>NW_009258383.1:4172331-4223804 GCF_000687185.1 Egretta garzetta
CGGCGTTACTGCGGGCGCAGCCCGAGCCTGGGGGCCTTGCAGGTCAAGTTGCAGGGGTAGAGGGTGGCTTCCCTGTCGCTTGCTCCCGTACAGGGTGATGAACGACCTCTACCTGGCAGTCAGTGATTGATGTCTTAATGGGTGTGAGGCTTGGTGTATGGTCTTTTACTGTTTGAACCGTTGCCTCGAACATAACAAAATCCAGCCGAAAGCGAAATCAGGGGTTGTTTGGTGCCCCGTGCTGTCCGTGGCTGTGGACAAGCCGGTAACCGAGATCTGGAAGCGGTAGCTGGTGAGCGTGGCAGGGCTGCGCACGGGTGCACAGCGGTTACGGGGGTGCTGGAGCTTTGCTGATTCTTCAGGTTGTTTTGGCCCGGAAGCTATGAATCTTGGCACGATCTGTAGATGCTAATAGAACTGCTAAAGGAATTATGTTCTTGTTTCTGATGCATGCTAAAAAATGTAGTATGTTTTTGTGGGTAAATCAAAAAGCTGATCCAAAGAGAGATCACCGCGGCTGCGTTTATTGTAGGACAACTGGTGTCCTTGTATGCTAACACCTGCTGCCAGCATCCGCGGAAGACAAGGCTGAGGCAGTTCATTGTGGGAATGGGAAGGGGGGTAGGGGAGCCTTTAATATGGATACAGCTCCCTAGATTCACCCTCTGGCTGGCGTGTCAGTGAGCTGGATAAACTGCATAGTACTAAGTTGCAAGATACGGAAGCGTTTGCTGCATTCTAGAGGAGCTCAAGCATGAAGTCGTCAAACTTGGCTCTTGTGCTGTCTTCCCTAAGGCCCAAATCAGTCACAAAACCGGATGGAAGGAGGGTGGCAAATGCAGTGCTTTTTTAAAGAGGGATTGTGAGACTGGCCTAAGGAAATGAGGACTGCCATATCAAGCAGATTACAAGGAAACCGGACTGTGCATAAATACAATATATGGTGAGAGATTAATAAGGGCCCTGAGTCACAAATTGCAGAATGGTGACAATCTGCAGGCCTTTATGTAAATTGGTATCTTCTGTATGGATTTGCACAAAGCTTGCAACAAGTTCCTTCGCCTAAGGCTTTTAGTTTCCTTAATCTACTGTAGGCTAAGAGAGAGGCTTTCTAGTAACTGCTTAAAAGATGGGGCATAGAGTGAGGGTGAATACAGAGTTACCAGTTTGGTCTCCTTTGAACAAGTAACATTCAAAAGACACTAGAAAAGACATTAGAAAAGGAGGGTGGAGTGTTTATAGCAAACACAAGTTTTCAGGATAGATAAAAGCAGAGGTGCTTAAGAGCATTCTGCAGCCCTTCAGTGATCTCAAACATCTGAAATGCAGCAAATGTGTTAGGATATTTTTGGCAATTCATGGAAAACAGAACAGAAGATTTCACGGTGATACTGCACAAGTAAAGCTAACGGGTACCTTACATACTGTCAACGGTGCTGCTTTGCAGTGGTGTAATAGAGCTTGGAAAACATGTTGGTGTGGTTTCACCCAGCAGGCAGCTGAATGCCACACAGCCGCTCGCTTGTTCCCCTCCTCCATCAGTGGGATGGGGGAGAGAATTGGGAAAAACAAAAGTAAAACCGTGGGTGGAGATAAAGACAGTTTAATAAAAGAAAAAAATAACAATAGTAATAGAATATACAGAATATACAAAACAAGTGATGCACAATGCAACTGATCACCACTCGCTGACTGATGCCCAGCCCGGCCCAAGCAGTGATCACTCTCCCACCAACTAACTCCCCCCCAAGTGTGAAGTCCTATGGTGTGGAATAGCCCTGTGGCCAGTTGGGGTCAGCTGTCCTAGCTCTGCCCCCTCCCAGCTTCTTGTGCACCGGGCAGAGCAGGGGAGGCTGAAAAGGCCTTGACTGGTGTAAGCCCTGCTCAGCAACAACTGAAACGTCAGTGTGTTATCAACATTCTTCTAGTACTAAATCCAAACCAGCACTATGCCAGCTACTAGGAGGAAAATTAACTCTGTCCCAGCTAAAACCAGGACACACCTACAAAAGAGCAACATAAATGGCAGAGGAATGAAAGAGCTTCTCTAGAAGAAGTCGTGAAACAGATTAAAATTCTGTAGCCTGGAGTAATCTGGTAATGGTCTCAAATATTATGAATTATTGGGGGAAGGTAAATTCATTGTGACTGTGTCATAACAAAAAGTATCAACTGAAAAATGAAATTAGCAGGCAGTACATTTAAAACGATCAGAAGAAAGCACTTTTTTCCACACAGGACATTTTGAAACACATTTCCAAGGTTTTATACCAAAAATACCTCAGAAACGGTTATCCTGATTTGCAGAGTGGATGAGGTGGGGCTGCAAACATGCTGTACTCCTTAGACCCTCCAGCTCAAAGTTGCTGTGCCGTGAAAGCCAGGCCATGGCAGGGAAGGGATTGCTCTGTGTTTGTGGTGCTTTTATACTTTGGCTTTGAGCATCTGTCGTTAGCTGCTGTCAGGAAGAGGAGAGCAGGCAAGACCAACTCATTCACGTGAATATATGTTCTGCCATGGTGGGGCAAACAAGAAATTTAACAATGAATTAACCACGCATGTGGATGCTATCTCTCTTTCATAGATGTCCAGGAATATGGCGAAAACAAATGAGAGCTGCATATGAACAAAAAGTGGTGAAATCTGTTTTGTGGGAGGTGTGGGGTTTTCCCCCCCCCCCCATTTGTTCTTTAATATCTGAAGAAACTGATAACCTAAAGTTTGCATTAGTTAAAATGGCAACTACCTGAATAACGGAGAAAATGAGATTAAAATTAGAGATGTGTTGTGGTTTAACCCCAGCCAGCAACTAAGCCCCACACAGCCACTCGCTCCCTCCCTCCCAGTAGGATGGGGAAGAGAATTGGAACAGTGAAAGTGAGAAAACTCGTGGGTCGAGATAAAGGCAGTTTAATAGGGAAAGCAAAAGCCACGTGCACAAGCAAAGCAAGGAATTTATTCCCTGCTTCCCATGGGCAGGTAGGTGCTCAGCCATCCCCAGGAAAGCAGGGCTCCATCACGCATAAAGGTGACTTGGGAAGGTAAACGCCATCACTCCAAACATCCCCCCTTCCTTCTTCTTCCCTCAGCTTTATATGTTGAGCATGATGCCATATGGTGTAGACCATCCCTTTGGTCAGTTGGGGTCAGCTGTCCCAGCTGTGTCCCCTCCCAACTTCTTGCTGGTGGGCTTCTTGTGTCCCCCAAGCCTGCTTGCTGGTGGGGTGGGGTGAGAGGCAGAAAAGGCCTTGACTCTATGTAAGCAGTGCTCAGCAGTGACAAAAACACCCCTGTGTTGTCAACACTGTTTCCAGCACAAATCCAAAACACACCGCCATACTGGCTACTACAAAGAAAATTAGCTCTATCCCAGCCAAAACCAGTAGAGCATGTTGTTCATGGAGTTAGACGTGCCTGATGATACAGGCAAGATCCTGGTGTATAGATGTCCTGTAGGGTATATGAAGGATGGCAAAGACTGCAGTTGGCTTTGAAGAAAAATTGTATGTTAAGTCAAAATGCTTTGTTATTTCATGTCCTCTATTATTTATAAAATCAAACTTATGCCACAGAAGCTCATTGACAGTGTTGAGACTTCTAGCCTGTGCTACTGCAGTTTTTCCCTTAGATGATTCAGCCAGAAGCAAAAAGCCACAAATAATGTGTATAACCAGACAGAGAACGGTACATGTGAAGAAGGTTTTTCAGTGATTAATCCTTCTTTCTGTGCGACAGCCATGGGTATGCAAAAACTCCTTGAGAGGCAGTACTTATTTTTAAAACCTTTTTTTTTTTTTTTGAGGAAGACATTCTGAAAGTGATAAAGGCATGTAAAGGCTGCTTCTTTCATACCTTTTTCTCACTATTCCTAGGTAGGAGGGAAAGTATTAATAATTAGATTTTCTATGTTTGCAGTGTGTCTGTACATCTAAGTTTTCAAACAAGTGGCAGTTGGATGCTTTAACTGTCTGGTAGTCAGCGTAGTTTATCTCGCTCAGCTTAGAAACCCATGTTGTGCAGACTGCCATCCATTTTTCTTCTCCCATCGAAATATTGAAAAGTTCACAAGGCATCAATTAAAGTTAAGAGCGTGCATTTGTTTTATAAAGTGGTTGGTTTTGTCTTGGCTTCCTTTGGGAACTTTTGGATGATTGAGACTTCAGTTAGCACTCCTTCATTTTGTCTGATTGTCTTCACATGTAAAGGTTTCAGCTAATTTTGACCACAGTCATGCAAATACATATTATAGATAGGAGTAGCCCACTGCACTTCCCACTAAAACTTGCCTGTATGAAAGTAACTTGTATGAAAAAATGCCGGACTGGGGTTGTGGACTGTCATATTCATGTTCAGGGAGACTATCATATTTAGGGGTCACCTACATTATTTACAAAACTGAAAGTGAATTGAGAGGACTGCCTTTAACTTGTGTACAGCTTCTGTGAAGAGTTAATTGGACTCAGTGTTTACATACCATCCAGTGAAGTTAGCGCTGTGTATTTTTCAGTTATTGTATTTCAAAGGTACATTCCTAAGCCTTGTTGGAAATAAATTTCTATTTAAAATTAAGCGTTCTTAAAATCAGCACTGATAGACCCTGTTTAAAACTATATTTTTATTTTGAGTAGTAGAGAACAACTGAATTTCCATGGCTTCCAAATAGAGAGTGTGCCTTTTAGAGAAGTACTGTGAAACACAGTCTGTCCTGGCACTGAATGAAGACTTTGAGATTTAATAATGTCAATGGAAAAAACATGATTCTGAGGAATGATAAATTAGAATAACGAGCATCATAAAATTCAGATAAATTATACTCTTTGTATAACTATACTGTAGTGTATCTAAATGCAACATTTGATGAAAATAAAAGGTAATATGTTAGAAGGATAATTTACACAAAGCACAAAGGAAGAGCTTAAAAAGAATGGTCTGTGTCTTGTGTATAGAATGGCACTTCGATTTCTTTTTCTCAAGTTTTGGGTTTTTCTGTGTTTTTTTTTTTTTTCTTTTAAGATCTCATTAATGGTTAAGAAGAAGGTGTGGTATATTAAAATGAGAGTGCTTCTTTGGCTGCTGCTGTGTATTTTATCTCCTAAGTAAGACTTGGGCATTTCTGGGAAGTGCAGTCTTGTCTGTAACCTCCCATTTACTCTCTTGCCTGCTGTTTCAGTCTTGTTTTATTCTCCTCCCTCATCTTCTCCCCTCCCCAAACTTCTACTATCATGTTTAAACAGACATCAGACATCAGTAATGCCCCTAACGAGTCTCAGGAGCTTTCTAATGTTGCTTGGGGAAATAGTAAGATATTAGTATTGGGAGTTTGGAAAGAAGGCATAACTCCTCAGCCTCAAATATTATCTCTGTGTTTAAAATGTATACAGTGTGTGATGTTTCAGTAAACATACTGTAGGATGGAGGATTGTTTTATTTGTGGGTAATTATGATGGGAGTGCCGTGGAGCATAGAGCTACCAAGCTTGGGTCATGAGCTTAAGATATGGAACATGTTCTCCTATGAAGAGTTGGTGGTGTGGTTTGCTCGCTCCCTCTCTCCCCAGTGGGATGGGGAGAGAATTGGGAAAAAAACTTAAATCTGTGGGTTGAGATAAAGACAGTTGACAGTTAATAGGACAGAAAAGTAATGGAAAATAATAGTAATGATGATAAAAGAATATACAAAAGAAGTGATGCACAATGCAACTGCTCACCACCCTCTGACCGATGCCCAGCCCGTCCTGAGCAGCTATCACTCTTCCCTTTGGTCAACTCCCCCAGTCTACATACTGAGCATGATGTCATATGGTCTGGAATAGCCCTGTGGCCAGTTGGGGTCAGCTGTACTAGCTCTGCCCCCTCCCAGCTTCTTGTGCACCTGGTAAAGCGTGGGAAGCTGAAGAGTCCTTGACTGGTGTAAGCGCTGCTCAGCAACAACTGAAACGTCAGTGTGTTATCAACATTCTTCTAATACTAAATCCAAACCACAGCACTGTGCCAGCTACTAGGAGGAAAATTAACTCTATCTCAGCCAAAACCAGGACAGTTAGTAAACCAAGATTCTTCAGTCTTGAGAACTTGATTGAGGAAGGATTAATAGTGGTCTACAAATCGCGATAGGCATGAGTGCAAACTGTCTGTTCCCATGGAAGAACTAAGGAGTGCCAAGTAAATCTAGTAGAAACCATATTTAAAATAAAAAGGCAGGTGATTTTTCAAGCAGCAACTGTGGGTATGAAAATCTCTTGTAGGAGGATGCTATGGATGCTAAAAAACTGAAGAGAAGGCTGCATAACTTTGTTGGAAAGAAATCTGTGGAAGGTTCCACAAAATATGAAGAAACCATGTCCAACTCAGAAAGTCCCTGGACTGAAGACAGTTGGAAGAATATTAGACAAAAACATAATATTTACTTGCCCTCTTCTTATTCGTCCCTGAGCACTTGCTTATGGCCCCTGTTGAAGGCAGAATACCAGAATACCTTGTTTTGATCATCTGCAAAGTGGAGGGCTTTATAGCAGTAGCTCTAGTAACTGTGAGTCACCTATTCTCATAATCTAATCACAAGCAACATGAGTTTGAGAATGTTTTTTGTTATTTCTGGCAGTTTCATTTTTATGCAACTTAACTAGAAATGATAGTTTGCATAAGTGTATATGCTTGAGAATCAAGGAAATTATATTGCTTGAAAGCCAAAGTATAGAAACAGGATTTTATTTGAAACAATTAAGAAAAACTGAAACTATGGTCACTTTGAATTTATGATTTCTACAAAAAGATGTCTACCCAGCAAATCTGAGCTATGCCAACATTATTTAAAAAGTAGGTAAAGATTCAGCTTTGCATGTCATCTGCTGGGTTCTGAGCTACTTCTGCAGAATTGTTGGCAGCAGGATCAGCAGCTGTCTTGTAAGTAGCAAAAGTTGAAAGAGGAGCAGAAAGGCATTGATCAGTTGTTTCTGGAAGATCTTTTCTTTAATCTGTTCAGAAATGGCACTGTACTGAATCATGAAACAGGCACAGACTGGGGAAAAAAATAAACAGATGATCTTGCTGACCTGGAATTACCCGTACTGGTCGAAAAATAGGAGAGTTACAGAGACTACCTTTCTGGAAACCTCTTGAGTTCAGTCTACATCTATGGTCTCAGCATACTTCCATGAGAGCTCCTTTAAGTGTTCAGAAGCATGTGGCTCTCTGCGTCTGGTCATTTGCCACATCCCATTGCTGCTATGCAGCAATTAATCAGTTTGACATGGATAGTGCATGTGCATTGAGGTTAGGAAGGAAGCGTTGATTTGATTTGATTTGTGGTATCTCAAGGATTTGCTGAGAGGTTACTGGTCAATTTGAGGGAATTCCTGAACTACCCTGGGGTGATTAATAGACTCTTATTGATGATAAAAGTAGGATTTTATCACCGTATGTATATATTTTATTTAAATTTTAAACACGTTGTTCTTCTGTGTTGGAAAATCTGCCTGACCAAGAGCTCCCAAAACTGAGAGATAAGGAGTAAAGAAAGATAGTTTTAATAAAGCCAGTGTATCATGCATGTTAGGAGCATGTCACGTGTGGGTTGCTCATGGAGAACCAACCCAAACCCAGAGCTATGACTCCAAGATGTTTATCCAGACCTTTTTCAAGACTGTTACAATTCTTCAGGTTATTCCAGCTTTTCTTAGTAGCCGTGATGCAATAGCAGTGATAAGTAATTGAAGTTCCAGGAGAGAAAATAAGCCTGGTTGTTAAGAGTTGCATTTTGAGATGAGGGAATAAGGAGCCTTAGATCATGGTAAATAGTACTACTTGATTGTGTTACCGCTGCTGGGTTTGGTTGGATAAATGAGCCAAGGAGTAACAGTTGTAATACAGTCTGTTCTACATTCCCTTTTCTGATTTTCATGAAAACAGATAGGAGGAGTTTCAGGGAGGAACGTAAGGACAGAAGATGTCTTCAGCTGCCACTTCTTCCTTCCTCCAAGCTAATTTTATATTCTTCTTCAAGAAGCAGCCCACATGAGCTGCGTTGTCTGTACTACTGCGTCTGAGATGGTCTTCATGCATCCTAAGTAGGAGAGAGCTAGAGGTTTGATGGAAAACTAAGAGTTTTGGGTGTCGGCTATACTTTAAACATGCATTTTGTTTTATGCTTTTTGTAATGTCTTACGAGCTTCATAGATGGGAACCTTACCTGTTTGTTTTTCTGGGTGGATTGTGAAGGAGCAGGCAGCTGAGTATCAGCTCCTAAAGTAGAGTAGCAACATCATTGCCAATGTTAATGCAAGAGTTATCTGGAGAAAAATCTGTGGTTGTGCAGGTTTATAAAGATTCTAATGCCATATTTATTGGAAATACAGATATGTTTCTGTCAGCCATGTAATTATTAATGCTTTCTGAAGTTTAAAATGTTTATAGAAAAAATATTTCAATATAGATACTACTGTCATTCTTCCCATTATTGGGGAATTATGGAAATAAGTAATTTTCCCAATTATCCTATGCCCAACTGAAAAAAGCCCCAACAACAACAGAAGTTGAGTCAGTGCATATGAGAATCGGTCAGCTTTCACTGTGATCTTAGGACTGTAACTTGGGATATGTTTTCTTACCAAGAACATTACACAGAAAGCCTTTCTTTATCCAGTATACCTTTTTTTCCCCCTCATTTTTTTAGTGATCGGACTGTGCTCGTGTGGAAGCCTTTGCTTAGGGAAGTGATTCCACAGCTCTGTCTCTATTTCCCAAGAGCTTTACTGTAGTACTGATCTTCAAGGACTATGGGCTTGGGTCTCAGTAGACATCAGCAGTGCCTTGTAAACTCCCATTCCTGCAGACCTCAGACCTCACACTATTTGCATTGCTTTCTGTTCACCAGGTCTAATCTGCAGTTCTAGATAAAGCTTCAGATATTCTCGTAATAATTGAAGCAGAAAGTCTGTCTCATTATAATGTATGGCTCCCAGCAGCCCTGAAAAGAAGTACTAGATAGAAAATGCCTTATTCTTTAGAGTTAGCGCAAGTTTCAGTGGAGTAAAAGAAGTGTTCTCTGTTAAGTTTAATGAAGTCAAGGTTTCACAGAAAATGTTAAGTATGGGCTGTCGTACTTTGTTTCAGCACAAGCTAGCACAGGTACTTACTGTTTCATTCACCATCATCTCCCTGTTTGTCAGTGCTCTGAATTGCCAAGTATGACAAAAATGTTGGAGGGCAACTTCCCTTGCAGTGAACGGTGTTCAGTGGTGTTCAGTTATAGGACAGCAGAATCTGACATGGAGTTTGCTGGAAGATAAAACCTCACTGATTTCATAACTGAGGTCTTTTGTTCATATGAACTTAAAGTGACCTGAAACATCACCACCTGTAAAGTGATTAATCTTAATTAGTCTAAAATTTCTTGACTGGAAAAGGTAGCTGCAGTTCAGAATGATGAGCAAATTCTTGTGTAAATGTTTTTTGTTTTGCATATTAACCCAGTATGTAATTTCACCTGCCCTAAGGTGACTGATATGTCTTAAGCAAGGAGATGTAATAGACTTGCAAATCTCATGTTGAGATTCATGTTCTATACAAGATGCTGTGTATGGTGATTCTGTGTAGAAGATTATTACAATGAACTGTTGTATTCTTTAATTGCATATTAGTGTATTCTGGATAGTAGATAGCACAGTGGATCGGCATCTTTTAGTGCAAGCGCCTTTCTAGGTCACAGCATCTTTTTGACAGCAGAATTGGGAACACTAAAATTTTGTGGGTAGAGGAGTGATTTACAGAGAAGTGTGGTATAATAAGTGAGAAAGCAATTTGCAGCAACTTGTGCAAGATGATTTTACAATAAGTTTGTTTATTGCTGTTGATTGTTTCAATTCCTATGTTTCAAATATTGTCAAATCTTTTTTTTTTTTAATAGCAATGAGGCTAAGTTTTAACTTCCATGAGTCTGAATTCTAATCTTAATATAACATTTTAAAGGTGGTGATACATGTGAGTATCTTCTGTCCAGCGGGAGATTTCTTGGAGAAAAAGTATGGCAACCCCACAGTTGTATGATGCACAAGTATAAAAATAGGTAAGGAAAACTCACGTCTTCTGTTCATCTGCCTGGAAAGAAGAGTCTTTGTCTGACTGCAGCTGTAGTAATTGCACTGTCATCTATTTTTCATTTTATAGCATATTCTCTAGGTTTTTAGAAATATGCAACATTTACCAGAAGGAAGACTTTTCCTTGTACATTATCTGTGTGTCTACAGTGTTTACCATAGTTGTATTTATATATAAAAATACAAATAAATGTTGGTGATAGTAGTACTGGTAGGTGTTATGGAGAGCCACAAGACCCTGCAAGAGACTTCATAGCTTCCTATGTCACTCTCAGATTGCTGAAAGGAGCAATGCTGACCTTATGTGTAGAACTGCAAGTAAAAAAAATCCCAATAAAAATACCAATCACTTTTTTTCACCTACTAGTGAGAGAACTTTGTTTTAGAATTACACTGTATATTACCATTTTGAAATTACTGTGTATGTAGCACCACAGAATAGGAAAGCCTGCTTGGTTGTCTGCCTAATCACATTAGCAGGAGAGTTCATTTTCATTTCTATGCAAATTACACTAAACTTTTTATTAATTCAGCATGATTAAAAAAAAGATTTACCATTCCTTAGAACTGGATCTAATGCTTAGAATTATCTATATTGCTCTGTAGATTTTCTGAAGACTTTTTCCTACAATACAAATTTCCTGTAACATGAATGTTGCTATTTTGTTTTACAGTGAAGCAAAAAATTGCCTCATAGACAAACATGTTGTGTTTATAGGAGATTCTAGAATCCGACAGCTGTTCTATTCATTTATAAAACTCATAAATCCTCAAATCAAAGAAGAAGGAAATAAGGTGAGCTTGTTTATTTTGATGATGTTTTTGTTTGTTGCTTCCTAATTTACCTTGTAACTCTTCTCTGAACTTCAAAAAAGCAAGAAATGATACTGTTTGCTGGCCTAGCTATCAGGAAGAAGAACCACAGAAAAGTCTTTTGGAGAAGAACAAGATTAGACCAAGATAATTGTTTGGGTACTAATGAGATGATTTGGAATCTTAAGAAGTGAACTAGGAAGCTCAAGAGAAAGCTGGCGGCAGTCTCGGAATAAATTAATGAAGCCTACTTGTCCCATAGCAACTTATGCTTCATATTTGGCATAAGAAAATAATTGCTCCTTTGTGTTTTTAAATAGTAGTAATTCGTGGCTTAGAATTTGTGATTTTAAATGTCAGTTAAATTGCTGATCTAATCTGTTCATAAAAATCCTTGGGGCAATGACAGATTTCCAGGTCTAACTTGAGGCTGAAACTAAAAATAGCTTCTGGTCTTACCTTCCTTTTGATTGCTGCCAAAAAGATGTTTGAATTTTATAAGGTGAAGTATGGAAACTGCAGCTTGCAGGGTGGAAGGAGTAAAAAAAGATTTAGCTGTGACATTTGTTGATCAGAATATTCATTTATTTTGCTATATCATGCTGCTCAGGCGTATCCCTTTATGAATGTATGTACATATGTGAGGGAAAAGACATTTCACTTTCAACTCTAGATCATATTTGTCAATTATTTAGTATTTCTGTTGTTTAGAAGTGCAAGCTGGCCGCTTTTTCAGCAGGCAGTATGCAGTCACTTTCATTTGTCAAAACAAGATGTTAGATTGATCAAATAACTGTTTTTTTTAGTCTCTTGGTTAGGTCAAAGTTGCTGCCCAAAAGTGAGGATATGATAGAGTGCTATAATTTATTTTTAAGTCAAGAGGTGTCTTTTGTCAAGTATTTATGAAATCAAGATCTCAGTTTGTGGAAGAGAAACACACTTGTTCTTTTGGACTAGGTTGGAAACTAATATTGCATTTAGTAATATTTTAAAGGAGGATTGTGTATGCAGTATCTGACTGCTTCCTTTCTCATTTCTTACAATCTCACTCAGCAAATTTAATAATGCATTCCAGACTTTATTTCTGCCTGAGATTATTTTCTTTTATTCTTTAATTAAAACTGTTCTGGTTGTTTTGTGCAAAGAAGATGGGCAGATGAAAAGGAAGGCTAGGGGAAAGGAATTGTAAGAAAAGGAAGAAAAAAAAGTCTGAAGTTTTTCTTATTTTGGGAGGCTAAATTTAGGAAAATATTATATACCTTTGTAACAGAGTGAACAGAAAGCACTTCAGACTTCGTTGGGCAGATTTCTTCCAGGAAAAATAACTCTTTATCCAAGTAGCTTGTTTTATCAACAAAGTAACATAAACATTTTGCATGAGTATACTGACAAGTTTATACAAGAAAAATACTTCCTACTAAAGATAAACTGTTGGGTGAGAGCGAATTAGCATATGAATGTAAATTTTTTTTTTCCTTCTGAATGTTTGTCTTACTTTGGTTTTATTGTTTTGGGTTTTTTGACAGCATGGAAATATCCCTTTTGAAGATAAATCTGCTTCAATTAAAGTGGTAAGTTTTTATCTAGCATTAAATTGCAAGCCATAATAATGCATACTATTATTTCATACAATGTAATCCAAATTGCAGTTAGAGCTGGATTTTTCAAATTTCTACAAATGCTGTGAAAGTCAAAGGAAGCTTTAGATCATCATCAGCATTCTTTATAAATTTTCTACAAAATATATCACAGCGTATCTTAACACTTTCTATTTTGAATAAGATTCTTTGAGAGACTTTGGCTTTGAGTATTCTCTGTTAGCTTTGGGCATAAGCTCTGGAAGTGTGTGTAATGTTTCTTTTTGTCAGATCTTATAATTTGGCCTTTCCAAGAATAGCTTTTGCCAGGAAGTTTACTCTTCCACTGCTGTAAGAATACGTATCTGGGGCTAACTTACTTGGCATGGTAATTGTCATAATTGCCATCAAGCTCTCTATGCTATTCCAGCAAGGATTCCTTCCACTGTTTTTGCATGGAAAAATAACCACAATGTTGATTATAATGTGGATATTTAAAAAAAGAAAACAAACAAAGTACTTGAGGGTAGATTTTATGAAGGACTCTGTTCTCTGCCCTGGCAGCTGAAATGATGTCCTCAATAGCTTTCTTTGCTTCCCATGACAGCTGTCAGCAGCGCTGGGATTCTGCTAGTCATGTATTTGTTTATCCCCTGGAGACAACTCATTCTGTGTTCATGAAAACCAAAGAAGCAGTGTATTTGCTGAATTGTCTGCAAGTGAGTTTTCAGTACCTGTTTGTGTACATGGTTAAAATTTAGGGTACAGAACAACATTTTACAGTGTGAGTCCATGGCAATTGAAGCCTATGCTGTCTGACTCTGTTGCTCTGTTTGTAGTGTAATTAGTCCTGGTACAGCTGTGGAGTGGGCTGATTTAGGTAGGAGTCAATTCAGCCAGGAAGTCTGCTGCTTCCTTGTTCTGATGCCATATTTCTGTTGACATTACTGGCATGTTACCTGAATGTTCACATTCAGAATGGCTGTGGCCCAATAATCTAGATGTGGAAAATACTTGACCAACAAAAGAGAAAATCACTGGGAACAAATGGAGTGTTTAATTTTGCCTGACCCTTCTGTCCTTCAGCCACTGATGATTTTGTACCTTGGTAACTTTGATTTTTGTCTTGGTAACTTTGATTTGTGGCTCGATAGTTTTGAATCATTGCTCCGATGATTGTGCCGTACAGTAATAGAGTGAACCTTGCCATGAAACTGTTATGTTGCACTTTTGCAACATTATATTAAAACCACTTTTGCTAATACCTTTGACAGTGATTCTTTAAGCAATATGAATCGCCCATTCGCAGCAAGATGGCTGCCTGATCGCTCACAGATTCCTGCCAAATAGAGAATTAGTAGTCATAGTAGTAGTCAAGGGAACCACCAAAATCTTTAGGTCTGTGCAGGTGGAAGATAGAGATTTCCTCTCTGCTGGTAGTGTTTCTGCATTCTGCATTCTAAAGTTTCCTCACAGTAAGTTCTGCATTTGTAATCCCTGCCATTTCACTTTAATGTGTATTTGTAGTCCTTTTGATAGTTCTGCACCTAAGGAGTAACTAGGTGCTAGGTAGTCTCAGCTTTATCTGGGAGACGTAATAGCACTAGCCAAAGTCTAGACCTGTCATTCTAGATGATGGTCGGGCACGACTCCTGACATCTAAAAAAATGTCAGTAGGTAATGCATTTAATGTCCATAGCACTATTAGATTTAAACAGCTAATAATTTATGAAATAGTAATGTAAAATAGGAATTTTTTTGTTTTAAAATTGTGATTTCAAGCTATCATTCACATTAGGTGAAGTTCTGGAGGAAGAAAAAAAAAACTGTTGGTAAAAACTTTGGGAAACTGAGCAAAAAGCAAGTTGTAATAAATAAGTTATAGAGGTAATCTTGGTTTTAGCCCTGACTGCATTGGAACCTCAATGACATCCCATTTGGCAGAAGCTAAACAATTACCTTCTTGATGAAATCCCAACTCCTGAAATTTTTTTCTTTTTTCATGGGGGCAAAGGGGTTTTTGGTTGTTGCGGGTTTTTTTCTTTTTTTTTTTTTTCTTTGTTTTCCATGGTAGACCAAGATATTAGGCTTTTCATGCTAATTATAAAGGAAATCTTACTTTGGGCCAAGTGTTTTTCCTTTACAGTTGAATTGATGGCAATTAGTTTGGGTTTTTTGATTTTTTTTATTAGTCTACTGCTTGTCCGTAAGTTTACAGAGTAAATCTGCATTTATTTTACAGGACTTCCTGTGGTATCCAGAAGTTAATGGCTCTATGAGGCAACGTATCAAATCTTGGACTGAGGTTTGTCTTAAAAAACTTTATTTTAGGAATATATAGCAACTGGCTGAGGATGACTACCTTTCTTTTTTTTCCATACACACAACTATAATTACTAGGAGTCCAGCAACTTCAGCATAACTCATATATTCAGTCGGTTATGTACCAGAGATCCGAAACTTGGCATCGAAATAGTGAAAGGGGGATGTTTACTGGTATATATGTTTCTGGGCATCTCCTGGTCTCACAAGGATGGCTTCACATGGGTCGAAAGAATCCAAACCAAACCAGAAAAAAACTACTTCCTAGGAGCAGGTTGATTCATCCTATTAAGAGCTGAAAGGATTTTACTCTGATGTGACATTTCTCTTCCTCTGTGTCTGCAATGGCTCCGCTTTTATGTGACCAGCAGTCTTTCCAATTTGAGATATTCTATGATTTTATATTTATGTGAATTTGAGTGTTCCAAACTGAAGGACAAAGGCAATTTGGAAAGTCAAGAATGCCTTATTTATTTTTTTTCCCAATATTTCCCTCAAATTGCATACTAAATATTTTACATGTTTCAGTTATGATATAGGTTGTCATGTTATTTATTCAGCATAAACTTATGTATGTAATTCTGATAATGAGTAATATGTTTACAGATTGGCAACTAATTTTTTCTTGGTTCTTCTTTTGTTGACCTTTAAAAAGCCTGGAGTTATTTAGCAATGGCGCTGGCGATTCTTTTGCTACCCTATTTGTCATTCTTGCACAACACCTTCCATCAAGACAGCTGAAGTTACTTGTTTTTCTGTGATTACTACAAAAAATTGAGAGCTGCTAAATTCTTGCTGTGTCAAGGCTAAACTCATACTGAGGTGATCAGCACTGTTTGTTTCCTTGTACTCTTGTGTTTGAGTACATACTCTGTTCCTTGTCCTAGACATAGCTTTCAGACCAGGACAATAAGGAAAACAACTAACTGTTGTCCTTGGTCTGTTTTTGCAACGAGTTTATGGTCACTTCAGTCAGTAAAACAGCCCAAACAGATGTTTGAGAATGCTGAGAGACACAGAGAGAAAAAGTGCTTCAATAGTATCATCTACAGTTTACTTGACCTTAGCAGGAGATGTTAATTTAGCAGCATAATTTCTTTTTAAAAGCTATTTAGAAATGTTTGCCAGTGCTTATTGATGCTTTGCACTTTTTCAGATTCTGTTATGTGAAAATTCTGATTTATCATATATTGATGGTCTCTGCAATATATCTGCAGTCTAGTCTCTTGTAGCCATTAACTGATGGACAAGTTGAGTCACAATTAATTAAGATTTAAGTCTTACTTAACTTGCTCAATATAATAGTAAGTATAATTAATGAATATTTTAAAACTATTTTCTTTTTATTTTGTGTCTTAGGGTTCTGTGGCAAAACCTCATATAATTGTAGCAGGAGCTGCCACGGTAAGTTAAAGTAAAGAAGGAAGTTCTAGTAGCATAACTTTTATGCTCTGAAGTTGACTACATAATGAAGTTACTAAACCGAATTTATAATAAAAAATACACTCTCAGTGAATTTTCTGTTATAACAAGTAGTTCTAAAATATCAGATATATTTTGTTATGGCTGTGTAATGTACAGTACTTGCTTTTTGGCAGCAGTACTGGTTGATAAGCATTGATTAGTTTGAACCTAGCTAATAAATAAAGTAGCTTTTTTCTTAAAAGCAGATTATTCATTAAAAAAGTTGAATGAAAATACTTGCGTACTGAGATGCATTTTTAATAAACTCTTTTCAGTCACAAAATACTGCTTTTGAGCATGGCCCAATCTGCAATGCTCTTTTGAGCACACATATTTCTTTTAGACTTATCAACAACCAAAGAGATTGCACTTCCTGAATCTTGTTCCACTGGAAGTTTCTATTACTGCTGTTAGCTGCAGCATCTCAGAAAACAGGGCTGGCAAGGACCTGAAGAGGTCTCCTAACCAACCCATCAGTTTGCCACAAGGCAGGATCAGTTATACTTGTGTCACGCTTGACAAGAGTCAAACGCTTCTTTAAAACGTCCAGGGATGGAATTCAACAGCCCCCAACTAAGTAGTCTATTCAAGCAGTTGGCTGGTACGGGGAGTCAAGAGTAGAACAACTGCTCACCTCATTAATTCAAGATTCATTGTCCCTTACTTCCAAATATTTTGGAACCAGAATTTGAAAGGAATTCACTATTATAAATTCATACCAGCTCATATGTAGTGGGGGAAGAATGTGTTCCACTTCAAATAAAATCCTGTGAAAGCAGTTTGGTTTAGAGACAGTTCAGGCATTCTACCAATCTGGAAGCTCCTGGGCATTCCAATCTAGAGTGAATTCCCTCAATTTTAGGGGAAGGTCATATGTGTATGCAGACCTCCACACATTTCCTGAGGGATCAGAAATTCTCTGTTTACTTACACGTGAACCCCCAAAATTCTCTTCCTCTGTAGGATCCACATAAATATTTGAGCTTTAGGAGTCTTAGTAAGCCTAGACTATCTCTGCCTAGTCTGAGAAACTAGCATGTCTGACTAGCATGAGTCATTGTATTTTACATGGAAAATGCCATTATATGTGCATAGTGTGCTGGCATGCAGAAGGTCAAGTTGCAAAACTACAGGACTCGAAGTTAAATAATTCCTTTTACTTGTATATATACATTAGCCATAGCTCGTTGTCCTTTGTGGACAGCAGGAGATACGAACCAACAATATGTATGTGATGCTCAGCTCTTCATGCGCAAAATATTAATAGTGATATCTAGAGTTGGCCAAAGATAAATGTCCCCTATTTTAAAGGTCTTGCAGAAAAATAAAGTGCTTCAAAAATCTGACGCATCAGCAACATTTACCATGGCTAGCACTAGTGTGGTAACCTGCTACGAGATTAAACTGGTGTGTGCCCTTGGACTTGTCAGCATTTTGAAACTTACCTGTATCTTTAACTTAGCTCTGGGTTTGGTCATGTCTGGACATGTCTGTCTTAAGATGTCAACTGCATAACGGTTTATAAATAGAAGTGAAGTCTTATAAGCTGGAGAACCTCCAGCTAGTACAAAATGCAGTTGCTTGCTTATTCTGGGAAAAGGAGATGCTCTGAGAATGTCACTGCAGTGCTCTGCTGCTTAGTTCCTGACTTCCTGTTGAATAGAATGCGCTTCTTAAAACATCTGTTTAAATACTGTAGGTACTTCACCAGTAAAGAGAGAGCTACTGCGAGAAACTGCTTTTTTTCTCAAGTGTGAGTTCTCAGAGCAGCTGCATGTTATTTGATTTCATGAAGTATTTGTTTATATTTGATAATATTCTCAGGAAGTGGATTAATCAGTGTACTTGGCTTACATTGAAATTTTTATGTAGACATTTAGAAATAACAAGAGAGGTCACTACATTCAGGCTAAATTTTTTTATTTACAGATTTGGACTAAATCAGTATAGATACAGTAATACTTAAAGAAAATGCTAAATCTATTTTTCCTACAGTGTGGGAGATTCTTTTCAGTGGTTAGAAGAAATTCTTGCATGGCTATAGCATTCTCCCAATCGTTTCATCTAGAAGATTAAATCAGACATTAAAATGGCTCTTTTTCTTTTCTGGTTTTTTTTCTTTTTTCTTTGCTGATATCTGCAAAGCTGATGGAATATTGAAACTCGATGCCACCATCAAGTTTTGCTTGCACGCACCTCTTGCTGTGGTCAGTTTTCCTAGAGTAAAATTGACTGAATGGGCAATGATTTTTATATAATGTGACTGGCTTTGCTATTTCATCATTGTTCAAAGTCAAGGAGCTTTTAATTAAAACACCTTGCATCATTTAATTTATGAAAAATCAAATATACCTTAAGTTGAATATTATATACTCGGCTTTTAAATGGTCTGTTTGAATGTAATTATCTGTCTAGACAGCTGTTTGGTGCAAAAGCAATTTTTTAGCACTTCAAAAGCAAAGATTAAAGAAATAATCTAGCTTCATAGAAATAATGAAAAATACCTATTTAATGGAGCAATGGAATCAGTTAATTAAGGGTTCTCAGACATACAGGTTCTGAATCTCTTTCTTTATTTCTCCAGTGGTCTATCAAGATTCACAATGGCAGCAATGAAGCCCTCACACAATATAAAATCAATATCACTTCAATTGCACCTCTTTTGGAAAAATTAGCAAAAAGTAGTGATGTTTACTGGGTCTTACAAGGTAAAGTAATGAACAGTAGGTAACAATTTATGTTGTCACTGTCTGTTGAATCATTATCTTGTAGGATATGGAAGACTTAGTCCATGCTGCTTACTTGCAGAGTAAAAAGGGTGTTGGCTGAATTCCAATCTGTCCTTTCCTGCAGCCTTACCTAGCTGTTACTAGTGACGGAGATTTTAAAACTCTCTCATGAAAATCTTTTGCCTTCTCAACTCCTAATTCTTTGTTAGCTTCTTCCCCAATTTAGTATGCCTGTTCTCCCTGTGCTGTGCTCCGTATGTGCTTCCTGGGAGTCAAGAACACAAGTGCGTAAAACAGCTGTATTCCTATGTTTGTGTTCAATTACATTTTCAGATTACATAAATAATAGGAGAGGTTCAACAAGTGCATCCTCTGTATGTATCTAGAATTAATAGACGTACTCTAGAGAACATAGAGAATTAAAGTTTCTAGAA
Source organism: Egretta garzetta (assembly GCF_000687185.1). Lineage (NCBI taxonomy): Eukaryota > Metazoa > Chordata > Aves > Pelecaniformes > Ardeidae > Egretta > Egretta garzetta. The sequence continues at coordinate 4,191,764 of NW_009258383.1, forward strand.
TGAATCTTGCTTCTGTACACTGAGCACTGATGAGTTAAGATTAGGAACCAGAAATCATGGTTCAAATGAGTCTGTGATATTTTTATTTTGGCACCAAGCTTACATTCTTTTGCTTTTCTTCAGTAAAACTAAGGTACGTATCTGACACTGAACAAGGAGCTCATAGGTAGAATGTGCTCCTGCATTTAGATTATTATCACCTCAATTAGAAACATAGGTAGATTTTGAGAGCCGGTAGGAGTATACCCAGCTGTACCCTTACAGCCACATCCAAGTTCCTGTCAAAGATGGTTCTAGAGGTTAGCCTGAATCAACAGATTAATCTTCTTGCATTCATTTCAAAACCATGTTTATCTATAACAGAAGCAGTTAGCTGTCAGACCTGTCCCAACGTTCTGTTGATAAAAATCTAGTCCATTTAAGTCATCTCTGAGCTCTTTAATGGAAAAAATAAGAGGAAAAGCAGTCTGTACACATGGCGTTGTCTAGACATTGATTGTCCAAAAGTAGGCATTGAGTTAGCTAAAGTAAATCAACTTACAGCTTGTAGAGTGCATTTCACCAGAGTTATGAACACCAGTAGCTTTTCATAGCAACTTACTGATCTCCAGCTGACCTTTTGATCTAGAACCCGGTATAGCTTTGTGTTAAGCTCTACATAATTTCTGAAGCCTGCAGGCAATGAAGTGGTGTTCCATTCTCCTGAAAAACTGAAACTCTGCCATCAGTTAAACTGGAATGAACAGGAGCAAGTGGAATATGCTTATGGACTATGACTTAAAGAAATGAGAAGCTGGTTTCTTCTGCAGTAACTAGAGGATTTGAGAGGGTTTTTTTCCCTGTGTGTCTATTCTGCTGCTTACCTTCTGTCTTCTTGGCTTTGGAGTCTTTCCTTGGGGGATTCCATTACTGAGAGAAGGCATAAGCACTGCTGCAGTGCAACATTATACACTGTTTGTGGGTTTGGGGAATTAAACAGGCATTCATGTCTGGCTAAAGCTTTCTAATCTATAAGAACATATGCCTGACTAGGGAATGGCGATAAGAACATTTCATCATAAACAGCTTTCGTTACTACTCTAGTTACTGTAAGTCACTTGTTCCTCATTGTACATTTTTTCTGTACCATTAAACAATTGTGACTACCTTAATGAAAGTAGCCTGTGTAACTTGAGGTAAGTACTTGCCAAGAAGATTAATGTGCCCATTCTTTGTCCTTTCAAATTCAGACCCTGTTTATGAAGATATGCTGAGTGAAAGTCGGAAAATGATCACTAATGAGAAAATAGATGCTTATAATGAAGCAGCTGTTCGTATTCTGAATAGCAGCTCCCGAAATTCCAAAGCTAAAGTTAAAGTGTTCAGTGTATCAAAATTGATAGCACAAGAAACTATCATGAAGTCTGCAGATGGCCTGCATCTCCCTGAATCAAGCAGAGATACAGTAAGTGTTTTTATCACTGGTCAACATTAAAAAGTAGTAATAGTAAACCAAGATTTTAAGTGAATGGTCTGAAGTGACAGTATGAATGTAGTGAGGACCTGCACATTCTTCAAGAAATCTTGTTCAGAAGATCTCAGTAGGTGGGAGGGCAGTCAGTTATATAGGATGTTTAACAAACATAATAGTGAACACATTAGTGCGTAGCTGTTTTAAAATAGCTGTTAATCCACTAGATCTTTTAGATTCTGAGTGCAAACTTCATGCCTTCATCTGTATGAATGAGTTAGAGTGATAATGATTTGTAAAGCAGTACTAAGAAATAAGTCTTAAATTTTCTCCTATGTGCCCATATAATTTTGTTTAGTAAGGAGTATGTAAAGGATGAGAAAACACAATATGCACCTTCCTGGTTGCATGGAGTGCTACTGACTTTATTTCTTATTTTATCTTTAACCTACCAATATATGTGTGCATGCAGTGAGCCCCTCTGAGCTTTGTCAGTCTGCCCATCTTGTGACTGAGCTCTCCCGCTGTGTCACTTTTAGTTCCACTTCTTTGCAGGTTTCAGTTGCTTTCAAGTAGTGGATGAACTAAACTTCATCTCACCACAGGTTTCAGTCTCATTGTCATATTTTAGAGACTTTCTTTACCATGGCCCTTTAGGACCCAAGTTTGTGAGCTGTTTTTCATTCGTCCATTTTGCCCTTTATAGCTCCTTTTACAGCCAGTATAGAGAACCCTTCTGTTGTAAGGATTAGGATCAGCTCTTTTTGCTTACTTCAAGAAGCTCAAGGGTTTCCTGTTTGGAAGAGATGTCTTGACTGTACTGTTGAATGGAACTAGGGATAGGGGGGTACTGCGAAATTTTATCTGTGTAATGATAAGGGAGAATTGTGTATGTTTTATGTCAATGCATGATCTAGAAGAAAATTTCTTATGATGAAAACGTTAACTTTTTTAATTAGAGATTGACAAAATTGCCTATTTCTTTGACAGAATGCGATGATTCTTATGAACGTCTACTGCAATAAGATAATGAAGCCCATTGACGGCTCCTGCTGCCAGCCTCAGCCTCCTCTTACTCTGATACAGAAGTTAGCTTTCTGTTTCTTTACTTTGTCTATTATTGGATATTTAATTATCAATTTAATTCATCGGAATAATTTTCGGAAGAACAAATCATGCACTGATTTGGAAAGTGGAGAAGAGAAGAAACCTGCCATCAGCCCTCCTAATGTTTCTACTTTAGAGATGCTCTTATACTCCTTCTGCAAACTTGGTCTGATCATGACCTATTTTTATCTATGCGACAGAGCAAATCTTTTCATGAAGGAAAATAAATTTTATACACATTCATCTTTCTTCATACCAATCGTCTATATCTTGGTTTTGGGGGTATTTTATACTGAAAATACCAAAGAGGTAATGATCATGTTGGCATCCTACTTATACATTGTTTCCCAGTTTGAGTGTAAATAATTGCTAAATATTGAAAGTTAAATTTTCTAAGTCAGTATAACTTATCTGCAAAAAATGTACTTACAAGCAATAAAACGTTTGTATGGAATTAGATGCAAAAGCTTTTTGAAAACCTATGGGTATGAGCGCTTTTAGCCATTGTCACTCAGTGACAATGAAGTGAGCATAGGTCAAATACAAGAGAGTGTAGAGCAGGTTAAAATCTGGTAGACCTGCATCCACTAGACAGAAGTCTTTTATAATTGAGACCTATTTACCCATAAAGTGGTTTATTGGTTTGAACTTTTTCTCCTCATTTTGTAGATGTTCGTTGTACTTTTTGGAATAGCAACACTCTTGTTTTGTTTTGCATTAGACTAAAGTGTTAAATAGAGAACAGACTGATGAATGGAAGGGCTGGATGCAACTTGTTATTTTGATTTATCATCTCTCTGGAGCAAGCACTGTAAGTGATTTGAATTTCATAATTTTTTTTAAGTGGGAATGCAATTTGGGTATGTTACTTCAAAAGAAAGATTGTACAAATGCATATTAGAGTTGAATAGAATGAAAAACTCATGCTATTGTTCCTGTAGTTTTAAAAAAGGTATTAGCAGAATTAGTTTTTCTCTCTATTTAAAGTGTAGATTTCATTGATAAGAGCATTTTATGCATTACTTAGCCAATGAAAAAATATACTTGTTTCCTCCACATAGAATATTACAATAGTTTATTTATAATTGCTAGCAACACTTCATTTTTATGTTCACAACTTGAAACCGATGAGGGTAAGCGTTCAAAGATCCTTTCTTAACTGTCTCTTAACTGGTTAGAGAATATGGGAAGTGTAGAGCAATAAATAGCAGAAACTCATTTTAATGTCAGAGAGGTTAAGGCAACAAAAGAGCTTAGTAAGAAACAGGGAAATGCAGCATAATGTTTCGTTTCTTAGTTAAGCCTGATGTACTGCAATGCAGAAAAAGCATAAAATAGGGGGGAAGAAAGGAACTTCAAAAACATTTATGTGGCCTTTATAAAAGGTACTTTATTTTTCTCAACAGTTTTTGCCTGTGTACATGCACATTCGAGTTCTGGTCGCTGCATATCTGTTCCAAACAGGTTATGGACACTTCTCATATTTTTGGATAAAAGGGGACTTTGGTGTATACAGAGTGTGTCACGTAAGAATATCTACTTACCGTTTTTATAAAGAAATTTGTTCAGTTAACAAAACATCCATAATATATCCATACTCCCTAAATAATGTGATATGAGATTACTTAACCGAGGTTTGCACATTAAAAATGGCTATTGTTTCTATGTAATCTGACTATTTCATCAGTAGTGTTTATCTAATACAAACATATAGCATATAAATGATACTTGCAATATAAAAAATGTAAGTATGTAGCCTTTAAAATATCAAGAGAAATATTTTCCAATACATAGCAATGAAATTTTCATTGCAGTAGCAATTTGTAATATATAAGTAATGATCCAGGTAGGCTGGCTGGCAGTAAAGAGGGATATCACTGACAACAAATTTTTTTGCTAAATCTTCCTAGATTTATTGTGTAGTCACTGGTGAGTAAGAGGTTTGTGTGGATAGCTGTGATGTTCTGAATCGCCCTCTGGGACAGCCTTTCTCCAGTTACTATTGGGAGTAGATAGGTGATGTGAATGTTCTCGTCTGCTCTCTCTTGCTGGCAAAAAAACTGATGGTTTTCCCAAATTAGCCATTGGAAAGATTTGATTTTTGCTTCTCTTACCTTGTTCTTGCAACCTCAGTCTGTTCCATGTTGATATTTTCCTGTGTTTTGAGGTTTTTTTAATTATTAGTATGTTTCTATTAGAGTTTTCTTGATACAAGTAGATAAATGTTCGTTGAATCCAAAAGGCAGTTGTGTACACAATTTCTTTCTTTTTTTTTTTGTCCTCTTCCGTGAATAAAGATAATTAGTCAGCAAGTTATCAGCACATTGGTTTGCTTGCGCCCAGCATGGCAAGTCTTTATGTAGGTAGAACAAATGTCGTCTTGTCTCTGATTTAAATTGAAGTAATTTCCACTTGCTTAATTGTGAAAGCTTTTAAGTTTTGTATGCATTTTGGATTCTTTCCTCACTTGTTGGTGAAATTAAAAACTTTTTGATTGCTTGGTTGAGGCCATTAATAGTGTTCCAAAGCACTTGTGGTATCTTTCTTTCCTTCAGGTGAGTGATCTTTTGGATCCGTTAAAGAAACGCTTCATGTTGCTCTTTTATTAAGTATACAACTGTTCTGCATTGAAGTCAATTACTGATACATGAGCAAGAGGCATCACTGTAGTATTTGTTACCTCTTCCAAGACATAGCAAAGTGTTGCCAAATATTGTACATTACTTTTTCTTTCATTCTCAACTGAGAATTTGTTGGGTTGGTTTTTCTGTTGGGACAGTTAGTTCTGTGTACCATTTGATATAGAGAATATGGTCAGAAACACCACACCCCTCTACTGTTTTTCTTTAGAAACAGATAAAAAATTCACAAACGTATCAGATGTATCTGCTTCCTTTGAAAAACAAATATGCAGGTTTTATTTTTTTGTTTATTTAAAACCTGGTGGGTTTTTTGATCTAAAAGCCTTTTCAGTTATGGGTTTGAGTTTTCAGATCAGAATGCAAAATAGGGAGAAAACAAATACTTTCCAGTCAGCTATATTGATTCTATGGATTGTTTTCTTTTCCAAAGATACTGTATTGGAGCCTACATTTGCTAATGATGAAAATTAATTTTTGCACCATAATAGTACTGGAGAACGTACCTATTTTTGTGGTTTCCCTCCCAGGTTTTGCAGTGTGTGCTGTAGAAGTTTAAAAAATGAAAATAAATCTGTAATTCGTGTTAAGTGTTATATTTGTCATGTAACTCAGGTCATCGTGCTTATTAAACATATGACTACAGTGGAACTGCAGCACTGGTAATGACTTTACCCTAGCTTTAACTGAGCTAGCCCAGGTGCTATGGGAGTGAAAGCAGAGAGGCATTAACAGTGTCCAGCAAGTGGAATACTCAGTCCCCAGCCTGGAGTCCGTTCTATTTTACCCTATTTTCAGTGCTATTTCTACCCAAGTAGGCCCATGTAGGACAGATCCAGTACTACAAAATCGGCCATCTTATGTTGCATTATTGATGTTCCCCGAGATACTTACCCATGTTACAACTAAAATATAATCAGCATGTGAGATGTAAAATACACAGATATTTTCATATAGTGCTAAAGAAACATGTCCCCCATCTCTCTCAGCTTGGCCTCCCAGCTTATATATCCTCAGTCTTCCCTCCTCTGACTCCTTCCAGGTTTTATTTCGTCTGAATTTCTTGGTTGTCGTACTGTGCATAGTGATGGACCGACCTTACCAGTTCTACTACTTTGTGCCATTAGTCACTGTCTGGTTTATGATCATTTATGCCACCTTAGCTGTATGGCCTCAGATAGTCCAGAAGAAAGCAAATGGTAAGATTTTTTTTTTCCCCCTTCTGCTGTAAAACATTTGCACGTTACTGCAGATGATAACCATACAGAAAACGGTATTGTTAGTACATCTTGGTCTCTTTTTAATATAGTCAAAATATGTTAAGCAGCTGTTCACAGAAATATGGTTTGTCATGCATGAATTATATAGCAGTTGAAAAATGTAACAGCTGATAACTAAAGTCTATGTCTGGTTACAGTCATATTAGACTATTTTTTAATAGGTTTTGACCGTCAGAAATGTATTTTATCAAGAGTTGTAACATTACTGAATGCAAACTAAAAATGTAGGTTCCGCCATTTATGCTAGCTGAGATTGTTGCTGTAGTGCACTAATCGGTACGGCACGAACAGTGAGCGTTTAGACTTTCTGATTCTGCATTGCCAACATGTCCCATCCATCTTGAGCACTAATTCTACCATATCCTGCCAAGTAAGAACTTGGGGTTTGTTATCTCAGTATCCTAGATTAAGTGAGCTATCAGAAGTATGTCTTGTGATAGGGATATTTTAAATAAAAATTGAAGTGGAATCCCAGTGTATTTTATGCACTGCAGTTCGTTGAAGAGCTGTCATCGTATGGTAAATGCTTATTATTTAATTCACCTAAAGTAGAACTAAAACCATAAGAGTCTCCAATCCTCCTTTCCTATTGATGGAGTAATATCCAAATTTTACAGTCTGCAGATATGTCAATGAAATATACCAAATGCGTGCTAGGAGTAGATGCTGCAAAAATATAACTACAGAGAATTTTTTAAAGGTATCTCGAAGGCACTTCTGTTCCAGATACAGAGAAATGACGATTGTGTACTTGGGAGCAATAGTGTATTGTGAAACTAGAAAATCTTTGTATGACAACTTTCACTTGTTTATGTCCCTGTTTACAGCTGCCACTTTAGATGGCGAGAGAGGGAGATGATCCCTGTTCCAATGTTGAGGCTGGGGTAGAGCTTAATATCAGTTGACAGCTTTGAGGAGTGGTTTCTCAGTCTTGTCTTAACAAGATACTTGTCCTTAGTGACCTGCAGTTGATACAACTGGTACCTCAAAATTTAATAATACATGCTCTATTTATTTCACATAACAAAAGCTGTTGGGCATTTCGTTTTATTTATTTATTTACATTCGCATAGAGTAAGGACTGCCTGTGCAGAATGTTTTGGAAAGGAGAGGCTTTAAAATAGTGTTTCTGTTTGAACACTTGCATTCTCTTCTTTCTGTATGTATGTTGTCCCTGTTTTAGGCATGAGGCTTCATTTAGGATTAATAGGCTGTTAATTGTTGTGAAAATTTATTTTAATCTCTTAAAGTAAAATTTAATATGTAAATGTAGGTAGTGATAAAATATTGCTGGTAATATTTGAACATTTATTTATTAATGTATCTATTACTAAGCATAGCAACAGTAAATAATTGGCAATTAATATTTAATGTGTCCTGGGTTTTGCTGTTGAAAATTTGATGACTGTGTACTGATTAATTTATTTCTTCCTCAGGGAACTGCTTATGGCACTTTGGTTTACTGCTGAAACTGATTTGCTTACTGACATGTATATATTTTCTGTCATATTCTCAGGTTTGTAAGTTTTGACTATTTTTATCCTTTACTACCTAAGAGTATATAACCTATCTCTACTTTTTAATGTGCTCATGTATCATAAATACATAAGAAAAAAAAATGGAACCTTTCAGATTTTGTATTTGAATTGGTGTGGATGCTGGAAAAACCACAATTCTGTATCTTACTCATTTGTAATGCTTGAGATGTTTTCAGTATACTATTATAAATGTCATACAAAAGGTCTATGCTTTGGGTTTGGGCTGGGGTTTTTTTTATGTGCTTAAAGTTACTGATTTTTGCTAGCATATGGTGATACATATGGTGATAGGAAGATCTGTGTCTCTTAGAGACCCAGTGTTGGCTTTGATACCTTATCAAAAGACTGGTTCTCAAGCTAAATTAGCAACTTGCTGCATGCTGTAAGTGTAGCTGACAGAAATAATGACAGAGCTTATCACTCTAGGATTTTACAGGGGGCTTGTGTGGTTTTAATCCCTCAGTGGTTTTAAGCCTGTTGAACTTAGTCTTCTGCAGAGTATGCACTCATAACCCAACACGTCAGTAGATCTCTCCCATTAAGACTGCAGTACAAAGCGGGAGGCGTGCAAATACCTTTATGGGAAGCAAAATTGAACCCCTCTCTCCACTGAAGCAATATTTTGGGTTTTTTTTTTTCCTTTTAGTGGGGGGAGTGCCTTCTAAGGAAGCCTGTTATTTTGGTAATGCCACATAGCTAGTGAAATAGGGATGTGATAATACTAAAGGACAGCATATTGATTTAATTTTAGTAAGTATGGTTGACATCGGTGTTAATGCTTTTGCCACGTTTATTTTTTACAGGGCGCATTTGAGAAGATATTTTCTTTTTGGCCACTGTCCAAGTGTTTTGAACTGAATGGGAATGTCTATGAATGGTGGTTTAGGTGGAAGTTGGATCGCTATGTATGTAACATTTGCATAAATTTATACTGGTCTTTTAAGTGTATTTTTTAATTTGGAGGGAGGGAGAGTTGTTTTCCTTTCCTCCAGAGAAAGCAGGAGTTTGTCCCAGTTTAACAGAAGACTAACCTGCATCCACCTTATTTCTGCAAATGTCTGTCAAAGCCTTGCTTAAAAGATGGATGTTGATTTGTTTGCTGCTGGATCCTGGTTAGTTTGCTTTTAAAAAATAAAGTCATAAACTGACCTGGATTTGTCTTTTTCAAAAACTTTACTGTGAAAATTTAACACCTGTAGCACTTCAGGCTATTGAAATACAAGGCAAATTATTGTGGTGCGCTTCTTAATAATATTTTTTGAAAGTGGTATCAATTAAGGATATATTTCTTTTACGGTAACCTTTAAAACACTTTTAAAATCTGGGTCTTGATGACCAAACCAGGTTATTCGTGCATGTATTTTTGAATGGTTTTCCAGTGAGAAAGAGCTTTCTTTCCAATTGCTGACCCTGCAATGTGGGGGGATAGAAGAGAGAGACACTGGGGGTTTGGTTTGGGTTGTTTTTTTTTCCCTTCTTGGTAAGTGGAGTTTCTAAGATGGGAGTCTTTATCTATTAACCTTACCCTTACGGGATCACTTGCACGCTTCTCCCTCTGGCAGTCTTCAGTAACTGAAATTTGCAGCGCACACAGTTGTCACGTCCTGGGCTGCTCCATCAGCAGCGCACACTGAGTCGCGACATTTCAGACTTGGAGCTCTGTTGCTTGTGAACAGTGTATTCTGTGATGCTGCTGAAGAGGCAGTCCCAGAATAAATATAGAAGACAAGCACCGCATGGGCCTGAAACAGCATCGTGTCTCTAGCTAATGAGAACTTGGCATAAGATCATAAAACTCTCAGCTGAAGAATTGTGTCTGTGAGAGAGGAAAGCACTTGTAGTGCTTCTTGAATGTTTTCACCTGCCAACTTGGGAGAAGGCCAGAGGCTCATGGTTTTTCCCCAGAGAAAGCCCATTTCAATGCTGGCATAGATTGCAGAGGGGATAGTAGGAACTTGAAAGCTTCTTGAAATTTCATTGTCATGTCTTTAATGCTCTGTGAAGCATGAGTAAGAGTACTTTATGTGTAGTTTTTGAGCTGAGTTAAAAATGCAGCTTATGACACCCTAGTGTAGAAAGCCTTTTTTTGTTTGCTTCAATAAATCCGGGAAAGGACCTTTTGACACCTAAGCTTTGGTATTACAAATAGTTTATCCTGTAGCATTTCTGTTAAGAGTTTGTACCTGAAGTACGTATAAAAGCCATGAAATATTCATTGCATTCTGTTTGTCTTTTACAGGTGGTTTTTCATGGGATGCTGTTTGCTTTTATTTATCTGGCATTGCAGAAACGTCAGATGATATCAGAAGGAAAGGGAGATCCTCTCTTCTCCAACAGAGTTTCAAATGTTTTATTATTTATTTCAATTGTATCCTTTTTGGTACGTACCTATTATAACTGGTATGATCAGGTTTATAAATCTCTAAAGAATGAAGTTTTCTGAAGTTCTTGTTTAGAAAAATATATTGATTTAAAAAATCAAGTCTTGATCTGGAGATATTTCAGCTATGGTTTTGTGCACAGCCTTACCTATCTACTAATTAAAATACTTTCCCTTGCAGTCAAGTGTAGATGAAAACATCATCACTCTCTCAGTTCATTGCAAAGGTTACAGGAAAGTTGGATCATAAAAATAGTATGGTAGATATAATGCAGCTCTTATCTCCACTCTTGATTGCTTGTCTATTTCTGATGAAAAACTTGTCAACAGTGTGGCTGCATCTTAGAGTATGAATAAGTATGATATTCATCAGTGGCAAAGAAGAACTTGAGAGAAACACAGAACTAAGCACAATGTATTTTTTTCTGTTACCGTCCCACATCTTAGTGCACCAGCTACTACTGAAGCACTTCAAAATAGCTTACCTCTTGTTTTATTCTTAAATGCTGCATATAATTGCTACACAGACTGATTTTTATATCTTTCAGACATACTCCATATGGGCTAGTAGCTGTAAAAACAAGACAGAGTGCAATGAACTACATCCTTCTGTTTCTGTGGTGCAGGTAATTATAATTATAGTCCTTCTCCTTACAGTGACAGAACTGTCTGTTCTTGTTTGGGCTTTTTTAAAAATTGTTTTTGAATGTATTTTTGTTTTAGCATGGAGTGTCAGATACTGAGCTTCATTCTCATGTCTGAAAGTGAAAAAGGGCTTAACTACATTGCTAGCTGTTTTTCATTGTCTTTAAGCACTGAAATCGCATACTGTGATTATGCTTTAGGTTAACCTTTGTGTCGGTTTCATATGCACTGTTTAAGTCCAAACCCAACTTTTGGCAATTAGCCGTGGACAAGAAGAAAGCTGAAAGAAAGCATGAGTGTTTGGGAGGTGTTAGTGTAGGAAGCAACCTATGGGACCCTGTAGTCACTTTTAGGCAGAGAAGAGGTAGGCCACAGGGGCATGCATGTGGTTTTTTTAAATTTAGGTTTTCCTATTACTGTGTCCCCTGCCCCACTATACTCCAGCTGTCTGGTTCTATTCCCTCTCTGTTTCCTTTTTTTTTTTGAGAGCTTGTCCTGCTCTCTTGAGGGTGCAGCATGTGTGACTTCATTTTTTAATATTAATGTGTCCATCTTGAAACCTTCTCTTTAAAAACTGAGGGTTAACTCAGATTTGTAGCCACCTTCATTTTAGGCTGGCATGGTATAACATGTTCTGTAGCTACACCTAGTGAGTATATAGTAATATCTATCAACATCAAGGCCATGATTCTACTGAAGGTATAAATGTGACTTGCTGTGCTATAAGAACATGTGTAAGAGATTTTCAATTTCAAGGCCCACTTTGTTAAGTATAAGCTGCATGAATTTTTGTTTGGTTTATATATTTATTAGATTTTAAAGAAAAAGTAATGCATGATGCACTTCATTTTAGACAGTGAAAATTAATAAACCTTTTGTGTGTGTGTGTAATCCACTTGTCATCAACAGTCACCTTTTTTTGCCTTTTTTAAAAAAGATTTTAGCTTTCATCCTCATCAGGAACATTCCTGGATATGTCCGATCTGTGTATAGCTCATTCTTTGCCTGGTTTGGCAAAATTTCTCTTGAGGTAAGTAGAACGATCGGAAGTACAGTAAATTGAAACTTAGAAACGTAAGGTGGTTTTCTTATCTAACTTGTAGTATAACACATAAATAGTGAAAACAGTTATTGGCTTATTTAATATCACGCTGTTGTGTTTGACCTCTTCTAGCATTGTAGCTTCCATCTACACTTAAAAATAGCAGTCTCACAGTAGCAAACTTATTTTGTATGCTGGTTTGCAGGGGGCGGGGAGAGAGTTTAGGTTTGTGTGAGTGGGGGCTTAATGCTGGAGCAAGCTGTGGTGTGTATGCAGTTGGAAGATAAAAATTTAAGCCAGTTGAAGAGTCAGTGTGAATTATACTGATTAGTCTAAGTATACTTAAAAATACGTTTGCGCTAGAAAGCTTCCCTGCATTAATAAACAAATGTTAACTTTACAAACAAAACCCTTCTTAGTGCAGCTCTCGTTCCATTGAATGTATATTTTGAAACAGTAGGATTTACCTTGCTTTCTATTTTATTTGATGTTTAGTAATATTAAATGTTTAATTTTATTGTATTACTAAAATATATTTTAAAAAGGGAAAGGAACTTACAGGAGAAAATCATTGTAATACAACGCATATGTAGTACATGGGTTTGAATTTTTTTTAAAGGATCGCATTTTCACCGTTCAGATTCCTGGTGAACTTTAAGGTGCTGATCAACTTTTGCATTCATCAGCAGTTAAAGCATCATCTTTTACTTGCAGGCATGTTAGTTGGGTCCCTCGCCAGCAGTGCAGTAACTGAGCAGAGGCGCACTCCTCATCTCTTCTGACATAATGTAAACGATGCTCCCCTAGGCCACGTTTGGTTAAGGGCTAAGCAACCCCATTTTACTCTGTACTGTAGCAGACTAATAGCTTTGTCTCCCAGCAAAGACGCATGGAAAACAGCTTCTCAAAGTATGTTACTTAACAGAAAAAGTCTGACTTAAGCAGAAGTACAGTCTGTCAGTTGATGCAAGAGTAACAATTATGTGTTCTTACAGAAGTAAAAATATTTGCATGTAAGTATGACTAAACACACTCTTCTCTCTTTTAGCTTTTCATTTGCCAATACCACATTTGGCTGGCAGCAGACACAAAGGGGATCTTGGTGCTCATTCCTGGATATCCGATGTTTAATGTTCTTGTCAGCACTTTTATATTTGTGTGTGTGGCACATGAAATTTCTCAGATCACTAATGATCTAGCACAGATTGTGGTTCCTAAAGATAACTCAACTCTGCTGAAAAGGTTGCTATGCATAGCTGGATTTTTTTCTGGACTGCTCCTCTTCTCAGCAATGCAAGATCAGTCAAGGCATTAACTTGAAAAGATTCTTGGAACCTTTCTTCAGGTTTACTTTGTGTCTGCCTGAACAAAAATTCTCGACTGGACATAGAAGAAGACATTTAAATTAAGCGTGTGGAAAATGTATATAGTGCAAATGTACATATTTTGTGTGGAAATACCTTTCTCAAATAATCTGAGAAACAAGAATGCACTGTACAGAATTGCATGTGAAAATGAGTCTTTTCTACTGGATATATGTTTCTGTTTACATATCTGTTTAAACGTGACACGAAGAAGTGAAGTTAAATGGTTTAGCAATATCATGTGCATACCACGGAATTAACTTTACCTGGGGTCAGCCAAATGAAGAGCGGGTGCTGCTAGAGTACCGCCTAGACGTAACACATGCTGTAATCACTCTCATCAAGGAACAAAAAAGAGCAAACTTGAGATCCTTCGTTAATGGTCACCTTTAGCTGATGGGAAACATGAAGTTACTGGTAAACCAGGGCATTTTTCTGAACACAATGGTATTTTTTTGTTTAGAAATTAGTATTTTGGGTGGAGAATAGTATTACGTTACATGAAACCCTTTATACGTGGAAATAAAAAGTCATCACCAATTCAGTGATTTAAGATTATATACAAGTTTACATAATATTTTATGGGATTTTTTAGAAATTTAAGATGTTTTCAGCAAATACGGTGAATTCTGAGGTGAAATTTTTTTATAAAGAAAATTGATTTTTTTTCGCCTAAAATTGTTTGCTTTGTCATAAATTTTCCACTAATCCTTTTAACCGTGTGCAGTTCTCTCTGCAATCCCAGTGAAGAAAGAGATGAGTAATTTTCAGAGACTCAGTTCAAGATGGAGAATTTTTGGAAGACCTCCAATCTTTTCCAGGCAGGTGAAATCCATCATACCCACTCCACCAGATCTTAAGGAAACGGGAGAACAGGGGAACGGTGATCTTCAAACCTCTCAAAAACCCGAGTTTGTAGGTGACTTTGAACTAGGTCTCGTTATGGAACTGGTGCCATATTCTATCCCATAGTAACATTTCCATTCAAAAGGATGCGAGTCAAGGATGCAGGTCAAGCTATTGCTGTCAGGAGGAGGAAGATGAGGAGGAGAAGGAGGAGGAGGGATTGAGCAGTCTCTCGTTGCATGCAGACAGCCGAGTCTCAGAATCACAAATGGAATGAAATTAGAGCTGTTTGGAGGAACCTTTTTTCCCATCCTTTTTAGTAGTGCCCATCTTTCTTATGAAGTCCTCCCCTTAGCGTAAAAAGTAAAATTGAAAGAAATAGCCCTTCAGGGTGGCAGTGACAAGCCATACTTCATGTTCCGCTTATTCAGTGAAGGTATGGTCATTTCTTTGCTGTTTGTGGTTTTGGTTCAGGTGATAATTTGACCTCTAGTTGCTTTTTCATTTTATTCTTCTACTGATTACTTGTTAGCAGTCAAAACTAGGAGCACAGTATTGGTTTTCCAAGCATACGTGCAATCATGTAGGATTATAAACCATATGAATCCCAATTTGTCCCATATCTCCTGTCATGTACATGTTTTTGATCTTATCCCAGTTAAAAAACTGAATTCAAACTTGCAGCCACCATGAAGTGCAAAAAAAAAAAAATTGTGAAAAGCCTGGCTTCGATTTTGGTTTTGGTGGAGAATGGTTTCTTTTAGATGCTGACCGGTCGTTCATCATCAAAAAGAAAAAAACCAAAATCACTCCCTTGCCCCAAATTCAGCAGTTTTACTGAGTCTGCCAGCTCTTCTGAAGCTGGTGGGAAGACACGCGGCTATTTGTTCTCTGCGCGCACTACTTCCAGCGTTTGGCAAGTTAACCTCCTTCATCAGTACATTGCAACGGCCGGAAGAAATGGTGTAGGTGAACGCTGTAGCGGGGGACAGGATGCGTGGCCTTCGTCTATGCCAGTATTAGGAGCAATGGGGAGCTGTGCGTTTGAGGGATAATTTTTGTTTTGTTCTTCACAACTTAAGTATTGTAGATATAATTTTATTTATCTGTTGTACAGACTTGGTTAAAAGATTTATTTTTAATGTTTGAAATAATGCACTTGTTTACTATTACTGTATGTGGGATAAATATATTTTCTTTTCAGGTTATGTAAAAATATGAAGTAATATAAACATTAAATAAGTGTGCTGTGGATGCTTATTTTTGTAATGGGAGCAGCATCAATTAAGTAAAAACTTTTTATTGCTTAATTCTAGCTGGGCTACAGTTCACTCTTATGCCTACCTTAAATTACAGACGAGCATTGCAGTTTCTCCTAAGGGATATCCTGGATACTAGGACTTCAAATGCAGGGTAAGTGTTCACTTCTTGCATCACAAATCATTTCAGATGTAATGCAGGAAGAAAGTCCCAGATCCGATGAAATTACAGCTCTGGTAGCCAAAACCACCCCTGGAGCTCGGGGGATTTCTGCAGAACTCCGCAGCGGAAGTGTTGAAGATTTTTTTCCCCCCAGGTTACAAGCTAGAAACTCTGCGGCAGAGGTGTGTGACCTGGCTTTTCTTCCGTCTGGCAACATCAGGAAACCCATCCTTAAGATCTGTTTGGGTTAAGGAACTTAGCTTTTAGTTTAGCTACTTTGGTCCCACACTAAATAGAAGAAGGGCTCCTTAGCAGAGGATTGAAAGCAGTAGCTGCTTGTAGAAGAGGGGAGAGGATAATACCTGACGTGGGCACCCAAACTGACGGGTGCTGATACTCCCCATCCATCCCTGCTACCACACTGGTTTCGGCATCCCCCCCGGGTTAAACAGAAACCCGGCACACTCAGCTCCACCTCAGTTCTGGGGCACTTAGCACCCAGCATCACTGTCCCTACTGTTAGCAACGGTACCAAAAGGGTGTTCGGGCATCATGATGTAAAATAACCAGGCAACAACATCGCTACTTTATCTTTTCCTGTTTATTAGCTTTCACATTTCATGTATTTACAAAGACATCTGTAGTGCTTTCTATTTCATTTGTCACTTAATACACCAGCCGTTCATACCGTCGTTATACATCGTTAAAAGAGGCTGTGAATTTACCATTTTTAACTATCTGCACTTTTAACTATTACTAAGCCTTTAGCCAGCTTTATAAATCTACGCTTCCATAGTAATTGTTTTAATAAGTAAAAATAAATAATTTGTTATTAAACTTACCTCAAATAAGTGAAGCTTTCAATCATAAAATAGCTCAGGTGTGCTCAGTACCCACGTCACCTACATCATTCAAGTCTTTTCAGAATAGGTGGAGCGCCCACTGGCACAAACTGATCCTCTATGCACATACGTAACAGTTTAAGGAATTCCCTTAAGTATATTGGCGCTGTTCTGTATTAATACAAGTAAGATGGGAGCAGCTCAACTGGTAGGTAATTGATTGTCATGTCACCCTCAAGTTATCAGAAATCATTACGATCCAAACACAAAGTTATTTGCAAAGTTTAGTCTTGGGTTGCATTAAAAATCAGCATTTAAAATCCATTCCATTCATTCCTGCTGCAAAGCGCTGACCGCCCCTACATCTGAAAACGGTAGTAGAAACTGGCAGAACCCCAGCGCTGAGTGTACGCAAATCTTCACAGCTTGGCTGAAAGATGCACATTTTTAAAGTACTACAAATCTCGGGGTGCACTTGCCTGATTTCACTTTTCACGGCTAACCACCCAAGCTGCTGGGGAAAAGGAGGGGTCTCCTAGGGGGCTGATGAAATCTCTTCCCTGGTACCTGCCGGATGGGGTAGGCAGGCATGCCGCGTGCCGCTGTGGAAGCCAGTCGGCATGGCTCTTGGGGCCAACTGTGACAGGAACTGCCTTCAGTTTTCAACGCCTCTGACCGCAGCTTGAGCTGCCTCTCGTGGCGTAGGAACCACCAGCACCCTGCCTCGGGCCAGATGCGCTGCTAACCCTGTGGGTTGCGCTTGGCACTTAGGGCAGCCTTGCCAACTCTGGCGTTTAAGGCTTGACAACGCACAGGCGGGCACAACCTACCGAGCACTGCGTACTTCGCTGCAATTGTTACCAAACTCGATGCACGGACTGTGCTGAAAAAGCAGCTCAGGGCTGGTTTTAACTACCTGCCGAGGTGTTGCGTTCAGGGCCAAGCCTACAAATGTATCACCGTTTGCTTAAAAATGAACACAAAATAAGGTTTTGTGCTTTGAAGTACCAGGGTCATAACTGTAAAAAGAAAAAACCAAAAGCCAGTGACTACTGTGGTCTTTTTACAAACTCTCGTAGCCTTACTTTACAGTTTCTTTTTTGCCTCAGTCTCACTTTCCCAAGTTACTCAGAGTTTCTCTTAGCAGAGACCTCGGAAACCTCAGCTAAGGAAATGTAGCCCGCATTTAGCAATTTTAAAGCAGAGGCAGCTTTCTGCTTACAGTGCAATGTCCTGGTGAACACACGGCTTCTGAAAGAGAAAATGTTACAGAAAAAAAGACAAAGCCCAAGTGTCAGCTTAAACCAGTGTGATGCTTTGAGGTAAAACCCCACGAGCTGCTGGTGTGAGCTCTTACAGCTGCAGACCCTGAAGTCCTGTGTTGTGCTGTATTTGAAGATTTAAAGCAGCACCAGAAAAATGCACTTAAAATATGCAGAAAAGTGGCAGGAGATAAATTATCGCCATCTATTGAAAAATAAGGAAACCTCAGTTCAGATCCTTCGCATTACTGAGCGCTCAGCTGCACAGCCAAATGCCTCTCAAAGTAACCACTTCCCAGGGAAGTACGTATTTAATCAACTCCTTTTTCAGATGCTAAAAAGTAATCCTTGGTTTATGGGATGGCTCATTCTCCTGCAGCTCTTCTTGCTCCAAAAAGAACGAAGAATGTGGAGGATATAAAAAATAAACCGCATTGGGGCATCAGGAACATCACCAAAAAAATTTTAAAGAGTTAAAAGTTTGTCCATGTAAAGCCCAACAAAATTTCCCCTTGTTTACTTGCAGACATTAATTTCTGCCTCCAGTAGTTCGTAACAGTTTCTTCTAACATGACCAGATGAATGAATGGACAGATTTTAAATGTTTTATTGCTTACAAGCTGTCAAATAGGTTCAATGTCTGGAAAAGGAACCCAATTTTCAATTGGAATAGTTTTAGTTTTTTGAATTTGGGGGTTGGGTCGGGTCTTTTCCCCCCAAAATAACTTTGCTCATTACATTTTTATAAGCTCTAAAAAATTAATGCCTAAAAAATCTGGAATACTATTTCTGAGCTTCATCATATTGCACAAGTTTTCATGCTTCTACACTACGGCTTTTCGCGTGCACACGCAAGGCAATTGCGTCATCCCACTGAATTGGGTCTAAAATCCTTCAAACCTGGTGCTTATTTTCAAGTTTTGATTTCCCTGTCAAAACTCTCAGGAGAGATCACAAGACAGAATAAAGTTTCATATTTATTAATATGTATATATTCGAAAGATTATTTTCTGAATGTAACAAATATAAAAAGTTATCAGTGTTTACAAATCGTCAAAAATGTCCAAAGTACAAAAGGATACAGTACATTAGTTACATGGAAGTGATTGTACTCTCTGGCACTGAAATCATCTTAATACTGTGGGCATGCACAATATACACCAGAAAAACTCATGCATTGATCAGAACAAAGAAGGAAAGAAGACAATGATGTGCTGCTTTCTCTGATTACAAATTCATTGCTTCCGTTAGTTTTCGTTCCTCAGGAATACCATTTACCTGCAAATAGATGAGAATTTATACAATCCATCAGGGGCAGACGGTGCTTCAATGATACTGGACTGTCAATCGCTAGCACAGCACGTAAATACCACTATTTATGAGTCCTTTATCAACAACCACATTGGAGAAACGCCACAAGTACAGCCTGGACCAAAAGACAATGTCTATGTGAAAAAGCTCTGCCTGCTGTCTTCTGGGAGAGATCTGGGAAAAGATTGTTTAACGGGGAATTTAATGCTCTATTTGGAACCTAACAGACTCCACAGGGAGACTGCGAAGCTCAAAATGGAAAATGCAGTGTACAGTGTTCATGCACTATTTAATCTTTTGCATTATAGGAATATCCTATGAACTTTTTCCTGCAAGCACCTTAAGCACCATAAAATAGTCCTTGTGAATTTTGCCAATCGACAGAAAGGCAATTATAAAACTTAATACACCTTTTCATTTTGGAGACCAGTAGCAATTTTCAGCAGTGTAACATAAATGTTAGATGTGAGTTGTCATCTTTCAGACAATTCTTTCCCAATTATCTTTTAACTTTGTAATATTGTTGAGCATTTTATGTCATCTATTAAGCCTGCATTTTTTATAGAAGGTTTAAAAAAAAAAATTATTTTTTATGGGGGATTCAGGTAGTTCCTGAAAAGGACAGCGCTTATTAGACACGGTCTGCTCTTCGAATTACTAAGTATGGTCTACGGAAACTTTAAAATAGAATTATTTTCTTATTCATGGTGGTGACCGACAGTATGTTAATAATCCTGAGTAACTTACTGGGAATTCTCTGTAGGAAAGGAAGAAAATTAAACAATGAATGCCTAGTTCTATAGGGGTTTCAGCCTTAAACGTTTTAGTTCTGTAAAATTCTTACTTGAACTGATCAATAAAATCGATTGCTAAATTTGTACTGATGCTACTGAAAATCTTAGGGGTACCTGAATTTTGTTTTAAATCTTAATGCTCTAAAAACCTGACCTTCTGACAACAGAAGCCACAGCTATCTTTTAGAAGATAAGCTGCAAGAGGCACAGGCCATCATGGCATGGAAGCGCTTGCAGTGTCATCTGCACATCTGAGTTACAAAGGAAGGTGTCACTGCAAACTGAGAAAAGAGGGGGAAACATTGTCTGGCCCAAATACGTTCCCTCCCCCCACCCCAATTTCTGAGAGCTTGTCGCAGGCAGTGTCTGTGATGAATATGAAAGAACACTGGTATTCTACCAAAATAATGTACTACAGAAAATACAGACGCGGGAGGATTTTTAAGATCTCTTTTTCTGGCAGTTCTTCATTGCGACTTGCAAGCGACAAGCCCATGCTAGCTTATGTTTCATACCTTTTTAAAAAATTCTCACTGCTGTCAGCATACAGTGCTATCAGGTGATTTAGCTTCTTTTTTACTGCAAGACAGACTGGAATTCTTGTGACAAAACAGCCATAACAGAAGAGCTGAACTGCGTGACACACTTACTCTGCCTTCTAAATGCCTGCAGTAGTGAATGCTAAGAGCTACGCTAAATGTCAACCCAAACCAGGGCTGGAGGCTCTGGATGGATGCTGCCAGGGTCACCCGCCATTTCCAATGTATGTATAATAAAGCAGACAAATGGCAAAGCTAGCAGAACTGCAGTCAGGTTTGGCTTTTTATAAATGTGTTTTTAATTTGCAGATAACAAAAAAAAAAGCCCACATGGGCAGAAGCATCTATTATATACTTGCCTCAAATCTTTGAAATGTTGTCATACGAAATTCTCCTTTAATCCCCGAAAGCAGTAATGAAGAAGAAGGATTTTGAATGAAAAGAAAGAGTTGCTTACGTAACTCCTAAATTAAAACAAGTCTTCCTCTTGGAGCTGTAGTTCCCGTATTATGTTCAATACATATATACCTGGAGTTTTGCCTAAATACCTCTTTGCATATTCAAAAATTATACTTTGGCCACATTTTCCTTGTATGATCCTCATCCCCTTTCACTTGGCTATGGCTGTAGCTTTCTCTCAGACCTGACAGGCTAACTAGAGGGAACAATCAGCCTTAGTCGATACCCGATGGGATCATTCACGGCCTCGGTCAGTACATTAGGATTTGTGAAAATGACATGAAAGTGATGACTAAGACATGGGAAACCTGCAGCATGGGTATTCACCTCACCACAGATTCCCCCCATCAACTCTTCACATTTAGTAACGGCAATAAAAAGCTCCTTCTTCAGAGCTTAACTAGAACTGGTGGGAATTAGAAATGCTGATTTCCTATGAAGTTTTAGAGAATCTGAAGAGTGTAACCGCACCTGGGAATCTGGCTACAGCTTCACATTGTACTAGACAATTATTTACATGAGGATGTTTCCAAATTAGCTGTACCAGATTCCAGTGTCTCATGCCGAGGCCTAAAGTAGCATCTCTCCTACCTGTTCAATCAATCCCATCCCAAAATTGTCACCAATGTATCAAAAAAATTCTGGAATGACAATGCTGCAATACTTCACTATATTTGAAAATGCCTTCCACTGTCCACGGACTGTATGTGCTTTGACTACTGATTCCTCTGCACTGGTCACTTAACAGTTGCAGCCTTTTCTCAGTACTGACCTGCACTCTGCTGCTGTGGAATCCGAGTCTGATGTGGCAGGTTCCTACAAAAAACAACTGAATATCTTTAATGCTTCCAGACAAACTCTGAAGTATGCTATACATAAAAGTTCAGTATTTAAAATTTGGGGGGTTGCTTACAAAGCCATAATTCACTTTCACTATGCAAATACAGTTGTCAAAAGGTTAGTCAAGTCAATGGAAGAAAGAAAATCAGTGGTAAGAGGTCGTTCCTACTGTTTTACTTGTCAAGTAGGTTCAAAGGCTCAGACTTAGTGAAACACCAGAGGTGACAAGAGTCACCGGAGGTTTCTGATGTTATGCCAAGTTTGGTTTCCATAAGTGATGACTAGAGAAAAGGTGGCAGTCTTTGCAACTTAATTATTGACTGCGGAATGAATGAATGTTCAACTTGTTTTACACATCAGACCAGTTCACTTATCAAGGCAAAGTTAAATTTTTCTGTCTTCCCCAAGTGCCTTTTAAACAGCTACCAGATAGTAAGGTTGTTTTTACAGAAAAGCATTAGGGGTTGGAATGTAGGTGAAGCAGATAAAATACTCTATGCACAACTTTAGAAAGCCTTTGGTACCGGCTTTGGCACACCAGTCATAAAAAATTGCTATTCTGAATAGAAACTGTAAAAGACAGGGTAGAGCACTTTGCAGCAGTTGTGCAAGGGATAATTCATACAGCTCAGCTTTCCGGAGAATTTAGCTTTGGGACAGGGAGAAGAAAACACTCTTCTAGCACGTATCTACATTACAAAGGGAATTCAGGGCAAGCATGTGTAAATTAGGGCCAAGTTAGTGCTGGCAGTGGACTGATATGACTGGGGCCATGCAGGCTGGCCAGCTGAGGAGCTACCACCATAGCACAGCACCAATAAGCAACGCAGCCACTTCTGAGCCCAATGCCTCCGATCTGCTCAACCCCAGACACCCCAACCAAACCTTCCTAGAAATGCCTTTTTTCTACAGCACAACCGACTTGTCTGAATTAGAACACGTGCAAAGCACGAGATGGGTCTGTCTCCATCGTTTCATTAAGCTACTGATCAATGAACTTTAAGGAACAGAAATGAATATTTTTCTGGTTTCTGTCTTGGAGGGAGGCTGGCAACAATGGAAACGGCTGAGAGCACTGAGTGCTTCCATTGGCAAGTCTGTATTTATTATCTGTGTAATGGAATATGCTCTTCTGTTCAATGTTAACATTTCAAACATAAACCATGTATGACAGGTACGTGACTAACTACTTACAAAGTCTGGATTTTCTGGTATGAAACTACCACCAAGCCGGTGGTAGTTTTTCATCAGAACTCCGAAGACACGGGTTTGTAAAAGAGAACTAAAAAACTAATTGATTCCTCTGACAAAAAGTATTTTTCTCCAAAATATGCAGAAATGCAACTGTTCCACACAAAGCTTCTTGCCAAGTCTGCAGACTGAAACCCAGCCATTTAACTTTATAACAGAAGGCCTTTCTTTCTGCTTGAAATGCAAACATCAGAGCAATCTCACACTACAGAATCATTACTGATACTTCCATAATAAACACATTTCAGATGGCAAGCACTGGAATCCATAGCTGAATTGTGCAACATAGCGAGTATTAAAAAATAAAATCTAAATACTTACTGCTGTGTTTGCATCAGCGGCATACTGGTATTATCGTAGCTGTCGGTGTGAAGGGGCGGCACAATCTCACCAGTAACTGGGTGAAACACGGGAAGCGTTGAAAGAGGCCATGCAATCTCCCTGTTTTTAGACATGTCACGAAGCTCTTTGGTTGATTTCTGTATAGCACTGTGGTGAACCAACTGGATGCTATGTCAAAAGGAAATAAAAATAGTAAATACATATTTTAAATGCTCTACAAGATGGATAGACTTTTACAATTATTGTTTTTCTTAAAAATACAAGGACTTTGGCGCATGCTACAGTCTATAGTGCAGCAATTACAGTAAACCTTTACAGAGTTAATTTAATAAATATTGGATTTATTTAGTTTTTAAGGCAGTAATTAGTCCATTAGATTTTGCTGTCTGGATAAGTATTTTTCATAGGATCCAAGACTGTGCAATTTACTGCTAATGTTCCATTTATTTGCTGCAGTTAAAATAAAAGTTTTGGTTAACTCCTGATTCTTGTGGTAGGCTCATAAAAGATCACAGGTTAATTTTAAAACACTCCATAGCATAAGCGCTGGATACCTTCCAGGATATTTGTTCTCCTGTCCATTGCCGTTATGATATAGACTGGGGAGTCCAATAACCAGGAGTATAAATTACATACTAACGTATTTATTCTAACAGCACTACTTTATTTGGAATTGACAGTCATTAATTTCAAACCCTTTTTATTCTGGTCTTCTATCCTTGCCAGGACTCTGATTTAAAAGCAGCTTTCACATTTATGAATTAAACCATGGATTAGAGAGAATGAAAGAAGAATCTGACACACATGTATGAAGCATGACGAGCTACTGAGAATGAAAATTAAATGGTAAAAGAAAAATAACAGGAAAGAAGACACTTACTCTGGTGTTTGCATGTTTCTCTTTTCCCTAAAAACAAAACAAAATTTATGAATTAAATAATAGCATTGATAGTTGGAACATTAAATCTATCTGATGATGAAAATAGTACATGATGTAGAAATGCTGACAAGGTTATTGCCAAACGCAACTTGGCAGCATTTGCAACGGGTTTATGATGAGGCCTCGATGAACGCACGTATAGAGATGTGATACTGATGACAGACACACACACACAGACACACACACAGAGAAATGAAAATGCAAGTCAAAGAACAAGCTTCTGGCTAAAATAAATTCTGTGACAAAATGAAATTGTAGTTTGTGTAAGAAATGGCAGAAATTACGTTACTTGCTGCTTTCCTTTTTATGTGTTTTTCTTTTATAGTATGTCTAAATTCAGTTCATAGCCTTGACCAGGTTTATTTTATAAAAGCATTTTAGAAATTACTTAATATTATTTTCCTGAATCAATGATCCTTTATTAGTATTTTATTGGTTTGGGGCATTTTGGAGAGTTGTGCGTATGTGGAGATTTTGTGGAGTTTTGTGCATATGTTGAGATTTTTAACCCTTTCAACTAGAACAATTAAAGGCCCTATATCCATTCTCTTGGAGATTACTGTGTGTGCTTAGATGAGAAATAGTTCAGTATTTCAAGCAGAAATCTTTCGGCCTGTTTAAAATGTTTTTAATGAACTGAATGGAATTCTTCTAATAAATAGTCTTCTGTGCGTTATAATCTTAGAAAAATCTACAGTTACTTATTAGTGTGTTAAAGTACTCACACTCCTTCCCGTCGGCAGCACATGATATAGGCAAGTATTAGAAAAAGCACCAGTGCTATTGCCGAGGGCACTGCCAGTGTAATTAGGAAATCCGAGTAATAGTCTCTGCTTTTCAGTGTGTCAGAAGGTGGCTTGTATTCTCCACCATCAGGTAATATCCCCTCTCCACGGATCACTTCCTGAAAGGTGGAAACTTGTTTTGTATTGTCAACCTGATACCCAAGAAAAAAAAAAAAGAAGGGAAAAAAAAAAAGACAATTATATTAACAAAGTAACAGAGTGTAAAAACAGGCAGTATTTAACCAGCCATAACATATAAAAGAATCCGTATTACACATTTGACAAATTCTATACAATTTCATCCAATCACTTTTTTTTTTAACTGATAAAACCTTACATTTTGTTGAAACTTTCTGATCAACGTGATAAGTAATATCACTTTATTACTTTATCACATTATTACTTTGTTTTGTGCCTACCAGGGATGCTATGGTTTTTACAGATTAATTTTAGGAATATCTCACACAAATAGTATTTAAGTAAAAATGCAGTAAAACATTTTTATTGCAAACTAATTATTTGATACTGATTTCTTTTTGATGAATTAATCCATTTTGTACTAGTCTTCCTAAACAACAACACTGCCCTCTCTTGTATGAAGGTGGTAGAGATGAAGAGTAGAGTACCGATGGATTTTCTTCCTCCTCCGTCTACTGAGCTTCGCATCCAGTGCTCAAAAAAGCAAGAAGCAGGAACCGAGCTGCTGAGGACTGAGCGGCTCTGTTGCCTCCCCACCCACCCGCTGCAGGAAGCACCCCGACACGAGATGTGCATTTAGGTAATCAAGCCAGAGTGCCAAGGTTTTTCTACCTCCTAATTCAACTAACCTCCAGAAGGCTGCGTTCCTGCTCACAAGTCATGTTTTATTTCATTTCTTATGTCTGTATCTAATGTTCCCAGAAATGCAACCTTTTTTGCTGCTGAATTTCCTATTGCATCTAATTGACTGCCCTTCCCACACGACTTTTCAATTTTCTGCCTCCATTTTCTTGTTACCTTCAGTTAGATGTTAGTTACATTTTACCAGTGTTTGTTAGTTTTAAAACTCTGTCCAGATCACTATTGAAAATAAGGTATATTTGCCTACATGCCTGACCTTTTGCCTGACTGTTCATTGAGAAATCTTGCAACTGATGGTCATTTCTTTATAATTTACACTTGAAGTCATAAAACACTGTATTAAAACGTATGCAATGGATGAACAGGTCTTCATGGAATGCCAGAAATAATGTTACGTTGAGCTTCAGATGCATACACATGTATATATACATTATAAGTGCAAGACAGTTTGACAAAAATCAATTTATATATGTACTCATTGAATTCTGCAGTGTATTCTGTGTTATGAATGCTACCTGGCTGCTTAGCTGAATCTCAAGCCCTAAAGCAGACGCACAAAAAAAGACGTATGCAGCTACTGATGTGACTGACAGAAGCCCACACAGAGTGGGAGAATGAGCTATCAGAAAGCGTTAGTCACTCCACACAGAGTGGGAGAATGAGCTATCAGAAAGCAGCGTGAAGAGGAAGCACGTATTAAGTTGCCCCTCTTCAGTATTTGGGACCCACAAGCTTAAACCTACTCTTTGTTTTAGGTGCTAACTGCCAACGTCACCTCATAAAAAGCAGGAGGAAGAGGATCCGATGGCTGCATTTTCACTCGCTGCCCTCTGTTGTGGTTATGGGAAACAGAGCTCAGCTCCCTCCCAGCCCACGGATCTTGGGGACCTTCCTGCCCCTTGGCTTGCCTCGTGAAAAGCAGACTGTGATTACACAGAGGGAAGCTCGGCTCCATTTTCCCTTTGATCCACCAGGTTACAGCATGCAGCAACAATGCTGCTGGCAACAGTAAACCCCCCGAAGACTGCTTAAATTCGGTTATTGTGGCATGCTGCCGAAACAAGCCCCAAGTTCAAGAAGGTTGAGTTACAGGGTGGTGTAGAGAATGACGCTTCTCTTCGAGAGCCTGTTCCTGTTACACAAACTCTGCTGTTCTCAAAACAGCACAACAACACTGCTTTGTGATTAGTTTATGAGCCACTGTTACTATCGGACGTTTTTTCTGGACAAGTACTTCCTAACCTAAAAGCTGCTCTTCATTCCTTGTGGGTACTGTTCATCATCCTTGCACTAGTGCACTATTCCTCTCCTGTTCCTTTTGAAATTCACCCTGTTTTCTGAGGCTATTTATCCAGTTTCTCAAGACCTTTCTGAATTCTATCCTGTCCTTCAATGTACCTGCAGATCCTTTCCGTTTCATGAGGCCTGCAAATTTAATTTAATAGGCACATTCCATCATCCAGCTTATTAATGAAGAATGGCAAGGAATTATTAATAATTCTGCTATGATTATGCTAACCAACCAGTTCTCCACTAGGTTCTAACTTCATCTAGGCCATGTGTCTGAGCTTGCTTATGAGATGGTATCAAAAAACCTTACCAAAAAGAAATTACATCTGCTGCTGTACCTCTGTTCTGCTTCTTTCTTGTAGAAGGCAAGCAAAGACATGACATAGATTGTTCTTGTTGAAGGCTGACTGCCTTCTACTATTTTTCAGGTGCTATGGACACATGTACCTTTTGCAATTTCTCAACAGAAAGCCAATAAACAGTAAATAATCTGGATATTCTTTTGAAAACAAATAATTTCTAGCTTTCTAACAGCTTTCCTAATGTATAGTGTATAAGAAGAAAGGGTTGGAAATTATCTAATCGATTTTGTGTACGAATACCTTTTCTCATACTCGCTACATGTTTTACATTGTACAAAACCCTTTCATATCTCACTTTCAGTTTTCTCTTGGGCAATGTCTCAAGTAGCTCAACAATCCTCTAAGTTTATGTACCTTCACCACCTTCGTTCAAACTTATCTGCAACATTCTCTTCCAATACAGTATTATGTCTTGATTTTCCTTATCAGAACATAACAAAAATAAACTTAAAAAGCCTCTTTGGGAATTATACTCCTTCCATGGCAAATAGTCTAATGTTCAGTTATCATTTTTCTTGTATTCGACTGAGAAGAATGTTCCCATTTATTTTGATTTCATTAGTCAACACTATTTTCTTTTCTTTTTCTATTTCATTTTTAACATGAAATATGTTTTAGATAATTTTCAGAAAGATGTTTTTAACAGCATGGAAATACTATTTAACTGGTCAGTGCTGTAGACTCAATATTTGAGAAAACATATATATATATACACACATACAAACACAAATTTTAGGAAAGCAAGTGTAACTAGCAATATCAGCACACTGAATTAATGAACTACACTTACCTAAATAATTCTCTCATTGCCTTTAGTTCTGTAAGCCCTAGAGTTCTCTGGCCATTTATATGTATCACCACTACTGAAAATGAATATGGTGGTTTCACTAGTGCTCATCTCTAATAGAATTCAGCCCACATAGCAAAATCCTTTCACAGTCTTAAGAGTGTCTGCTAGATGGAAAACAATGTCCATCAGTCATGATAAAGTGGAATTTGGCAGAGCTGTCTGGCCAGGCTGGCAAAACTCTTACCTAAATCATGTCTGGCACAGAATATTGTACTTACACAAACATCATTTTTGTGCAATAATAAAACAACTCACCAGCGAGATTTTACACCAGTCAATATGGAATTGAGTACGGAATTTTTTATCACAGGTTATTACAGGCTCCATTTCTTGACTGCATCTCAGCTGATTTTGTGGGTTTTCCACTTCTCGTAAGCACGAAGAGAATGGAACATCTGCCCCAACCATAACATACACGCTGCAGAAAGAGGTGAGTGACAGTCAGGATACCTCTCACAGATCCCCAAAGGACAGTGACGTACTCTTCCAAACATCATTACTGTTCACAGTAACATTCCATTCTGCTTTAAAGACTAAAATTACTTTTTAAAATTCTTTTTCTTGATACCATACTTTATTTAAGCATATGAATAACAGACTGAAATAGAAAGGATTTTTCTAGCTACTTATTACAACTCATTCTGTTTTGCTGCATAGGTAAATGTTTGCTCACCATTAGAGTTGTCTATTTCTGTGAAGTCACAGAGCTCCAAGTGTAAGTTCCTCATGTCAGTAAATCTCTACAACTTTTGAATATCGCACTGAAAGAGTATAATTTTATCTTTAGGAAATTTCAGTCTTGCTCAGCATAGTATTTTGTAAGAAATTCTCCCCCTGTTTTCAAATAAAATTCATGAGGACTAGTGATTTCTAAACCTAATATTAACATGAAGCTGCCAAAGCCCCCAGCTTCTCCTAAAAGATTCCGTACTGTAGCTATGCACTGCCAACAAAATTTGCAGAATGCTGAAAATTGAATGTAAACTTAATACTTCATTTAGCATTACAGTACACAAAATAGGATCCACTGCGCTAACTGCATTATTCATTTTCGTATTTGAATATGTAGAACGATGCTGGAAAATACAGTCTGCAGCACCAGGTAATAATGTATCAATGGATCCTGAAACACAAATTAGGTCATGGTTGCTGTTTGCTATATAAGGCATTACCTGACTCAAAGTTTGAAACATAGCCATTTGTGTTAAGTGGTTCCGCTATTGCTGTGGCTAGTACAGAAGTTGTTTTCCTTCTTTAGATGTGCTCAGAAACTCCAGATGCACAAAAGGGCTCTGAAACAACCACCTTTTCTGCACACATCTTCGGATTTTGAACCTTCAGCCCTTTCTTAGATATCACAAAGTATCTAAAAATAACTCAGCATCTGTATTTTTGCCAGGGAAAAGCAGTACCACAACAGTATTTTGAAAAGACTTGAATCCTTATTAGTTTCTAATTGAAGTATTATATTTCAGACCAGAATCTATGGTTATGAATCACAACCGGAAACAGTGCGTTCCTGCAGTCTGCACTCAGTAACCTAAATTCCCCAGGTACCTCAGCTGACCACTTTCAGATGCAAGCCCAGCAGTGCTCCTGACGCACGTAACTGAATTTCACTAAGGAGGAGTACAGCTACAAATGACGCTGTTACATGCTAAATGCCCTTAGGAATACAGTGTCTTTGTAACTTATGCTCTATCACATCTTGTTTCAAAATTTTACTATTGGATACTCGAAGAGTATGCCGAATGACTGCTCAGAAGCAAGACTGGAATTACAAAATAAGCATATTTACTACCAACTGGTTTATAATTAAGGGAATTTATCAGTATTCCTCAGATTGTAAAATCAATATATAGCAACTGTCGCCTGTTGAAATGATATCTAACATGATAAACCCATGGTACAACAACCTAATACCAATCTGGATTTCCAAAATATAAACCAGCAATTTTTGCAAAGTTTCTAGAAAACATTAAAAAAAAAAAATAAATAAGATTTTCAGCAAGAAAAAAAAAAGAGTAAAGCAAAAACATTAGACTGACACATGTGCTTACCCCTCTTTCATGTCATTAATAGGAAGTGGAACCCTCCCTCCCCGGTCGAGGGCTGAAGTAATATTTATAGCATTCAAGCGCTCTGGCTGCCACACATTTTTCACTGCTCCAAGAAAGTCGCCAAGAACTTCACTTGCCAACATTTCTTCTACATTCATATTCCTTATGAAGAACTCCGCTTGATACGGTAAAGGAAAATCTAGTTGTGATGAAAAAGGAAGAGTTTTGCCTTAAACAAAAGCTCCATAACAAAGAATTTGAAGCAATGATTAACATAATACCACTTTAGGATTGATACACCGTTCCCAAAATCTTGTATTTGAACTCACTCATTTTGAATCTAATGTGACTGTTTAATTAAATAGCTGGTACTGTTAGCTGTTACTTAAGCTGAAAACCATCAGCTATTTATAAAGCAACTGGGAGATGAAGGAGCGGACTAGAGGAAAAGAGTCCCAGCTGGTAAATCTTCGTTAACCAGATAAAATTATATTCATGCCAATTTTGGCATCAAAACTGATCTGCAGTGATAATGGATTCCAACCTGCAATACTCCAGACTATAAATATATAAATATGAGGGAGAAATCTAATTTTAAGGACATAAACTATTCATTTTTTTAAGTGAAATGTCCATATATGCCATAATGTGTTGTTTTCTGAATCTGCCTATACACTCGTTCTCTGCACAAAGCACGTGCAGAGCTAAGCAAACCAAACAACTTGCAGAGAGTAAAATCCTTCATGTAAGGTCCATTTGAAAAGCCAGGGGAAAAAATGGAAATTAATTATAAGAAAGCAAACACGCTTTTTTTTTTTTTTTAACAAATGAGGAATAATAGTCTTACCTGACAGAAATAATTTAGATAAAACAAGTCGAATCAAAAGAGGGAAAACTCTCTTACTTCCCCTTTGTGTCCTCACATTTGGCTTGAACACCAGACAACTATTTTACATTTATTTTTTAATCTTAAAAGAATAGGAGCCCGTAAGATGTTTTTGCTTATTCAGTTCTAAACTCAACAGGATATTTTCTGTACATACCTTCTGCTGACATTATATTAATGATCAAATTATGTCTTGCTGTCTCAAAGGTACGCCTGTTATATGCAGTGATCTAGTGTAAAAAAAAAAATATATGATTGCAAAACAACAACGCAAATATGAAAATCAGGTAAATAAAACATCAACGTAAAATTAAATTGATAATTTAGAAATACTTAGCACATTTTAAATACTTTATCTCCTTATTTTGAAATGTATGAACATTCATTCATTAATATACAATTTGAAAGGTAAAATCTATTTGATGCAGTACTACCTTCAAGTCAGGATACTGGAATTTTCTCGACCAGTCTATAGCCAGATACAATTATCCAAGGGATATATGTGAATAGAATATATTCTGTTCCAGATAATTCTGCCATATATGCGTATTCTTTCTTTTCTGGTATCTTTGATTGAAGAACAACCATAAGCAAAGACTGGTTTCTCCATTTCCCCTTCCTCCCTCCACACCAATACCGTGGTTCACTGATACCTCCTAGGGAACTAAACTAGAT
>NW_009258383.1:4223861-4233655 GCF_000687185.1 Egretta garzetta
ATTTAGTTTTTAGCTCTAGCTTAGTCATATGCCATGAATGAACTCACAAGCATTGCTCCAACACAAGTAGTTTTTAAAAAAATCACGGAATCTGTAAATGTAGGGGAACTGAAAACTAGTAGGTAGATGCAACATTCATGACTTCATTTTTGGAAGCTTATGCCAGGGTTGTCAAGCCTTGGAATGGGCTGCCCAGGGAAGTGGTGGAGTCCCCATCGCTGGAGGCATTTAAAAGAAGGATGGATGAGGTGCTCAGGGACATGGTTTAGTGGTGGGATGGCAGGGTTAGGTTAACAGTTGGACTTGTCGATCTGAAAGGTCTTTTCCAACCTAAATGATTCTGTGATTCTATGATTCATGATAAAATTATGTAAGGATACCAATCTTATAGTTTAAATGTACAGGATGCCTGAAATGCTTGCAGGTGGTTACTCCTCAGTGGTGACATAGTTGTACTATGATTATGTGCTTGTTCATAAGAAATACAGAATGAGGCTGGATATCAGTATGATTATGAATTATTTTCTCTACTTTTTTTCCCCTGAAAGGTGATAAATCTTTCATGAAACAAATTGAAAAAGCCTAACTTTCTTCCTAATTTTAGACTTTAGTTCGTTCATTTCAGGGACAAAAGAAAGGCAGAGGAATGGCAACAGTGAGAGAACTATGTTGATTCTTGGGGAACAGAGCTACAAAGCATTGTGACATTGATTATTAAACAAACAAAAGCAATAGATGTTGCATTTCTTTTAAGGGATTTAAATGAAAAGGAAAAATGCGCTGGAATATCTTCTGCAGGTGCATTTAAGTGTAGAGGGAAAAGCTTACCTGCCACAATTACATCTTAAGTAATGTAACAATGTCATTATAGAATTAATAGAAAACAAACTCCTGAGATTTTTCAAATCCTCAATTCCGTTAATTTTTCAAAGGGTGGTTTCAACAGTAGTTTAATACATAGAAAACCTAACTCTCTGGTTGTACAAGCTCTATGCAGGAACACAACAGCACCCACTTTGGCGAGAGTTGCCAGTGCGGACCATGCACCTGTACCGAGGAATAGCCATGGCAGCAGCAATTGCCTCTGTCCTGAATATTCATTCAAACACAAACCACCTTTGCACAGCTTTCAAAGGAGCTTGAACTCAAGAATACTATCCACTCTATTGCAGTGCTATGCATAATGTTAGGCTCTTTGAAGCACGAGGTCTCCTCCAATTAATTGACCTATCCATGACATCACCTCAGGAATTACGACACTATGAAAGTTATATTCAGGCCAGGAATAGGCAACTGCTCCTCTCAGATGGCACTAGGAAGTGGATCAAATGCAATCTGCCCTCCTCAATACTACAGAATTAATTTAAAAGCCACATCTGAGAGCGGACTGCAATAAATTAACGTGTACGCCAGGCAAGATTTAGTTCAAATATAGCCCTGGGGTCATGCTTATTATGGAGGTCTTGCTATAGATCCTAGAATCTAAAAGCACGTGCCATTTTAAAAAAGGCCAATTTTAAATAACAGTTTCCTCTACAGAAAGCTAAGCGAAGTCTGCAAGCACTTCTGCACATGATTAATTTTACAGATGCCAGAATTAAGCATGGGCGAAATTATCTGCAGTATAACTTAACATTTAGAGATGTCGTTCTTGCAGAAAAAAAGAAACTCATCAAGGGTTTAAGATAAATATACTGCTGAAGCAGCAAAATGGCTGGAGCAAGTTAACGAGCAGATTTTCCTTAACACTGTGAATGACACAGTGCCTGATTCAGTCTGCTGACTACGATCTGCATGGTGGAAAATATAGTCCTTTTTCCCTTTCAGTTGCTGCTCAGTGAATAGTTGGCACTTTTAAACATTTGGATAGCTAATTGTCAAAAATAAAGTAGTGGGGTTTGGCATTGTTATAAGAATAGAATTAAAAACATACAAGTGCTAATTAACATTAAATCAATCAATAAACGTGAATAATGAACCCAATAATATTTGATGAAAAATAATCTAAAAAAAAAAAACCCCAACCCTAAACCTGTTTATTGACTGAACACTATATTTTCCAGTGGGGAAAAGTCTGGCCCATATTTCGGGCAGAATGTTACAAAGTTCAGAATTCAGATATTCTTCACAGTTGTTTACAAAGGGGTTTTTTTCCCCCATATTTTGAATACAACTTTAATATATTATTTACTGAAATGAAATGCCTCTTAGAAAGATCAAGGGCAAGAATCTAAAGGTATTTCATCTAGCAATATTAAGCTTAAATGGCTACTGCTATTTACTAGTTATACCTTAAAATATGAAATGCCACACAACCTGGCTTTCTTTCAAAAGAGGATACTATGGTACCTACGAGAAAATGTTAATGTCACAAGTCCTTCTCCCTGCCTTCTAATCTTTTTTTTAATTGTAATTAATTTTTTAAAAAAAATATGCAATGCTTATTGACAATTCTGAGTCTTATACTCTAAAACAAAATAAATCTTTTTGAACCTTTAAAGGAATACCTCAATGATGGTTGGTTTGCCCACATTTTCTACAGTTGGTGAGCCATACAGCACTCCATCACTGTATGGTGTCCTTTGTATATAGCGTAGCCATCCAGGTCTATCAGGGTAACCCATTAAGTTGGTATTAAATGTTATGGGATCATTACTTATTTCACCTAGATAGGAAAAAAATATATTATTTACAAGAAAATACTATACACTTTGATCTTGATGTTTCCATTAGAAAATATTCTGTCTTCCAGTCATGTCTTCTAAACATTACCAAAAAGAAACAAAACAAAAAAACCCCAAAAAATTGCTAACCTTCACATCAGACTTATGTGGACTCCTACTTGGCACTTGTAATTATTAAGAAATGCATATTGAAAAGTGTAACCAAATGCAGAGATGAACATGCTTGTACTTCTGAGAGTCCTGGCTAACTCTGTGTGCTCGCACTCATTAACTAGTAGGTCTGATTTTTAAAGAGCTCAGTTCCACCCGGAATTGAAGCATCTAACCTCCTCACTGACAAAAGCACAAAGGTCTCAGTCCTTTAATTCCCAAAGAAATGTTCTTTTATTTATGGTTCTAATGATGGCTCTGGAGACCCAATGTACCTGGGCAGGCTTACTGTGAAGAGTGGCTGTGTAACCATCAATGTCTGAAAGTCTCTCTTAGCGTCAGGGTATACATACAGGTCTTCAGCACCAACAGCCTGGCAGTAGTTTTAATTTAGAGAACAAATTAATTCAAAAAAGAACCAGACATTCCTGCAAAATGGATCCACTGATGGCTACTAAATCCAGTGGTCCAGATGCAATCTCTAAAAGTCCCTGAAGTTAAACCAGTACAACAGTTCTTGTGGTCCTTATGGATACTCTTACAAATGGCTGGATTTGACTTTGGTTTAGCTTTTGTAAGCACTACCAGATCCTCACCGCTGCGGCGCGAGCACCTTACAGCTGAGGCACAGAACTCGGGCAGATCGGCTCGGAGCCTGCGCGGACGCCCCTGCACTGCACTGCTCCGCTCCAGCTCGCCTTTGAAATGGCAGCAGCAGCAATTGTAGGACAAGTAACAACAGAAGGTGACAGGCAGGCTGGCACAGAAGGCAGAAACTGAGCCCAGGGAAGAAAGAACGGCCATCATCTCCTCCAGAGAGGAACAAAGAGGCTGAGACCAAAGGGTAACTAGTTTTCAGGTATGCATTTACGCACCTGGCTGTGGGCAAAAGGGACCAAACCCACACCAAACCAGCACCAGGGTGTAATGCAACTTTCCTCACACTTCCCTCGGGACATGCCAGTAATCTAATCTATTGCATTCATAATAAAATTCCCAGCATCACAAATGATTTGGGGAAAAATCTGAAAGCCACCTGTCATACACTCTGGTTTGCCCTTCATCAAGGTAGGCCATGCTAACGATCCAGCACAGCAGACAAAAAATAAAAGGACCATGGTAGCAGCTGGCCTTACAGTGGGTTTCTGATATCATTACAATCATCTAGGGGTACAACAATTTCAGCAGCGTCTGGCATCAGATTCGTACTGCCTTTGAATCACATGAGTGTCAAGGCAGGCTGGGGCTGTAAGGATTCGAAAGACAATCCATCTTTAGCAAAATTTCCAGGTTCCTTCCATCTATGTGCCAAAACTGGGAGAGAGGCAAACTTCACTCTGCCAGTCGCTGGTACGGAAAATGAAGACTCAGGTACATATGTCAGGAGAAACATCCATTTTTAAAGGAGAGGAAATTATTAAAACATTTGGTCTTATTCATGACAAAATTTAACCAATGCTAACAGAAGCTCCTTTTTTCTTTAAAGTGAGTTTTGAAAATAGTACTCTCAAATCAATTCAAAAGCTTATTAATGAAGCATGTTTTGATTATGTGTGCACTATACATTTATTATAGGTTTTTCCTATTTTTATAGGAAAATAGGATATATTTATATAAATAGGATATATTTATAGATTTATTATTCCATTTCAGTACTGATAAGCATGTGGGGCAGAATGTTCTCCTCCTCTTCCCTCCCCTAGATTGCTTATACGTATGCTAACCTGCCAATGACCAATCCTTTAGGTTTGCCTTAGGTGTACGTCAAAACACCACACTTCAGAAATCACAGCTCCTTCTCCAAAAACTAACTACTTACTAACATGAAACTGTTCCTAAAGATAGGAAGAAGGCTGAATCCAAAGGAGCATTCATTTTAAATGAAAGAAAACATCATCACATAGTCTCATATTTGATTTAATCTTCTATTTTGTCTCAAGTTTACCTTATGCTTCCAAAGTGCTCCTCCATATAGCCTGATACATTTTTAACAGACATAATTATTAGTCTTCCACGATTTCATATTTAATGCGAAAGTGGAATGGTATACTTCCTAATCTCAGATATATGTGTTATTATGCCCTCCCAAATGAAGTACATTTTTCACAATACACAATTATATGCCTCTTTTCACAAATGATGATCACAAACCAGAACATTTTAAACTTGTAGGACCACATATTCTTTTCATTTGAAGATATTTCAATAGAAACTAAAAACTGTCCTTTGTATGTTATATGCTGAACTGTAAAGTATGCTAAATACACTTGAATTTTTTTAAACATTTTTCTTCCTACATTTTTATATAATATGGAACATCTTAGCATCCCATACCAGGCTTTGGGTAAGGAGGAAATTCCCCCTTAAAGTACTCTCTCTCCAAAACATGAACAAAAAGAACTCCAGCAGAAGGGTATACATTCCGATCAGAGTGCGCCTTAGACAGAATCGTGTACACTGAAAAGCAGAAGGAAAGATAAGAGACAGAAAAAAGCAAAAGTGAGACAGGCTCTAGATAATACAGCATGCATTTCAACAGCAATGTGGGCAGCCTGGGAGAAGGAAAGCAACAAATATTAGATACCTGTTAATAAGTTTTTTAAAGGTTGCACAGATTTAAGAACAGAACACAGAGCAAACCCTCTCTTTGCCCAACAGGATCCCTTCCAACACTGCAATAAACAAACCCAGCTGTGTTAGGATTTCAGAAGTTGCATGAGCTCTTTATTTTTATTGCAATTAAAAAAACCAAAAAACAAACAAGGGAGACTATTGTAATCTTATAGTTGGTTTATTTGCAATATTACATGAATAAAATACATTAAATCAATGATACAATCATGTTTTCTTGATGTTTTACATAAAAATAAGGAACATGAAAAATATGGAGGAACCTTACCAATCAATGGTATTGATTCCGCACTGAATGGAAATGGCAGATTTTTCAGTTCTTGTGCAGAAAAGGACAAAGCAATTCACTGCAGCTGAGGATTTATATGAGTTCTTAAAGCTAGACTTTCTTAGACCAGCAAGTTCAGATAACATACATCTAAAAATCTGGTTAGAGAGCTCATTATTGAAGATATTGTGCTTGTATTGAAAGCTAAAATAGGAGGACATGAGCAATTATAGACCAGTCAGGTGTCACTGATTCCAAAACACCAAAACCAAACCCCACCATCTTTTACAGGACTCAGAATTAAAAACCTAAAGGAAACTTAATTCAGAACAATCAGCATTTGTAAAAGCAATATGCTATTTTTTATGTAATTACAAATTCAGTTGATAAAAGCAAATCTTACTTAGGTATAACACATTTGACACAGTACTATATACACATTTTTATGAATTAGAAGAATAAAAAATCATTACGATACATTAAATGGATAAGAAACCACTTTATCGACAAGTTTCAAAAATTAAGTATTGAATGGGTAATACGTGTCTTAGCACCAAGTCTCATGGTGTCTTAGCAGAACTGATTGTAGGTCATATTCCTATTCTATATTACTACTTAATTCTAAGACAATGCCCTGAAAGAATCAATAATTGCTGATAAATTTTGTCAATGAGATGAAGATTACAGAATTGGTAACTAAAGATGGTAAGTCACAGATACAGAGACACACAGCTACCTGCCTCGCTTGCTTCACCAAAAGAAACTTCATGAGAAGCCACATCTCCGAACAAAGATTATAGGCCATAAAGCATGGGGGCAATGTCATAGGGAAGAGCAAGTCAGAAAGAGATTTCAGAGTCAGTGTAACAAACTTACAAGAACAAACTCTTACCTCCTAGAAGATAAAAGGGCTAATTTCAACACTTGGATCAATAACCAGGATACATTTGAAATGTGGATCAAGCTCATGTAACTTTCTAATCCTGGTATAATTTCTCCAGCCTTATCATTATACCAACCTTCTTACTTAATGAGATCCGCTTAAAAAGCCACTGCTAATTAGGCATTAATCACAGACATTCCATCCCTTGCACCACGTACTCTGTGTGGAATCTCTCTCACCTAATTTTAGATGCCTAGAGAAACAACATCCACCACTGAGTTAGTCAGGCTCCTTTTATAGTCACTGGAGAAGAAACAGACACTTCTAGGGGTTGATTAATTTAATTTCTCCTGTAAAATGAGATGAATCATGTCCTAGATTCCTGACTACACTGTCTAGATCTCCACTGACTGCAGAGGCAGCTGAGAGGAGATGCAGACATCTGTACATTAGACCTCTGCATTTAGTTACATATTTCCCACTCTCCAAGCCTGATATTGCAGAATTAATAGTCTCAAGCTCTGGATATACTGTTGATCAAATTCCACAGCAGCTGCTTTTTCCCACTTTTGGAAACTGCTTTTAACACAGTACTGAACAGAGTATCTTTCTAATAATTTTACCTTGGAGACAAAATTAAAATGGATCCTGAAATTTAAATAGTTTATTACAATTTTGTGTGGTTAACAAACCAGTTACTGTAATTCTAATTATGTAGACTTAAGTACAGTAACATAGCTATCTGATTTGTATAATTAGCTTTAGTAAAGTGATGACCCCAAAATCTTTTGCCCTCACTTCTGTGAATAAGGTGTAAATAGGGCAAGGAAACTAATTAATTTCCTTTAAAATATTTTCAAGAAAAGCTGAAAAAGTAATTTATAACATTAACACAGCAGAAAAACTGACAAAAATAAGGTGGACAGCTGAAAATGCATTAAATATCTAGAAAAATCCATTTTTCTGTTTCTGATGCTTTGACTCTGCAATGAAAATCCCTTTCAAGCAGGAAGAACAGTGAAAAATGTGTATTTTTTCCATTAGCAATAGTTTTAGAAAGGAAAAAGAATAATAGAATCAGCATTTACTGAAGAAAAAAACATATAGCACATTTTTTTTGGCTGTTAGAGGAAGTCTATTGCCACTACTACATGCCTGCCCATTCCTAGTAATGACAAGTTCTCTTGTCAAAGTACGCATACCAATAAGGATTTCATGCAGAGATAAACCAATGAACTTGATGGAAGTCTAAAAATGCCTCTCAGAAGGAACAAACCCACAAACCTATTTTATCCTATAATGACAAACACATTGTAATGACACAAGTATGGAGATAATGAATTCGGAAGTTCTCGCCCCTTTTGTCAGAGAAGCCCTCTTTTTCCCCTATGAAGTTCCTTCAAAATCAGAAGGAGAATGATGAGTTTTCAGCCCACCACAGCAATCACTGCTTTTCAATAATGAAACAAGTGAAATGCTATTTCCTCCAGAAGCTTTAAAACCCACAATTATTTTCATAAGACTGCCTGAGACTGGCAATGAATGTGTAATCATCTTAGGGGATCTAGGGATGAAACTGGATATACTTACCAACTTCCAGATACTAATCTAATACAGTGGACTGCCAGATGTGAATTGCCTGGGCAAATTCCCTGTGGTAGAGAAAAATCTCGGGGACTGTGAAAGGCTTCTGTAAAACTAACCACAGGAAATTAAAAATCTGCACTAGACAGGCTCACAGCAGATCCCTGCTAGAAAAAAAGACAGTATCAGCTTCCTCAACAGCACTGTTTTCTTCTTTCTTGTTTCAGGTCCCCTGGAGGACTTTCTGTAGATCCCAAAATATATCTGTGCAGAAAGGTTAGAAGTTCTGGACACTGTGAAAGAGTAGCTTAATTGGGAAATGAAGGTTGGAAAACAGGCATCACTTTTTGAAACACGTACAGAAACTCTCCCAGTTGTTCTTCTTGTAGGTCTTGAACATAGGCACAGCCAGGAATTCAGCTAGGATTGTATCAGCCTCCAGCCCAGAGCCTGTGATCAGTCACAGATGACTCCCATCTCCAGAAATTTCAGATGTACCATATTGGTTGAAGCCTGTATGTTGATGATCTTCAGGAAAAAAAATCCACCTGGAAATTTTTTCTGGAAATTTCAATGGGTTCTCTCTCCCCACTGATTTTTAGCAGACAAAGAACAATCCCAGAAATAACTTGATTTGGGGGCCAATCCAGATTGCCTGCCTGGATGGGCAATCAGTGCAAAGCCTTTTTTCAACTAGTGTATGCTAGCTAAAATATTCTGTGTGTACTTGCATAAATGATGGTAAAATAGTCTTTTTACATATGTGTACAGCAAGACTTTTTTAAGTTGTTACAGACAAGTTATTGTATTAAGCAAACT
Organism: Egretta garzetta; assembly: GCF_000687185.1. Classification (NCBI taxonomy): domain Eukaryota; kingdom Metazoa; phylum Chordata; class Aves; order Pelecaniformes; family Ardeidae; genus Egretta; species Egretta garzetta. The sequence goes on from NW_009258383.1 coordinate 4,232,881, forward strand.
GCAGAGGTATCTCCAAGCCACCAGCCGTGATAAGAAAATGTGCAATATTAGGTATACAAGCAGCCATTATTTCAAGCAAAGCTGTAGGAACAGGAAAAGCTGGGGAAGACTTCGAAAGACACGCAGGTCTATGAATGTTCAAAAGATTGAAGAAATGTCAGATTTTCCAAATTACTTACCTTGAAATGACACCTTATTCCTAAAACAAGGACATGAAGCAAGAGTAATATTAAAAGCAGATTTGACTGAACCAACATGGGATTTAAATTTACAACCTAAACTCACCATTCTTCTCAACAGCCTTTATTCTGCTGATAATATAACTGTGGGCTTGCTTAGTCGTCCAGTTAACTGTTCCATTATTGCCATCAGCAGAGCTTAACAAAAAAGCTTTTCAGAATAAAACAAATGCAAAAAAAAAATTAGTCAGATCAACAGACTCCCACAAACCAAGTATCAGATGGGATCAGATGCCTTCTAAACCAGGTTTTGGTTTTAGTCAGAATTTAGGAACCTCAGGTTAAAAAAATGGTGGTGTTTGATTTGAATATATAAACATATAATAATCTTTCTGACAGTCACCTTTTTGACACTCATTTTTCCAAGTAAACTGAGTTTACACTAAATGCTTAAACCTCTGCAGACAATTCTGCTGACATAATTATACTGATAATAAAGATGATGAAGAGCATTCTCTGATAAATACATTTGCACTGGCAAAACCTCACATACAGGCAAAGACATATCTAAAGCTATTTTCACTGGCATGGTATAT
>NW_009258383.1:4233671-4241754 GCF_000687185.1 Egretta garzetta
GATGCTTTGCTTATATAAAGACACATGGGGCTGATTGCCTTGCCTTGCAGGCATAACCAATAATCAATTTTGAAAAAAAAAGGAACCAGTTAAAAATTGTTGTCTTCATCCCATGCAGCTAGAACACAGCCTGAAAACAGCTGGATCTGTGCAGCTGAAGGTGCAAGAAGGTTTAAATTTGGTGAGGTGCAAATGATTACAGGAGACAGAAAGCAGCTGTGGAGCTGACAGAAAGACTCCATTTCACCAGTAGCAGAACTGCCTGAGAAAGTTCCCTCCTCACTTCCCACTTTTTGTTCTTTTGTTCCCTTTCTTCTGTGGCAAATAATAGATATACCAGCTGTTTGTATGGTTACATACCAACTGAAAGTGCAGAGGGAAAGAATTGCAGTCAGATGCTAGGAAAGGGAAAGTGGCCATAACAAACAGTCTTTATTTTGAAATAGTTTGGGAGAGAGAATTCATGTCAAACCCCAGTTAAAAGATGTTATCAGATTAACATCTTAACTTCCTTGTAACAGCAGCAGTATCAGAAATATCAGGTAGCAGTACCTGTGTACAGATACACCAGTTTGCAGGAAGAAATGAACACGTATTGGCAAATACTCAAAGTTTGCAAATACCATTTACACTAGAAGCTTAAACATCTGTGGAAACTTCTGCTGACACAGCTACGCTGGTCAGCTATTACATTACTGATATCACATTCTCTGAAAAGAATCTAGGAGACCCAACAAATCGGGCTTAAGCAGTAGGCAAGATACACAAATATTCAGTCTATGCATGTGAGAGCACCATTTATTCACGATAATTTACAAAAACCACCTAAAATTTAATTGAGGATGAAGTGTAATATAAAAATTATGCGTTCAAATTACCATACCAACACAATAATGACTCTAAATTATAAATTTCTGCTAAGTTTCTTTGTATTTTCAGTATACACAAAGGATCTGATTTAACGAAAAGGTATTATTCACATCCACTGTTTCACATCTGTCTTGCAATACGGACAACTTTCTTCCTGTTGAATCGATCTGCATACATTGCAAGTCTTAATATACCATCCTAGGGATTATCCAACCCAGTACTGCCTCTGACCTTTAGCGGAAATTTTCTATAATTGTTGGAACACTCAAGAAATTCCAAAAAGGTAAAATAGAGTTGTTCCAATATTTCAACAGGATGAGCTGGGCAATCAGAGGCTTGTCAGCTACAAACCAGCACCAAACAAAACAATTAATACAAGATTTGATTACTGAATTATTAAATGGGGAAGAGTATTATATTTATCACAGTCAGCAAGGATTTAATGCATCTTTTCAGACACTTTTGATGAGCCCACAAGTTTTTTCTGATAAAGGCAGCAATGTTACCCTTATATATACAGCATATCACCTAGCACTTTGATTGAGAAACTAGATACAAAATAATTCTAGCATATTTAAATGGAATAAAAAAAAAGAAAGACAGGTTCCAAGATGTATTTTTTTTAACATAAATGATCAGTAAGTATCTTTGATTTGGGTTCACAAGTTTGTGCTAGGTTTAGCTGCAGGGAATAAAGAGGTTACCTGTCCACCTCTCCACCCTACACTGCATTTCACAGAGGAACTGGAAAAGCAACCAGTGTGTCTGGTTTTTTTAGATCCTAGAGTTTACAGTGTGACGTTTTAATATAAATATGTAACACCATGTATTTGATTTCCAATGACAGGTATGAAATGAAACAATTCAGGAGCACACTGCCCATTCAACAGCTTTCACCACAGGAACGGTAGTCTGAAGCAAAAGAATAGGGCTACTGGATAGTTAATTTGTTATGACATTTCTCGTGGGCCTCACAAGGCTCTGGCATTGACCTTATATGCAATTTGACTTTTTATATACATATATATACCTGGTTATATAATATGCCTGACAAAAGAGCATGCACTTCAGGGATGCTGAACTTTGATAAAAATCTAGGGACGTACGCCAGGTAATAAACTGGTTGAACAGAAGCTTTCAGCAGAAAACTGGTTAGAACGGCTGATACGTAAACAGTAATAAACAGTAACATCAGGGAGATTTTATTTTTGTACTTGACACAGATATGATCGCTGTTCAAATGCTCTGTCTAGTACTTTACATAGAGCCTTCAAGAAGCACAGTGACAACATGAAGAAAGCTCAGGAAAGATCTGTGAATATGATTAAAGGATGACAAAAGAGGCCTTATACTACAGAATGCAGGGATTCAAACTCTGCATTTTATCAAAGAGACAGTTTAGAATTAATTTGATCAGCCTTGTACTCACGCTGAAAAAATACGTTAATAGTGTCAGGCTCTTCAGTTTGTTGCACACATTGCCACAGTCGCTGGAGCACACACCAGTGCTTGTAACAGCAGGAGCAACTCGCAGCTTTGCGCCTGGGACTTGAACATGCCCAGGTGAAGTACACCTACAGTGTTTTCTGTTTTCTTTCCTTTAATTAATATTTTTATTTTATTTTCCTTAAATTAATCTTTATTTTTAACTATATTTGTATTATTTTATAAATATAAATTATATTTATATTATTTTATGCTATTTTTCCCTTTAATTATATTTGCATAGGTTTTATGCAAAGGTTTTAAGTATTAATATGTAACAGCAGACACTTTACAGAGAAGATACCCACACAATTTCTGCCCACCTCACAATCAAAAGAGGACCAACTTCACCTTCCCCACTCCTTTATTTGCACTCTAGCATCCACACACCATCCTGCATCCTTATCTATCCTCCTTACTCCTTCTTTGAAGTCAGATCTCAAGCCCATGCCCCCCACTACTAATGCAGCACACAGCTCCAGCTCTCAAAACCCACCATTTCCCCTCTTTCCCACACCTCCACCTTCGCCTGGGACCTGACCTAAACACATGGTTGTTACTTTCATGCCACAGACCAGGACCTCAGGCCATGCTCCCACTACCCCTCACTGTCTTACCGCACTACCCTCGCACTCCTCTACTGCATATCCCATCTGGCTCAGAGTCCTTCCTGTATCCTGAGCTGGAAGCACAGGTCCACACACGGCACAGATTTCTGATGGGCTGATGAGAACCACGGGGCCAGAACAGTTAGAAAATGATGCCACCGAGTTGAAACAAAACATCTGTCAAGAGGAAACCATCTGCATTGAGGTGCTTAGCCCACAGCTCAGATCAGAGCTTGTACCCAGGCAGTTACCGAGGATCCACTGGCGCCTGCACTGAGATACTTGTCCAACTGGTCACATCACCCACCTACTCTCCCTCCTCTTCCAACCTCCACACCCCTTCCTCTTACCTAAATGCAGTACATAAACAACCATCACTGCAGAAATTTCCTGTGAATTAAAGTGGATCCTCTCAATGGAAATTCACATCAAGATTGCCTATTTTCTAACAGATAAGATCCTCTTCAACAACAGCTACTACATAAGAAATAGGAATTAAATTGTGTTAGTTCTCCATTGTGGATTGCTCAGGTCCCTCTGCACTCCGTTTATTGTAACTGTCTAAAAGTTCAAATCAAACTCAGAAACGTTTCTAAGCTCTATACTTATTCATCTTTGTTCATCTTTGCTCTATACTTATTCATCATTTAGCAGTAGGTAATGGTTTTCTACCTGTTTCTGTGCTACCCATTGATTACTGTAACATCTGAGTATTTCTCCAAGATCATTTGAGAAAAGTAACTGAATAAGGCATTTTGTCAGTGTCCTGGTTTCGGCTGGGATAGAGTTAATTTTCTTCCCAGCAGCTGGCACAGTGCTGTGCTCTGGATTTAGTAGGAAAAGAATGCTGATAACACACTGATGGTTTAGTTGCTGCTGAGCAGTGCTTACACCAGTCAAGGACTTTTCAGCTTCCCCTGCTCTGCCAGGTGCACAAGAAGCTGGGAGGGGGCACAGCCAGGACAGCTGACCCCAACTGGCCACAGGGCTATTCCAGACCATAGGACGTCATGCTTAGTGTATAAACTGGGGGGAATTGGCTGGGGGGGCAGTAATTGCTGCTTGGGAACAGGCTGAGCATTGGTCAGCAGGTGGTGAGCAATTGCATTGTGCATCACTTGTTTTGTATGTTCTGTATAATCTCTTACCATTATTATTATTATTCTTTTCCTCTCCTGTTTTATTAAACTGTCTTTGTCTTAACCCACAGGTTTTATTTTCTTTTCCGATTCTCTCCTCCACCCCACTGAGGGAGGGGGGGAGTGAACGAGCAGCTGTGAGGTGTTCAGCTGCTGCTGGGTTAAACCACGACAGTCAGTCTCACTGTGAAACTTCGTCATTTGCAATCTTGGGAATGCTGCAAATTAAGTGCTGGGAGATTAAAAACCTCATGCTTTATTAATAGTAACATTTACCTGCCACCATTCTCCCTCCTGCTGCAGGCCTGACAAGAGAACCAAATTAGATGAGCTTTTCCATGAATGTGAGGAAAACATTACCATTCCTGCGGTCCAGCCCCAAGCCCAGAGTGTAACCAAGAGGTATGGCCAGGTCACCCTGTAAGCCTGCTGTTCCAGGATGCCCCCTACATTTCTATTATCTATCAGAGTATCCCTGCAACTGCATTCCGAATTTCCAAGGTGGCAGTTGATTGAAAAGACTAAAAGGATTCAGAAAAGTCATAGATTTCAAGACACCGAGATTTCCATCTGATCACTAGATTATTCTTTCTAATTCCTCATCTTCATGGCCTGGACTGCTGCTAAAACTAATCTACATTGAAAAGGCATTTTGGTCATTTGTGTTGCAATTGTAACAACATTTAGACACAGTCAATGATTACGTAAACAATTTTTTTTGTATTACATAATGAGCACCATAACTATACTGCTAACAGAACAGTGTATGCTTTTGGCCTATGTAACATGTTCATGTTAATTCCAACACAGCAATACTTATCAGAAAACATGGAAATCCGTATCTTCAGCTCTCAATGTGTCACATCTTGTTTCACATTGAAGACACTTCAGCAAGACAGTCATGTAAAAACTCAGGTTAGAGCATTTCTTGGTGCTACTACTTCTTGCTACTACTTGCTTGAAAAGCAGTTCAACTGATTAGGAGGGAAGCTAGTGTGTATTTTCTGGTTTCTTGGCTCTTCTGATTCTTTCAAATTCCTATGGAAGTAATCAAAACTAGCAACTCATTCCTTTCCTCTAGAGCTCTGCCAAAAGAAGGCACTCCACACTGATAGTGTCTGCTGTAAATTTATCAATATCTATTCAAGAAGAACCCCAAAGCTATACCAAAATAGATATTCTTCTCTAGGTTTGAAATTCTTTCTTCTTGGTTTGACTGGAAACAATCTTTCTTCTAAAGAAAGGGTTTTACTTCAGTTACTGTAACTCCCAAGTACTTTAATGAACTTCAACCAAATCTAAAAAAATAAAGGAGCAAAAATAAGACTCTCTTTACAAAACTAAAAGGTACGTCTAGAAGATGAATTCCTGCTATAAAGCTGACTTTTATTGTCTGGCTTTAGAACCTCTAAGATGTCTCCATGCATATCCTGTATGTGCTTCTGTAATGAGAAGCACACTAACAGAATAGCTAGCTTTTCCCTCCTATAATTTATTCAAGCAAGTACTCATTGACAATAGATTTTATTTATTGATCTCTGTCAGATCTGTACAAAGACTTAATAGGCAACATCTTCACAGGCAGAGATTTGGAGCCCTGTATGAAGAAAACCTGTTTCTTTGCCCTTACAGTTGCACCCAGAAAAGAAAAAAATGGCAGGTATGCACGGTATTAGTTTGAAAACACTAGATCACCATTAAATGTTCTGCCTCCCTCTGCGGGGTGCGGCTGAGAAGCTGAGTGTTGCCAGTGGCACTTCGGCTGTGAACAGCAGGAAGAGTGCAGGGAGCTACTTCACTCTCCTGAACACCCACCCTAGCCTGTGATTTCACAGTTGTTTTAAAGCAGGGTATGTTTGCAGCCCTGCTGAAGGGAGGGATGCCCAGCACATTCTTGGCCACCTAGCACACACCAGTGTAAATGATCCCATACCAGTGCTGGTCAGTAAATTGATTTCAGTGAATAATTTTTGTTTGTGGGTGGACTAGTTTTCAGCCAGATGACCCAATTCACAGTATCAGTGTACCAGTTATTTGGCTCCCACAAGGGAAGCAGTGAAAAATGCCTAGCTGTGGAAGGGCAGGAGAATGTTTTCTGGCAGCAATGCAGCTTTACGACAAATTAACGTGACCACATAATCACAGCTTCCAAAGTGAGAACTAATGAGCTCCTTCCACATTTTGACCCCTTTATAGGGAAGAGGGAATATGGCTCCATTGCTCTATGACTCCCTATTCCTGGGATAAAACAGGGGTTCCAGGGACAACATGGGCACTGACAACTAATTCTTTAAGTGCCAGAATATTGGGTAACAACCATGAAATGGCCACAGTCATTCACACAACATTTTGATGACCACTCTCTCTGTAGAAGCAGAATATGGAGGCAATTCATTGCTCTGCTAAACTAATATGGCAGACATCTCTACTAGTTTAATCTAGTAAAATTCTACCACGTCTGTTACTGTGAAGCTAGAGTCAAGTGTTAGAAATGCTTAACCCTAAATGTCGCTTCTCACAACAATGTCCCATTTTTTCTGGCCATGGAGAAACTGATCATCAACTAGTGTTTGAGAGTCAGTACCTTCAACTTTGAGTACTATATTAGCCCCCTAGGAGCAAACGTTGGACTTCTGAAATCACTCTTACACCCTTTAAACTCTTAAATCTCTTTAAATCCCTGGATTTTGAGTTAATGTTTTGCCATGGGGAGGGTAGAGAAGAGTGGGACAACCCAGACTTCTGACAGCAGCCAGCCTCTCCCACCAAAAAGCCTTCACGTATGTGTTGCATACACCATTAAGAAGTGCAAAAAGCGTACGTCAAGTTTCTTCTGTAGATCAAGTGCTACAACAGAAATGGGAAAAAATAATGTCTATTAGGAAAGGAGAATGCAAAGAAATTTGTTTACAGATCTCATGCTACTTCTCATGTTCTATTTTTTCTGTAAGATGTCTTTTGCCTGGTTAAGTAATGCTTCAGTACTGTAGAGTCTACTTAATACGATTCAAAAGAAAGGGTTTTCATGCTGGGCTGTGGCTCACCTCAGAGCCAGCAGACAAGGTTGGAAGTTCTTTCATATGGTCACAGTTGAGATATCAAGCTCTGGGAAAGCAGGAAGATGCTACCAGGAAAACAACGGGGTTTGGTTTGGGGGGGTTTTGGTGGGGTATTTTTTGCTTAAGGGGCATGGGGGAGAGCTCAGGTGAGCTCCTGGGACAGTTTGCATGATTCAACTTCTATGAGCTGCCTTGCATTCTACGCGAATTCAGACCAGCAACATACTACGAAACTCCATCTTGATGAAGAATAAATTTTATATAGATATCTCTTAAAAGAACTTAGCTGAACTGAAGTTCATACTTCTTTTTTTATGTCGGTCTCAAACAGTGTATTCTGCTATTTTAACTAATGAAATCCAATTGCACCAAGCTTAAAAAGGTCTGAATTTGTAGTGGCAAAGTTAACACTAAAAAAACCTTATGGTCTCTTCCCTTACCATGTAGCCTGGAAGGGACTTGTGGATTAAGCTCACAACTCAGCTTCTAGAAGCTCATGTCAGTTGAACTTTTTAAAACTTAACATCTTAGTTGATGCTGAAAGCTTATCCTAAGACTGTCCTTGTTCATTCTTGGTTGCTATCCCACAACTGGTCTTGGGAGAGGGAGGCAGAAGAGGCAGGAAGGATTTCCACAAAAGGAGAAAGCAGTATCTTGCATTTAAGAAATGCAAAGTTTTATCCTCACACTGAACAACTTAACACTTAGGTGCTAACTGCATCTCCTATATCCAATGCCTCATGTCACTTCTGCTATCAGTATCCTATGACAAGTATGGCCATATACTTAAGAAGCATTAGAAGTGTACCTAGATATTATTCCAGAAGACACTGAGCAGATTGTTAGCTTTCAGATGACACACCACCGACCTCTCAGACCACAAAATAACCTGAATAAATAGATTTCTTGCTGTTAACTTTTT
>NW_009258383.1:4241821-4242030 GCF_000687185.1 Egretta garzetta
GTGAAGAACCTTGTGGGTGCAAAACCTGACTACAGCATGCCAGCTACTATTTACATGTATTAGGGAGCAGGATTAAGACTTTTTCCGCAGTCTTAATTCTGTTGGATTAAGTGGTCAAGCTGGGAAATAGTTTTCAGGGGGAAGGGGGTTAGGAGAGATACCCCGTACTCAAAATAGCCCAGCCTCGGGGGCAGGGCCCAGCCCTGTCA
>NW_009258383.1:4243027-4247569 GCF_000687185.1 Egretta garzetta
GGTGAGGCGAGGCGTTGTTGATGCGCCGGTTGGGGAAGGGAAGGCAGTGGTTGTGGCACCTCGCTACTTGCCTCTTGCATCCCCGCTCCCTGCCTTGAAGCCAGGACGCAAGCAGTAGGACAGGGCAGGACATCTCGTGAGCCTGCCTGGTGTGGGGTGCCCTTGGAGGATGCTGTGGCTGAAGTGCTTGCAACATCAGTTTTCTGAACGTCTTTCCCCTTTTTAAGTCTACATCCCTATTCCACATGTAAATCCAAAATGTTTTGGGGTTGTTTTTTTTCCAATGTTCAGTAGCTGACCCTGGAGCTAGCAGAGTTGTGGGTAGGGTGCTTGAGGAGACGGTCAGGGGTCCAGGCTCCCGTGTGTATGCAGATTGGTCGCTCCTCTTGGCATTGTTGTCTTGTAGCTTTGTGGCCTCCATTAAAGGTTGTGCCTGATTTCCTAAGTCAGGTCTGATTATTCAGATCCTACTCCATACTGGCTGCATTGTGCTTTCTGGACTAATGACTGACTTTTGACTGCCTTTTAAAGTCTGTGGCATAACCCCAAAGCTATGACACTACTTGCTCTGCTGTGGAAGCAGATCCCCCTGTGTAGGAAGAAGGAATATTGTCAAATACAGTTCTTGGCAATGGTGATGTATTTTGTGGGTAGGTGTATGTGTATGCCACATATAACCACTTAAGACACAGTGCTGTGTAAATACAGCTTTTTCTTTTAGGGAGCTACACTTCCTCAGCTTTCTATATGGTTTATGTAAGAGTAATCCATGTACTAAAACTACATATAGAATCACATCTAGAGCCATGCCTGCTTTTATGTATCATTTCATAGGTTTGATTAACTCATTATTTAAATTTGTAGTATCTTAGGGCAGTTATGTATGGGAGGGTAGATTATTTGGCAAATACTTTGTAAATGTTTTACTGTATAGGCTAGTATAGAAGTACATTTAAATAGGGGCAAGAGTTGGATGGAGAGTTTCTGTGAAATACTTCCTTGGAATTGCACAAAACGCAGTTGATGATTTTTTTTTTGCCTTCCACAACTAAAGCCCTAGATCAACAAATAGATCTGTTTCTACTTTTATTTTTTCCTTCTGGTGGATTGTCATGTTTGATATTTGCAAGTTGCAGTAAGACTTCCATTATCCATGGAAATGACCTTCCTTCCTTTGTTCTGCATACAGAATTGTGGTTTCTCATGAAATTTTATAAGCATTTCCATGCTTGCAAGCCAAATCCATTTGTGAAAAATAATAATAATTGTATGCTCTTGATGTTTGGAAGGAAGAAATATAATCTAGCTTACTCAAATTGTATTGACCCTATTGAACTCTTTATAAGCAGGGGAAAAAAAGACAACTGTAGAAGACTTCACCCTATCTGGCTTTAGTCTTGTAACAGCTCTAAATTTCCATTAATCCATGTCATGAAGGGGAACTTTACATAGTAAGAGGCTCTTCAGTATAGAAGTTCTGCCTGACATTAAGGTGCAAAATACTCTGGTGTTCTAGGCAGCCAGCTCATTATCCCAGATAAAAGGATTTTTTATTCTCTTTCCAGTGAGACTTTCTTTCAGAATATAGCCACATTTTTAATTTGACTACATAGATATTTAAGAGCAGAAATCACACTCCTTCATTTACCTCTGTCTAGAAGTACTCTTCTGTTTCATGGAACTTTATAATTTTGAGTAGGCCTACTTCCAACCCGAAGTTATATGTCATTTTTTGATTCATTCTCTTATGGAAGTGTACAAAGCCATACAGCGCAGCTGTGCCTAACGATCTCAGATAGCTAGCTCATCCTGTGATGGTAATGTTTAGACTAATGAGTGAGAATACTGGTAGCTTTCCAATAATAATTTTTATTGGCGAAGTGTGATTTTTGTAAACATCTGTACCATCATCAGCTTATTAATTGCCATTTTCTTTCCAAGTAATAATCATATCGAGATGCTATTTCTGTAGATACTATAAAACTGTCAACATCTTTTTTTTTAAGGTAGTAGCAGTGTAGTAGTGTTCAGTGCTCTGCCACCACTGCATAGAAAGAAAGCTACCTTTATCTAAAACCTGTTTGTGAGACACACTGGCTGAGAAGAAATGGTTACATGTCACTGATACATAAAGAAGTGCCAAAAGGGCCTGCCTTATTATAATTACCCCATGCAATGCTACAGGCCTGGGGAAGAGTGGTTGGAAAGCTGCCTGGCAGAAAAGGACCTGGAGGTGTTGGTTCACAGCTGGCTGAATGTGAGCCAGCAGTGTGCCCAGGTGGCCAAGAAGGCCAATGGCATCCTGGCTTGTATCAGGAATAGTGTGGCCAGCAGGAGCAGGGAAATGACCGTGCCCCTGTACTCTGCAGTGGTGAGGCCGCACCTCGAATCCTGTGTTCGGTTTTGGGCCCCTCACTGCAGGAAAGGCGTTGCTTTGCTGGAACATGTCCAGAGGAGAGCAGCAAGCTGGTGAGGGGTCTGGAGCACAAGTCTGATGAGGAGCAGCTGAGGGATCTGGTTTTGTTTAGCCTGGAGAAGAGGAGGCTGAGGGGAGACCTTATCGCCCTCTGCAACTGCCTGACAGGAGGCTGTAGTGAGGTGGGTGTTGATCTCTTCTCCCTGGTAATGGGTGATAGGACAAGGGGAAATGGCCTCAAGTAGTGCCAGGGGAGGTTTAGATTGGACATTAGGAAAATTTTTTTCACTGAAAGGGTTGTCAAGCATTGGAATGGGCTGCCCAGGGAAGGAGGGGAGTCCCCATCCCTGGAGGTATTTAAAAGATGGGTAGATGTGGTGTTTAGGGGCATGGTTTAGTGGTGGGATGGCAGGGTTATGTTAACAATTGGACTCAGTGATCTGAAAGGTCTTTTCCAACCTAAATGATTCATTGATTTCTTGATCATGGCTTCCTTCATAGCAGCCAGCCCTTGTGTGTGGGTGAGTGTCTATGTCTTTTTTGTTAGTCGTATCTTTAGGCTAGGATTCCAAAGCACACAGCACTGACCCAGCCCTGCAAGACAGACTTTGATTTGCCCAAGAAACTTTGGGTAATGCTGTGCACTTCTTAAGAATTCTGCCCTTATATTCATAAAATGAAGTGATATGGACAAAACAATTTGTTTACATCAGCCACCAATGACTTGATATTGGTTAGAAATACTCCCTCTCTAAGTATTTCTTTCTCCTTGTACTGTAATTTAACACACCATCTGTAACAGAAATGAATGAGACATTTTTACATAAATTGTTCCATATTCCATATATAGGGTATTTGTTTTGGCGAGTAGAAGAGCTGGCTTCTAACACTGACTACAATAGTTTCTGGCTAAAACTTTTTAATTCCAGAGTATAAACCCCTCATTTTTTAGGTGTGCACTAGTGACAATTACCGTTTCCCCATGCATTCTGGAGACTCGGTTCGAAGGTTTATTTTGTTCTTCAGATGTGTTAGGCAGTCGACTTCATGCAGAAGGAATACACCCTAATCCATTTGCCTCTTTGTCTTTTAGAGCACAGGCGCTTCCAGCTTGATCTTTATAGATACCGAATGCTTGCAAGTATTTAGTGCTTCTGAAGATCAGCCCGCTTAAACAAAAGAAGGAACTGTAATCTTCTTTTCGTTGTTGTTCTCTTTTTTTCTTAGGCACTCATGTGAGGAAAATATTTGTATATCTGTATATATCTTTTAGTAAGGTTAGCAACTAGTATACCAAGGTACTAAGACATAAAAAAAACAACTATAATTCTTGTTCCAGTTTGCAAGTCCTGAGGAGTTTATAACACTACCTTTCATTACATTCCAAGGATTCTTATTTCTTTTGTACTTCTGTCTTTCTAATATTTACTGGAAGCCTTTTGGCATATTAATGTGGTACTTTGTGACTGCAGTATACTACTAGTTTTTCTGCAGTGTTCAGCTACACGTTTTATATGCAGCAGTGCTACAGGACACTATATACAACAAAAAATTATTCAGAAATTAGGGGTTTAAGAATTTTAAGATTATGCAAAATGCACCCAACAGATGCTTATTGAAACAAAGAACATTATTCAAAATTAACTTCCAGAGTTGAACAGAAATAGATTTTTATAAGCTGTGTTTTAGCCGATTTAGCTCATGTATTTTATCTTTGCCTGGAATTTTAAATGATTAAGAGGAGCTCAAAAGATTGAATTATGTAATGCAGTAATTTTCTCTAGAATTTGGCATGTATTTTGGAAAATACCATGTGTTTGGAGGAATAAGGTTATATATGTCCAAATATGGAAGTGATAAACAAGAACAAGTTAAAAAAAAAAGAACTTGGAAGAAATAAGAAGTGCACTGTAAGTTAAAACAGCCCACAGGCAACTGCAGTTTGCTGAAACAGCACTTATATAGCCAGTAGCCCTGTGTGTCCGTGACTTTGGCCTTATTGTAGAGGTTATGGTTTCACATGTCTGAGTAGTTCTTGTGGCTTTTCAGACGTGCACTACCACACCTGGAATATTGGTTCTAGTCGGCATTATAGGAGAGCTTTCACTCTCTTTTCATGTACAAAT
>NW_009258383.1:4247630-4281654 GCF_000687185.1 Egretta garzetta
CTGAGGTGTGCTGTCCCGTTATGAGAGACTTTCATTTCAAACATACTTGCTGCTGGGTGCCCACTGATGGCTCATACCTTAGTTTAAAAGAAAAAAGTATTGGCTGTGATTTTCATCACGCAATTTTTCCTGTGGTCAAAGCTTTTAGAGAATGGGTTGGTTCAAAGAATTAGTATTTCTATCTGTGTTTCTAACTGCTGTTCTAGAAAGACACAAAAATAGCTAGACAGTGGTAAGTCTGATTTTTCTCTCCTTGCTCTGTATTGGGAAAGGCTGCATCTTGTAGAATGACACAGAGAATAAACACTGTACGTATACTGGTTTATCACAGGGGAAAAATAGTACCAGAACCATTATCTGAATCTCTTAAAATGTCTGTCTGTAATGCTCAGATGAGCAGGCTACTTAGTCCAGTATAAGTATCACTGAATTGATATTTTCTTCATCGTTCTTGTGAGCTCTGCCATTCCTAAATATCTAGGTTTTAATTTGGCATAATTTCTTGTAAATTCTGCATAGAGAAGTTAGTCTGATGACTAAATTAGTTAAAAATTCTGAAATAATTCTTGTGTCTTCATTGTTCATCAATTCTTAAGTTACCTACAAAAATTCCTTGTTTCAGCCTTTTTTGTAATCCACATCAAGGAAAACCTCCCCCACCTGGGAAGGTAAGAGTGGGTGTCTGTTCAAAAGCATATGTGAAATACAATTATCAGAGTTAATGGCTGAAAATTGAGAACTTCTAAATTCTGCTAACGTGGCTGCCCAAAGCTATGCACCTTTTGTGGATAATGTAACTAACTAAAGTTCTCTGTACTTCAGAGGTCCTGCTTGTGGAAACAAGAGAATATTTATACTTTTAATTGATTTTTTTTTTTTTTTTTTTTTTTTTTTGCAGGTATAAGGCCCCGGGGTTTTAATTGTGTTTTTTTTTTTTTTTTTTTTTTTTTTAGCAGAGTATAGGCCCTGGAGTGCAGCTGCATGATGATATACTCCCTGGATGCAGAGAAGTAGCTCAAAAAGAATTATTAGAGAAGACAATGGGCTAGATGAGCACATTGGCAAATGCAAGCTAAGTGAGTAAATCCTCTTCTCTGGCAATAAGATCTTTTAATTTTTTTTTTTCTGTGCATTAATGTCTATCTCTTTGCCCTTGACCAAATAATTTCTTGCAAAATTTACTGGAAAGGGCTGACATTATCCTAAATATCAATAGGATAGGATATCATTAGGACAATATCCTAGCAAATGTAACCTGTGAAATGTGATCTAATCTAAATGTTGCATATTCTATTTAGGCATTTCATGTGCATTGCCATACACAGGTGAGACTGCGTATGTCTGTGAACTTATATCCTTTATTATGTTTGACGCAATAAATCAGTGGTGCTTTGGAAAAGTAGTTTCCATGTCAAGATGGAGCTTATGAATAAATTGGGGGATGGAACACACCTAGCAGGAACTCTTGCAGGTGCCAAACCTTGGATGTCAGTATTGTGTTGGCCAGGTTACGCAGCACACAGATCCAACTTCATTATGAATTTGCTGCCCAAAGAAGCGGAAACATGGGCCAACACTGAACAAGGTGTAGTTCCTCATATGGGTGTAGTCAACACCCAGAGCTTAAGGCAACAACTTTGAAAAAAGCAAGTTAATTGTACATCCTAGATGATGAATAAAGGAGGGTGTTGGATTTGTACCTGGAGTCAGTTTTTGCCGAGAGTGTGGGAGTTGCAGGAACACCTCAAAGGAGCAGAGCAAAAGCTTGTGACAGATGTGAGTGCTATGTGCAGAGTTAAGAAAATGGTTTGATGAAAAATGGAATGTTTTTAGCCTGAAGGCACGAAATTTGAAAGTGATGCTAGGAAGAAGGGCCAAGGTTTTCACGGAACAAAGAACAAGTTTTCTTTTTGTTCCAGAACAAGCTTTGCTTGGAGGAACAGTAAAATACTTGTATATTTTCTTTTAAATAAGTATCATGTGCTCTCCAGTGAGTTTGTGTGAGGTATTACCTTAGGTGGAGAGAGCCAAGTCAAAAGTGGCTGTTTAAGGGTAGCAGTTAAGAAAGACTAAAAAAAATAAAGAACATGCCACAGGGTACAATAATCAGGTTTGCAGCAAGGAGAACACAGAGTCTGGAATGCAGCTGTAGTTTCAGGATTGTTGAATATGGTTCTGTCTAAACTAAAATCCAAAGGCATGCCTTATCTAAACATACATGAACTAGTTTTGAGTAGTATGGAGTTCATATCCAAGATCTTAGGCTAGTTTTGTGTCTTGTATAGATGTGTTTTTGTGAGATGTATATTGACTGTGAGCAGCAAACATTAAAATCTGTCCCCAGAGAATAAAAACCAAGGGAGCCAGATGTGTTTAGTTTTCAGGAGAAACACCACATATAAACAAGATTGTGCTCAGGTGACTCTGTTGTTTAACTGCCGTGTCTTCACACATGGAGTGCTTATGTATTTTGGCAAGTAAATCATATTTTGTTTAGGAGAAGCTAATCCTGTATCACTGTGTTGTGGTGTTGTCTGACTGGCAAAGTAAATAACTACCAGCTGCCAAACCTCTCATGTTATGAAATATCACACATCATGAGGGGAAAAATGTAACACGGAGTAATTGAAATGCAGGGTTTTATCTGGAGAGGTGGAGGACCAGCCAGCTAAAGGCAGGTGATCAGAGAAACCAAAAATTAATCTGGGAAGGAACAGCCTACGCAGAGTCTTGTCCTTTACTACTCTCATTTACTTCAGTAAGAATCGAGAATTTAGCACCCAGGAAAATTAGATAATTTCAAAATTGGGGTCCCAAGCATTAGTCTTTTCCTGGGCCTTCATGTTTCACAGTTTTGACTTACCAGTCTTGGACAGGTTGTTTGCTTTCTCTGGTTAAGGTTTTCATATCTGATGATAGTAAATCATGTGAATGCTAAAGTTTCCAAGGGCAATGGAGGATATAGTTATTGAAGAAGACTGCAAATAGTGTTTTTATCTAGTGAATGAAGGTGGGCATGACCACCAGGAACTGGGAATGCTGTTAAATCTAGGCCTATAAAAATAGGGAGGAGGAGAAGGGAGGGGTGATATGGAAGTCAGAAGTCTTGTGACCCTCACACTTAGAAGGGTTTTCTTCAGGACTGAAAATTTGGCAAAGCTTTTCTTAATAGCCAGATTTCTGGATCTACTTTCCATACACGCTGCTGGCATGTTCTGCTTCAGAGCTGTAGGACTCAAAATTCATCTTTTCAGCTTCTTCTGCAATAGAAGGAAGGTGTTTTCTGACTCTTTTAGGTTTGCTTCTATAATTGTCAGATGGAAATACGCTACAGGATCCTGGCAGCCCACTGTTTTTGCCTTGATACACATGCAAAGGTTTTGGATTATGAGAACCCATATTATTATACATCATCTTGCTGTATTTTTTTATGCAAAAACTGAGTATTGTAAAATCTCTCAACAACATCAGGTTAATAAATCTGACCACTAAACGTCATTAGTGCCTGACAGTCCTGGTTTCACAACTGTTGTCATGTAGTAGTTCCAAATAAGATCTATAATGGATTCCTCAGGTTTTTATGAGAACTTTTATAAGCATTTTCATACTATTTTCCTGTAGACCCTAGCTGTCTTTTGAAGTAATTTGCAAGAGATTGAGCTTAAGTGCAGCATTATTACAGATTTTTAAGTCAATTGTGGTTGTGATCTGTCATTTCCATAGTTTTTGCATTGTTAGCAAATCTGGATTTTAAATGAGGTTGAGTTTCATTGTTCGTAAGTGTTGTTCTGCACAGTGAAAATCTCGGTCTGTGACCTTCTGCAAAACAAATTCTATGCCCAACACAGACCATAGATATAAAGCTTCTTGATCTAATATTATAGGTTGGGTTTGCTGACATTCTGAATGTTTTGGATGTTTTAACTGTAGTATAAGACCTCAATTTGCCACAGCAACTCTGAAGTATTTTGAAAATTTGTTTTAAATCTTTAGCACATGCGTATCTTCCTCTCCCATCTGACTAGAACTTTTACCTTTAAATCTCACAGTTGCTTCTCTTCAAATATTTAAAACTCAGCCTTAGTTTATGCATAAAATCTTAGTACAGAAAGGTTCAAAATAATATTCCAATTTTTAATTATGGGTTCCTTGTCAAGCTCTTCCTTTTTTAACCCTGCAAGATAGTGTATGTACTGTATTTTCTTAAATGTATTAAATGTACCCTGCTGTCTTCAACATGTTCCTGCAGAAATGGTTTTGCTCTTTGATGTACAGATTTGCAAGAACTGCAGAACAGTATTTAGACCTCTCTGCTTGTCTGTGTGCTCTTTCTTGCTACTACTCTGCTTTCATTTTAAAGGAACATATTTGCTTTTGTCTGTGTCTTTCTCTGATTTGTGGTATGGTAATGCTGTCCACTGGAGGGAAATCAACACAGTGCTATAAAACTTAATCCATTCTAGCTACATGTTACCGTGTTTCTGAGTTTAAACCTTGCTTCTGTGTTACCATCTGAGTGCCCAGCCTAGGGCAGGCAACACAACCAGAGTCTGCATAATAAGCACCTCAGTGCGGAGTCTAGGCTGGACCATGCTGACCATCTTCAGTATGCCCTACAGGTCAGTGTTACGGACATGCACATACCTGGTAGTGTTTGACCCCTTCACAGTTGGTCATAGTCTGGACCATGATGTGGGGTGTCTCTCTCTCACCATGCTTCAGAGGCCAGCTCAGATGACTTTTGAACTGGCAATGGCATACCTGTCTCTGGTTTGCAAAAATCCAAAGGCAGAGGAGAGAAGCAGGAGCTGCTTTTATTCCTCTATAGAATATTTCCCAGACTACAGTCTGACACCCCAGCCCACCTTTCCTATTTGTGAATGACTGTTCCTTCCAGGCTGCTTTTAAAAGCTTGGGGTTTTCTTTTCCCCTTCCTCCTGGTCCTCCTCTCCCTTCTCCCTTCTTTTAGATGTAACCAAACCATCCTGCCACATCAAGATTTCACAGTGAGATTGGAGTCTCTCAGGCTTGTCATTGTGCTGCCATCTTGAGAAAAGTAGAGACCTTTTGTCAGCGCTGTGCTAGCTCTGACCTTTTAATGAATGCCTGCAGCAAGTAGGCAATTGCTGAAACGTTCTGGCAAGCAATGCAACAGGCTGGCCCTGCGTGGTTCTTCGCAGGGTACGTGTTGCAGATAAATGGGATGCTGCTTAGACTAGAAGAGCTGTGTCAGGGAAGTTACAGTTGCCATCCCTGCAAGTGAAGGATGTGATGCATGAAGCATGTCCAGGTCTGCAATATGAACACTCAAGGGGTGCTTAGCGTTTGTCTTTAAACAGCAATAGCTCACTGTGACAGCTTTTCTCTGCCTTACAGGATTCTACTGGAAATCTCCTACCTGATAATTCATCACAAAAAAATTAGAGGATGTCTTCTATTTTTCTTCAGTGACTACTGATGTATGTCAAATGGTAGTGTCTGCCAGCTTCTGCTGTGTGACAGGAAGTACTGCTGTTCATTTCTTGACATTAAGAAAAGTTATATATTTTTTTAGAAGTGATACATGATTGTAGAGTGAACTGAACATTGCATATTTCTGTTCTTCAGGTTAGATCGTAGCCTTTAATACTGCGTAGACAAAAGGGGAGGACTCCTGAGGTGAGACAAGTTATGACTATCTAGCATGTGAGGAAGGATTACAGGTGTAATAATACCAGCTGGAAGCAGTACATGCTAGGTAGAGGAAGGCAGGTGGGAATTAGTAGAAGGGAGAAGATAAAAAATGGGTGAGGAAAGCTGACATGTTACAAAATTCAGCTTTTAAACTTCTGTACAAGAACATCATTTCCATAAATATATTTGTTTTGTAGCTATGCACAGGGCAACCTTTTTTGGGTAGGGGCACTCTTTAAAGATAATGTAGTTTGGCTGCTGGGAGGAGGGAGTTGTATGCCCAGAATGATGGTGGGAGGGGTTAGTGCCCAGGTTTTGAGGGTTAGCCTGACTCATTTGTATTTTTAATCATTTCTATGATACATTCCCTGTCTGTATATTCTTGTGAATACACACTGTCACTCTGGTTATTTAGGTCTAAAGGAGTGAACTAAGTGAAGAAAGGTCTAGGCACCTTGTATATGATGAGACTTACGTGTTTATTAACAGTACTGAAGGTGACAGTTCTGTTTATCTTTAGGCTAAAAGGTTTTAACCAGCAGACAGATAATAAATTTGCCAATAAAATAATGGGTTGTACACAACTTCTGGAATATTCTGGAACTCAAAGAAAGCAGTAATTGCAAAACCATTTCTTTCAGTTGTGTTTTACAAGTTAATAAATGGAATCCTAAAAATAAGTGTAAAGAGAGTAGGTACTCTGAAGTGGAGCAGTCATTTCTGCAAAGTCCAGGATTTTGCTACCTATAGTTGTAGTAACCATGTATGTTAAAAACTACACAGAAGAGTCCACACACAGTATATGAAGATAGAGCAGAGAGATACTCAATGATGTGACTTGTATGAAGTTGCACTACACTGTAAGGTCCAGACAGAGTGGAACTGAAGAATTTTAAACTCCAATCCATTTACAAAGAAGTGACTTTGTACACTGAAATTTTTATTTTTTTTTTGCATAGTGCACTTCTGCCTTCCTTGTTTTCATAGAATTATAGAATCATTTAGGTTGGAAACGACCTTTAAGATCATCAAGTCCAACCATTTTGGGGCAGTGTCATATACAGAAGATTTTTGGTGTTTTTTTTTCAGTAAGGCACAAGTAGCTTAATTTGAAGCTACAAGCTTAGTTAGAATACAAGAAGATAAGTTTATATTTTATTGTGAATGCACAATTTTATAAAGGCTTGGCCACTTCAAATTGTCTATCTGAAGAACAAATTTGAATGTTTTCCCTGTAAAAGTAACATTCCATTTTAAGCATGTACCATCCCCTGAGCTGTAAAATTATTGCCACCAGGCAAGCTAATGATTCAAGTTGTTTAGTTTAATTAGAGGTTTTTTGATTAGCTGGGGTTGGTTTTTTTTTTTGGGGGGGGGGGGGAGGGAGGATAGTTTGCATTTTTGGAAGAAAGCGAAAGGCAGGGAGTTATTTTGCTTTTGCAAGGAATAAATGTCCTATATTTTACGAACTAAAGACATATATGTTCTCAGCAAAGTGTCAGAACAAAGACAAAATCTCTGCGTGAGAGATCTTACTGCGTAGGAGGACCTTTATGTAGCAGATCAGCTGCATTAAGCTAGAAATTACAGTATTTAATTCACTCTGAAGTTCTAATGTGAGCCTGTCGCACAGGCTGTGTAGAAAGCTGTGTGCAGAAGTTCTTGTTGTTTGGTTCAGGAATACTCAAACCCAACTTTTCTTGGGGAAAAAAAGTATTCCTAGAAGGATGTATGTAGAATAATGATATGTATGATAGCGATATGTTTTGGGAAGGAGGCTGTGGAATTTTGCTGCAGAGGGTAGGAAGTGACTTTGCATTACCAGTGCCAGAATGGAGTCAGATTGGAAGTGCTAATACAATTGAATATAGGATCAAAAGAAAAAGTGGAAATGTCAGAATCATAGAATGATAGAATGTTTTGGGTTGGAAGGCACCCCTAGAGGTCATCTAGTCCAACCCCCCTGCAGTGAGCAGGGACATCTTCAACTGAATCAGGTTGCTCAGAGCCCCGTCCAACCTAGTCTTGAAGGTTTCCAGGGATGGGGCCTCCACTACCTCTCTGGGCAACCTGTTCCAGTGTTTTACCACCCTCATCGTAAAGAATTTCTTCCTTATATCCAGTCTAAACCTATCTTGTTTTAGTTTAGAACCATTACCCCTTGTCCTGTCACAGCTGTCCCTACTAAAAAGATTGTCCCCATCTTTCCTACAGGCCCTGTTTAGGTACTGAAAGGCCGCAATCAGGTCTGCCCACAGCCTTCTCTTCTCCAGGCTGAACAAGCCCAACTCTCTCAGCCTGTCCTCATAGGAGAGGTGCTCCAGCCCTCGGATCATTTTTGTAGCCCTCCTCTGGCCCCGCTCCAACAGTTCCATGTCCTTCTTGTGCTGAGGGCTCCAGAGCTGGATGCAGTACTCTAGGTGAGGTCTCACCAGAGCAGAGTAGAGGGGCAGAATCCCCTCCCTCGACCTGCTGGCCACGCTTCTCCTGATGCAGCCCAGGGTACAGTTGGCCTTCTGGGCTGCCAGCGCACATTGCCGGCTCATGTCCAGCTTTTTGTCCATCGGTACCCCCAAGTCCCTCTCACAGGGCTGTTCTCGACCCTTTCTTCCCCCAGCCTGTATTGATACCGGGGGTTGCCCCGACCCAGGTGCATGACCTTGCACTTGGCCTTGTTGAACCTCATGAGGTTCACACAAGCCCACCTCTCCAGCTTGTCCAGGTAGAATACAGTAAGCAAAACTGGAAATGCTTGCTAGGATGAAGGAAGCTAGTGAGGTGATTCATGGTTTGTAAGAGGGAATGCTTTTGTGGAAAGGATTTGTAGCAACTGTGGGAGTACCAAGTAGGAATTAGAAAAAGCAACAGAGGAGGTAACAGTAGCTTAGGAACTTCAGAAGAAAGACGATCAGAGCTCAGACAAAGGTTTCAACCACAGGGAGTGAGAGAAAGGACTTGCTTATTTTTCAAGGACATATTATAAAGGAGGAATCAACAGGACTTGGCAAAATACTTAGAGTGGTGGGAAAGAAGAATGATTACAAAATGATAGATGTGTTGTTCTTACAAACAGGAGGATGTTGGAGCTGTAAAAGCACAGAAAAGTGCTTTTGAATGGGGACAACTGCTGTGAGATTATAAACATAGTCAGGTGGTAAGTATAGCTGTTGAACAGAGCTGAATATTCCCCTTGGAATTGCCAGACTGAAGATCCTGATTTTTAAGTAGGTGTGACATAGCAAATTATGGCTCTTACTTGGCATTTCTGTGCCTTTCTCTCTTGTTTATGCTTTGGAGCTAGGTACAAAGAACCTTTAATAACCATGGCTTGTGTAGGCCAAGTGCGTAATTTTTGTGCCAGCAGAAAGTATAGCAAATCTGCAGAAGTGTGACAAGACAGGCCCTAGCTTGCAGTAAGAGCTCACATGATCAAATTACTATTCAGTAATAGTAACACCTGACTTCAAGTGTTGGTAGTGTGACTGCCACAGTATGGCTGAGCTTTATTTTAAAGCTTTAAATATTGGGATGGGAACATTCACAGAATACAGTGGATTCCCTCTCTAAAAGATCTCACTGATTCACAGACTTCTATAATTACTAAAGAAACAAACACAAGGAAGTTATGTTCAGCTTTACTTCACTGCCTACTTTGAGTTCAACTAGCCATTATCCATGAGAATATTTAGTATTTTTGCCAGAGATTAAAGACTTGTACCACCACCTCCTTTTTAATGTCTGTAACTTGAACTCTGTCTTGACACAGTTGAGCAAAGCTTTGGCTTTATGAGTTAATATCAAGAAGAACATAAATTATATTCCAGAATGAGATTCTTCAGAATAATCTTGAGAAGTGTGCTGCCAGCAAAGTTTTCCTTTGATTTTTAAGATACCGCTAAATCTTGAATTGATATCTATGTTTGAAAGCCTGGTGGGTTTTTTTCTCCCGCTACATTTATTTATGAGGAATTATACTCTTTTGTAACTACTTAAATGTCAGGGTCACTAGTGAGTAAAATCATGCTTAGATATGAGTTAAAGCTGCTGAAACTGAACCTGAATCCTGCCTGCCCCTGTTCCCATCCTCCACCCATTCAAAGAATAATGAAGAGGTCTAATCTTCGTCAACAGTGCAGTTGTATTATTATAAACTTACAAAGCACAGCAAGCTCCAAAATGAAATCTGTCTCCTTTGAGTAGCCCTGCAGATGAATACTATATATCCACAAAGGGTTTTTTGCACTGTTCCTACTGAAATTTAAATGCAACTTAAAATATTTCCAGCCCTTGACCAAGATTTTGCACATCATTAAGAGTCCTTCTTGGCAGTCATCACAGATGCTTCTTTTTTCTGAAAGAATAGTAAACACTTGTTCTCTGTCTGCATGACTGAATTTCACAACAAAGAAACAAAAAGTTCTCTCTCTCAATCTCTTTTATTCAATACTAGCTGCAAATTGTGTAGGACACGGCACAGCCTTGGTCAGCCTGTTCGGGGAAAAAACTCATTTTTCTCACCATCATTGTGTAACAAGTTATATTGAAAAGGCAGGATATTAATTGCATGGCTCTATAAGTTCTTAATAACAGGCTAATGGACTTGAGTATTTTCTATATCACAACAGTCATCCATTATTACTTCTAACAGGCCCTTTCCTCACCCAAACATACATGTCAGAATACTGCATGCCATTTACAGGAGCACTTAATTACCAGAACTATTGGAATTATTCTAGCAGTACTTTCTGAGTCCTCAACAGAATTTTAGGTTATTGGTGCCACTCCAACATTGTCTAAGTTACAAAGCATTTAAGTATCTTTTAGGAATCCCTAAGCCAGATCTTAAGCACATTTAACTGAAAATTGAACAGCTCAGCTGAGTGGCTTTTTGTGTTTCATAGCAGCTTTACAGTCCGCGATGAGAAAAATGGTTGTTTTCTCAAAAAGCAGGGTCAGTGCACAACACGAAGTAGATGCACACT
Source organism: Egretta garzetta (assembly GCF_000687185.1). Classification (NCBI taxonomy): domain Eukaryota; kingdom Metazoa; phylum Chordata; class Aves; order Pelecaniformes; family Ardeidae; genus Egretta; species Egretta garzetta. The sequence continues at coordinate 4,258,286 of NW_009258383.1, forward strand.
GGAATCTGCTCTCAGCTTCTGTGAAGAAAGACTGCAAGTAGTAAAGCATAATCTTCTAACTAAATCACATGAATGATGTGTGTCAGGGTTTAACCACAGCTGGCAACCAAGCACCGCACAGCTGTTTGCTCACCCTCCCCCCCCACTCCGTGGCATGGGGGAGAGAACTGGAAGGCAAAAGTAAGAAAACTCGTGGGTTGAGATAAGAATGGTTTAATAATTGAAATAAAATTCCGCAGAGCAGTGGAAGCTGAAAAGTCCTTGATTGGTGTAAGCACTGCTCAGCAACAACTAAACCACCAGTGTGTTATCAGCATTCTTGTAGTACTAAATCCAAACCACAGTGCTATGCCAGCTACTAGGAAGAAAATTACCCCAGCTGAAACCAGGGCATGTTATAAGAGATCTTATGTTTCTCCCTGCCATTCTTTGGGGAAAAAGAAAAGATGGGATTTTTTCCAGGCCATCTAAATAAAAATTTTCAAAGCTAGATGCTTACTGATGAGTATGTAGATTCATGTCTCATCAAAAGGTTGTCTTTTTGCATAATCTCAGCTGGCTAAGTTTTATGTCTCTCTGCTCCTTTTCTAATAAATGAAGAGAGAGAGGCAGATCATACCAGGATGAGATAATTCTGCTGAGATAAGTGAGATGAATGTCTTGCTGATGATGCTTATCTGTCTTCGCTTGAGGTCTCTGGCAGTTAAATGGCTAAACTTAACTGAAATGAATGTCTTCCATGATGTAAACCTTCTTGAACAAGAATCTAAAAATAAAAGTGATAATTTATTTTCTAAAACTTACATCAACAGATCAGTTTTACTACTGTTTGCTTTTACCACAGTATCTCGGAACTCTAGGTATGCATAAGATGCTTGAGGCTGTATAATCATGGAACAAAAAGCCAGTCCTAACTCCAAGAGTTTACACCCTAAGTATAAAGCAAGATGACAGAAGAATGCAGAAACACAGAAGGATTAAAAGGGGCAGTGAGAGCACCTGGGTCAGTAGTAGTCACAACCCATCAATAACCCAATAATCGCAATCAAGTTTTACAGGCATCATAGCAAAAGGGCTTTACAGAGTGAATTGGAGGTTAGATAGGATTGTAACTTCAAGGATGTTTCAGAGGAGTGCCTCTGAGGGGAAAGAGGCATGGAGGCCTATGTTGGACATATGTGGCTGCTGTGAACCGATAGGAGGTTTAGACCCTGGTTTAGAGCAGGGTCACCTAGAGCAGCATGCTTAGACTGTGTCCAGTTTTGTTTTGAGTATCTGAAACAATGGAGACTTCAAGCCTCTGTGGCCAACCTCTTCCAGTGGTTGGCCACCCTCACAGTCAAAAAGTGTTTTCTTGCATTTAAGTGGAATTTCTTGTATTTCAAGTTGTGCCCATTGTTTATCCTGTTACTGTGTACCACTGAAAAGAGCCTGGCTCCACCTTCTTTATACCCTCCCATCCAATATTTATACACACTGACAAGATCCCCCTGAGCTTTCTGTTATCCAGGCTGAACAGCCCCAGCTCTCCCAGCCTCTCCTTGTATGACAGGTGCTCCGATCCCTGAATCACCTTTGTGGCACTTCATTGGAGTTGCTCCAGTTTGTCCATATTAATCTTGCACTGGAGAGCCCAGATCTCAACTCAGCACTCCAGTTGTGTCTCACCAGTGCTGAGAAGAGGGGAAGGATCACCTCTCTCAACCTGCTGGCAATGATCTTAATACAGCCCAGAAGGATATTGGCCGTCTTTGCCAACATCTTACAAAGTTTGGCCTGGCAGAAGCCAGAGAACTGAATTAATGTATGAACATTCTGAACTTTGGATGGTATTGTCCCCATGTCATTCTTAATCCAATTTTCTCAGTCACCAGCTGTACCAGGCATAGTCACCATGAGGTGTTAGTAAAAAACGTTGCTTTATATAGTTATTATTTCCATCACTAGGGTGGTGCATATGACTTTCATATAGTATCTTCAAATGAAAATTTCATTAGGCTCAGGAACGACTCCTGTTGAAGTTGACGAGCAGAACTGAATTTCATGATTCTGGAAAATAGTTTAGTTAATCTGCTGACAGTTTGTGGATCCTGAGCTGGAGAGGGGACATCTTGGCCAGCAGAGGAAAACAGGCTGCCTGTCATCCCATCTGCTGCACACTGGATGAGGGACAGTGAAGATGGCACCTTCTGTGAGAGCAACGCAAGTTGCACTATCAGGGGAGCCTGGAGCGCGGGGTGGGATATGCAAGGGAGGGAGTAAGAGTTGTAGCAGGAACCCCATACCAGGAGGGAGACGGGAAAACTTCCAAGGGAGCTCCCTTCAAAAAGTAGATGATTTGGCATTTCCACATAAGGCACAGGCCGGTTTGGGGTCCTTCACACTGGCCTGTAGAACCATAATTGAACTTCCCTTGGTGATGTAAGTACTCATGACAAGAAAATCATGGAAAATTCTTCTGAAGTCAGATGCTACTACTGATTAAAAAGTTATGAGGTAAAGTCTTTTTAGCAGTATACACGATTTGTCTGATCCAAAATTTCTTCCCCTAAGCTACTGCTGTTTCCTGACCTTATGAAATGGCACTGCGTGGGAGCGACACACTTCACATGCAATTCCAAAAGATGGCAACCTTAGGCTTCCGAACCAGGGCCTCTGCTGAACAGCTCTGCAGCTCTTGAACAGTTCACAGTGGTGAACGTTAGAAAATTCTGGGTTCTCCCAGACTGAGCTTATTTTTATCCCATCTATCCTATTTTCCATACTTTTCTACATATAAATCAGGATTTATGAGACTCAGTCAAAAAATGGGCAACTTCCCAAATGTATTTCTGTGCCTGAAGGAAGGGGAGGATAGGAAACCTTAGATCTACTATCTCTGGGCTTCAGTCTGTGACTTCTGTTATCTACAGGAGTGAGGCTCTGCTGTCAATCTGTGCTGAAATGATGCTCCTGTGGCACAGTGATAAAGCAGAGACAGTTCAGCAAAAGCATGAGAAAGGAACAATTTAACTTGATGAACTGCAGTATATTTGCTCTTGTCTTACTAAATTATTAAGGCTTTATACATGCAGTCCACTAGTCTTGTCCATATCAGTGTATTTTAAATGGCAATCACTACCATTTTGAAACCCTGTATAACTCTGGATAGATAGACTTTCACTGGAGACATGATAAGGTACATAGCCTCTTCATACTATGTTCATTTTCTTGTCTTCAAAAACCCATCTTTTTTCTTGATTAGTGCTGCTTATTTTCTGTTTTGATCTTTGTGTCCAGTTCCTTCTTTTGTGGTTTTGTTTTCATCATGAATTTTACTCGTGAGTAGGTAAGGACAGAATCTTCACAGTCCATTTCATCACAAAATACAGTTATTTTAGATTGTTTTATCAAATCGTGGATTTGACTGAAGTTGCACTGACAAAAATAGAAAATTCTGATGCTAAAGTCTAAATTCTGTGTTTTTATAACAAATGCTGCTTTTGTATTACAGCATCATTACTTGATGGACAATCAAGCATCTTTGCTTATTTTCTAAAAGTCATGTTTGGAAACCATTAGCTTGGAAAATTCCATCTTGGTTTGGCTTAGGGCCAGATTTTGAAATCTCAGCTTTCGTGAAGCAGAAACATCTTTCTCCAGGCAGCCCTAGCAGCAGGGTCAAAGTCTGAGCCTCGCTCTGTTTTATGCCAAAGCTTTTCACTTTTGCAGTTTTTCATCGGCTTCTGCCCCTCCCCAATCCAGGAATAAAAAATTTAAATCTCATTTTGGTTGTGCCAGTTCCTTATGATTTCCCCTTCCTTATTTGTACTGCAGTGCTGTGGAGGGATAAGTACTGGCCTAGGCTATTACTGTCTTTCCTTCATGTAGGCAGCAGAACTGGGAGAGAATTTTGAGGGTGGTTTTGCTGCTTTTTGCTTTTGTGCAGAAAGCTTGTGATTTTAGTATAGCCTGTAGGGGTATTTTCCTCCCACAATGTTGGTTGGTCAGTCTTTTTTAACCAACTCAATATTCTAATCATTTGGTATCACTTCATATTACTCTTTTCTTCTTGGTTAGGTTTGTTGCCTGCGTAGATAAGATTTCAGACAGATCCCACCTCTATGAGGTTTATCCTGTGCTACAACCCACATTACTGTAGTGTCTGAGCATCTCCGCGTTCAGTACGTTTATTCTTGCCACCCCTGTGGCATAGAAGGCTTATTTTCTATCTGCTTGTAACAAATGGAAAACAGCAGTCTGTAGACGCTGAAGGTTAGATGAAATAAAGTGAAGAAATGGAAAATGGGCTCCCATGCATAACTTCCAGGTGTTTGGCACCCTAATTACGTCTGTTAAACAGTTGGGGTGATGGATGTTGCATATGGGGAAGGGTGATCTGAAAGAGCCGGCATTCTCAGCATGAAGCCACTCTGAGCTAATTAATGAGAATGGGGATGTCTCTGAAATCCTGCCTCCTTCTGCAGCTTTGGCATTTCGCTTTCTGTGGGCAATAGGCACCTCCTTCCTTTGGCACACTGCCTCTCCTGCCAGTGCATGCAAGGCTTGTTCTCTGAGCTCCGGTTCGTGCTTTTATCCTTCTATGATGTCTTTTATTTAAAAAACCCAAACAAACCAGAAAACCCCACCAGACCCGTGGTGGTTTCCCTCTTCCTCACACCCCTTGTATGTGAATCAGTAGTTTAAGCATTAACCCGAGAAGTTTATGAGGGCTTGCTGCTCACTTGGGCATGTGGAAGTTGCATCCACCAGGTCCTGGGGGAGCGCCCAATGGAGCGGGCTGCCCGGGAGGCTGGGGAGGGAGCGGTGCTGCCCAGCATGACTCCTGGCCTGGCTGTCCCAGCAGGGAGGGGTGACTTCTGGACTCCACTTCCAGCTTCCAGACTGCTTGTGCATTTTAAATGCAACTCCAAAACTAGTCCAAGGGGTGCAACCTGTATTTTTGTCTTTCAGGTGACAGCCCTAACTACTCAGTGGTAAACATACTTTCCTTCATGTCTTCTGTTCTGCCCCCCCTGCTCAGTCTACCTTCCAGCCTGGTATTTAAGTATGTTTTTGAGGCAGGAGGCAGGAGAGGAACCTCCTCTTGCTGAAGAGACCTTTCACCCAGGTGTCTCCTGTTTTTTTCCAGTGAGTGCTCTAGCCAGCAGGATACTGTGTGAAAATGAACACTTGCAAAAATTTCTTCCTCTCTGGCTGTGTTTTGAAAGAAAATGTTCACCTCTTCATTTTGTGAAGTACTCTGGGCTCCTGCTGTAGGCTGGGTATGTTCTGAGTACAGGTATTGGGCTCCTTGGGGGCCAGAGTGACGCCTGGGGTTTTTGGATCTTCAGTTAGAACAGGCAAGTGACACAGCTGCCAAGGTGCTTCATTTTCTGCTTGCACAGAAGCAGAATTTTTAGAAAACTTTCAGGTTTAAGTGGGAGGTGCCCCTTGGAGTAGGCACTTGCAGCTGCCTGGTTTATGGTTTTGGAATTGCTATACAATTATGTAGGTGTTTAAGTTCTCTGTTGAATGTAGCCTTAACTGAGTAGGGGCCCATGCTAGTGCCCTTGCTCCTTTTCATGTGTCTTTGCCTATTCTATTTCCAAATCTGTAAAAAAAAAAGTTACTAATCATAATTTCTGTAATACTTTACCTGATAATCATGTCTCTGTAATATTACTCATCATTATAACCACTTCTTTCAATCATCCAGCTTGTTTTAAATCTGTATAACTTCATTCTACAGAAGGTAATTAGATTTAATTTTAAGCATAGGATTTTTTTATGAAGTATTGTCACTATTGAACCTACTGCTTTTCATTCATCAAGCATCAGAATTTAATAGAGCACTCATACATTTTACAAAATTCTGTATTTAAGTGAACATTTTTTTCCTCTCATTTTTGTACTGTATCCTCTTACCTCTGTATTTTTCTGTTGAGGCTGCTGGGCCAGTTCTAACTGTAATATATTACTTCTTGCTCTATCAAATTAATTTCTAGTACAGGTTCAGTGAAACAGTCTCACTGTTTCAAGGGAGATTGTAGATGTACCTCTGCTGACAGAATTTTATCCATAAATTTAGATACAAAATCTCTAAGAAAACATTGTTTATTACTGGACTAATTTCAGCCTAATAGTGTACTCTTTATTTTATGCTGATTGCATCAGTCTTTGTTCCTTATTGCAGTACTTTTTTTTCCCTAAAAATCTCATGAACTAAAAATCAACATGGCAAAATACTCATTTCTACTTTTTTATTTGGCAAAAATGAAACTAGCGGATGATTTGCCATCCAAGGGCTGGACAAAATTTGAAAATTACTTAAGATTTTCCCCTGCAGAAACTTAATTCTCTCCATTATTATCGGCATTTCTGCTGTGCACATATCCCCCCTCAAACTTCACTGGGGATAGTTTCCATGGGAACCAGAGAATGAGAACTGATGAGTCTTGAAACAGTCAAATAATAATCTTGCTTTTTACCAGTGGGCAAAGATTTACTTCTCCAGTGTTTAATGGAAGGCACTAGAGCTTATTATGTTTTGAAGGAGAGAAAAAAAGAAAGACATCTGGAAGGAGGCCAAGTCTGCTTTGTATACCTGTAGGGTTCACACTAACTGTATTAAAAGGGAAAACCACTATATTCTCCTGTGCTTGTAGACTTCCTGACAGAAAGGGAAAGTCTCTGTTAAATCCAAGCACTCATGGTCCAGGAAAGATGAGGAGGGAGCAGTGGTCACAAGGAGGAGAGCTGATGACATGTGTGGCAGAGGTACAGAGCCACCTCATGAATGCAACATTTTAGATGCTGTCAAACGATCCTGCAGAAAACAGTCCTGGGGATGGCTTTCCAGGTGGAGAAGAAAGCAGGTTCCATGAATCTTGCAGCAAAGTTCCAGTTCTCTGTAAGTGACGATGCATAGAAAAGACCAGAAATGTATTCCTTACAGAGACTTAAATTTGACCAATACCCTGTAGTTTTAATGTAGCACAATTCAAACTTGAATTATAGGAGGGTAAATGGCAAGGTATGTTTTAAAAAAAATTATTTTTTCTTAAACTTATTTGTATATTCTTTACCATCATCTGATTTTCCACTGATTTTGAGCTTAAGTATTTAATATACACTTTGATGTAATTATTTTGATCTCTATTTCACAAACATAAAGAGAGAAAGAAGTGCATACATAGAGCATTATTACAGTGTTTGGAAAAACTTCCTTTTTGTTTTTGCAATTAGTTGAAATAATAGATGCTGAGAGAGAATAGCTATTGTTATTTCTGCATTGTATAATATACCAAACATAGATGTGATTAATTATTTAATCCAGTGATTAAATTAAAAAAAAAAACAACATTTCTGTCTCTTACCAGTAATTAGTATGTTATAAACACTGAAGGCAATTGCTGTATTTAAAAATGAGGACTCAAATTTTAAAATATTTTTTCTTAGCTTGTGGATGAAGCTAAAATAAAACAAGATGCTTGCAGTAAAAAAAAACTGTAAAAATGATTTTTCTGCATTAAAGAAGTATTTTGGTGGGCTTATGAGGTAAAAACCCAGTTGTATTACTGCCAGTATCAAAGAATAGCTAATACAGGAGGAGGATGGGGTGGCAGATGAAGCGCAGTTAGGGAATATGTGGGGTTGGCAAACTCTTGCGCTCTGTCTTTGGGTCATTTTATTTGGGCACCCTTAGGAAGACACCCTGCAAGCAAGAGGTACGCAGTTTAAATGTGTAAAGTAGTGCTCATTTTGTTCCTGAATTCTAAGATCAGATTTGCTACTGTATGTTTCGAAATCTCTTCATGTTGAATTACTGCCTTGTACAGGTCTGGTGATCAAAGGTAAACACAAATGGAGAATATTTACGTGATTTTAATGCCTAGAAGAGTTTATTCACTTCTTACTGCTTGACTGAGACAAGTGTTTACCAAGTTCTTAAATTTGCTACGAGCTCTATATGGTATGCCCGCCTTGACTTCCAGGAGCAAAGGACATCACCAAAATTCTTCATTCCTGTGACCAGCTGACCTAACTGAAGTTATGCTGGGAAGAAACTGCTCCTTCTCTTTCCTACAGTCTGTAAAACAGGTTCATTGTGGATGTGCAATGTAACAAGCAACCAAATGCTAATACTGGTAGGCTGCTTAACACTGTGTTCCCTACTGTTCTCTGAGCTAGATCCTTAATTGCTGACTGCAGACACTAAGCAAGATGACTATTAGAGGAGAAACTGAAGACTGTTACCACTGATGAATCATAAATCTCAAGCACTCTTTTGGAGAAAAAGGCATCAGGGCTGCTGCTTATCCTGAAGGTCTGGGTGGTGCAGGGAGAGAGAATGTAATGATAATCATATAAGAACAGCAGAAATGGTGGTAGTTCCTAAACATCTGATAAGAGACAGTAGAACAAAGAACAGGGCTGATACAACTGCCATTTCATCACGGCGTGCCCAAATCAAACAGCATCGTCTCCTGGGAGATTGAACAATGCTGCGTGCTTATTAATCACGAGAGAAGCTCTCTGCTGTTCTCACAAGTCCTCCAAAACCTGTCTAACTCAAGTGGGCGAGGATCAGCCCACCCATGACAAACTGCTGCGGCTTTATCCTACATACTGTATATTATCAAAAATGTTATGTCTGCTCCGAACAAAATGTCCAAGTGTGATAAATGTGGGCAACACTCCAAGGAAGTGGGCTTGTCTTCATGAGAAAATTGTACTTAGAATCAAACTTTTAAGTTGGTTAATTCAGTTTAATTAGACTAATCTACAGACCTGCATGAGACACTCATTTTTTCATAAATGTTGCTATCACGATCACTGAAATAAATGTTTTGTGCAGATTAGTGTGCTGCTAACTAAATTGGTCTGAAATCATATAAAATGTACAGTGACTTTCTCTAGTAGCTATGGTTATATGCTGTGGTCTTCTTTATGTTGGACCCTTAGTTCCCACTTCATTATACAAACATTTACAGTGACTTTCTCTAGTAGCTATGGTTTTATGCTGGACCCTTAGTTCCCACTTCATTATACAAACATAGGTGTTGTAGGAAATCTTTCACTGAGGCAGCAGGCATCTTTTTTCCCCCATATTGAGCCTGTATTTCTACTAGGTTAGAGCAGGACTTGCGTAGTCCTGGCTGTTGAATGTACGGCCACATTCTCCTCGAACTGCATGTGGCAGGCCCCTCTGCTGGAATTTATCTTGGTTTGATACAGTACAAGTCAGAGTTAACGATGCAGCTCTTTTTATTGCTGAAAATCTTGGTAGAACAATACTAATAGAAAATTCACTCTTTTGTAAGGTGTACTATCCCAGGGGAAGGCAAAACAATCAGATATACATTTTTTTTCTACCTATCCAAGGAAGGAGTGTTTTTTCAGTAAGTAAACTATGATCTAAGACTCTTTGAAGAAATACAAGCATCAACTAATTTAAAATCACTAAAAATCTGTTTACTGTGTGCTTACTCTCTAATATCATGCTTGATTGTCAGTCATCTTTGTTTTACTGTGTTTTAGTATTTGAACCTCATTATAAGATGAAAAGCTTGAAGGAGCTTTTAAAATGTAAACTAGGTTAGAAAAGGCACTGTTCAGTGTTGCAAGAGTCGTTTAAAAGAAGCTTGTTACTGTGACATTCATGTCTAACATCAATATGCTGGGGCAAGTTTTTATCTGCAAGAATAACAGTAGTGATTTTAAATTAAAAAAAAAAAGGTCTGATTCCCAGTGAAGGATAGAAGCATGGAAGTAGAATTATTTTAATGACCCAGCCAGCCTGGCCTGCCATCAAAGTCTTGTATACTTGTTTATGTAGTCTTGTGTAAACCAATAATATTTTAGTTGTTTATTTAAAGGATGCAATACATGGTTTATGTTGTCTCTTCCAATTATGCATGCCAAATATATTTTACCTACAGAAACCTTTGAGGCAATTATTAGAGAATTTGGCAAGAAGTAACCTAGTGACCGCTAAGTAGTCCTTCAAACAAAAAGTCTCTATTTCTGGAAGCTGTTAAATCTGTGAAATGTAAAATCTAAAAGTATAAGTAAGTAAGGTTAGGTAAGAGAGGAAAAGAATAGACTTAGTGTTGAAATACTTTGACTTCAACTTTTACAATGGTGGGAAGCAGCTCAAGAATTACAACCCATCTATCATTATTCCAGCTACTGCTTGAACTGTTACATTCCTTTTTCATATCTTAGGTATGTGTATGACATATCCCAGGATTATTTTTACTATGTAAGCATCATTCTGTTTGTATCTGAAAAAATACCAGGTCCTCCCTTTACTATACCACTTTTTGAGTTAAACTTACTGAAGTCTCTTTTTCTTTAAGGAAAGAGGACTGCTAGACCAGAATATCCTAGAGCAACTGGCAAGGAATTTGTTCAGGACCAAGTGAAAGCAGCACCCAAGAAAGAACTGCAGTTTGGTATGTTGGAAGCATAACCTTCCCCAGGACTGACGTTCCTGATTTCCCTGAAATTAAAGGCTGTCTTCTGTTGGGTTTTGGTAGCAGAGGAGTTAGGCTCACAGGAACTCAGCAGATGCCCTGGTGATATGCTAGTTAAGCTGTTCCGGAGTTACTCAAGCGATGCTGACTTAGGCTAAAAGAGGATCTAGTCTAATAAGTGGGGTTACATTTTTGTCCTTGGTAACATGGCTGTGACTTACACAGCAGTCTACCCGGGATTTATACTGTGCTCTTTTCAAGGGGCAAAATGTTCCCACAATGTATTGGGTTTGCGTGGCAAGATTTTGGTAGTGGGAAGCTACAGGGGTGCCTTCTGTGAGAATGTGCCAGAAGATTCCCCTGTGTCCGATAGAGCCAATGCCAGATGGCTCCAAGGCAGACCAAGGCTGAGCCCATCAGCAACGGTGGTAGTGCCTCTGGGATACATATTTAACAAGAGGGAAAAAAACTGTGCAACAGCAATTGCAGCTGGAGGGAGGAGTGAGAATATGAGAGAGGAGCAACTCTGCAGGCACCCAGGTCAGTGAAGAAGGAGGGGGAGGAGGTGCAACAAGTGCCAGAGCAGATTACCCTGCAGCTCCTGGTGAAGACCATGGTGAGGCAAGCTGTCTCCCTGCAGCCCATGGAGGTCCATGGTGGAGCAGATGCCCACCTGCAGCCCACGAAGGACCCCATGCCAGAGCAGGTGTATGCACCTAAAGGAGGCTGTGACCCTGTGGGAAGCCCATGCTGGAGCCGGCTCCTGGCAGGACCTGTGGACCCGTATGGAGAGAGGAGCCCACACCGAAGCAGGTTTACTGGCAGGGCTTGATACCCCACAGGGGACCCACACTGGAGCAGTCTGTTCCTGAAGGACTGCACCCCATGGAAAGGATGCATCCATGCTGGAGTAGTTCATGAAGAACTGCAGCCCATGGGAAGGACCCACGCTGGAGTTCGTGGAGGACTGTCTGCTGTGGGAGGGACCCCACGCTGGAGCAAAGGAAGAGTGTGAGGAGTCCTGCCCCTGAGGAGGAAGGAGTGGTAGAGACGTGTGATGAACATGTGATGAACTGACCCCAACCCCCATTCCCTGTCCCCCTGCACTGCTGGTGGGGAGGAGGTAGAGAAACTGGGAGTGAAGTTAAGCCAAGGAAGAAGGGAGGAGTGGGGGGAAAGTGTTTTAAGATTCAGTTTTTATTTCTCATTATCCTACTCTGATTTGATTGGTAAGAAACTCATTTCCCCAAGTCCAGTCTGTTTTGCCTGTGACAGTAATTGGTGAATGATCTCTCTCTGCCCTTATCTCAACCCACAAGCCTTTTGTTGTATTTTCTCTCCCCTGTCCAGCTGCAGAGGGGAGTGATAGAGTGGCTTTGGTGGGTTCCTGGCATCCAGTCAAGGCCAACCCATCACAGACCAGCACTCCCACCCAAGCTCTAGGAAGACTGAGTCCATGACGGTGTCTTGGGAGACTTGTGCCACTGTGTGCCAGGCCTTCTTGACCTCTCGAAACAAAGGCCCTGGGGAAAAATGCTTTGCTCCCTTCCCCTCCTTCATCTGCTTATCCCTCAGTGGCCCTGTGCACCTAACCCTTGTCTGTGTGCATGGGTAAAGAGAACAACACTGGCAGCTCCGCTCCCCCTTGTACAGGCAAGCAAAGCTACAGGCTCTGTAGTCAAGGAGGGTGGAGAAAACCTCCTCCTTGTTTTCTCTGTATAAGCATGGCATCCTAATGTGGGAGGTGCAGAAGCTTTTCTCATGCTGCTTTCTGCTCTATAACCACATAGAGCAAGACCGCTGTGTGTGCAGCGGGATAAGATATGCCACAGGAGGTGCTTATTAGTTAGCTTTCCCCTGTGGGTTTACTATGAGTTGTGATTAGCTCAACTAAGAATTAGTGAGGGTAAAGGAGAGTTCCTACACCTGCCTACTGTGAAGAAGGTTATGTCTTTTTTTTTGCTTTTCATGGGGTTTTTGCCACTATACTGTAGCTATCTACATGGGCACAGCCCTCCAGCAGAACTCCTGATTTTGGTCTACATCCTGTTCCATTCAGTAAGTTTGAAAAGAGTTAAAATTCATGTAGGATTCTGGTCTGGACTTCACTGAATTTGTTTGTACAGGCTTGGTTAAACAAAGAAATAAGCACATAAAAATTAGCACCATCTCTGTAATTTCCTACTGCCTGCCATTGGTTAAATATACAAAACCAGCTTTCAAAGTGTACATGGAAGTAATTATGGCATAGCCCAATATTTAAGACTTCTGCTTTTTTAGAAAATACTAGCTTCCATCACCTTGTTACTTTATACACTTAATTTTGCACAGGTTTGAAATAACAGAATCAATTACACCTAAATAAGGCATGTAAAATAAATGAAGACAAAATCAATTCCCTTCTCCGAAAGCAACACAGAACAAGCAATAGTGCATGAGATGTGAACAGCTTTCTAATTAATGTGAATCTCTACTTCTAGAACATTTTAAGGCAGTATAGTCTGCAACAATTACTCTTACTTTAAAAAGTCTCTGTTTTGTGTTGAGTTATGGTCTGCTCTCAGAAGGCAAAAAGGTAAACAAGCAGTCTCTTAATCATGCCCAAGATTAGCACACTAATTTAAAAAATTAGTTCTCCTCTGAAGCGTCTATTTTTCTTCTCCAATTTTGAGCCTTCCGTGAAGAATACAGACTGTTCTGTATGTGTCCTCTTTAAAATTTCTTGTGTTACAGATGAATCAGTTAGTGAAGAATTCATGACTCATTCCTACAAAAAATGTCTTGAACTTCCCCACCTATGTGGCCTGAGGATCATACCCCTAGTGGGTTACCTCCTAGCGAACTTTCTCATTTCTTCAGCGAGAAGTTCTTCATTTTCTTTTTGATATTGCATCCATGTGGACTTTGTTATTGACTTATCACTGAAGTGGAAGGCATGATCACAATCAAGATTTCTAGCATTGCAGTCTCTGACTACAAGGATGGCTGGTATGTATCATGGGTAATCATATATTCTGTGGTCAAAAGTATTACAGGTAGATTTAATCTGAGAAACAGTGTGTATCTCAGTAATGGTATTAAGAAGTGCCGATGGTTGGATATTTGATTTCAAGTTTATGCTTCTCTAGCTCACTACAAATGAAATGGAGAAGGCAAAAAGTTAAACAAGGCTACGTGGTCAGTGATTTCCATTCAGCGCTAAATCAAATGTCTACAAAGACAGTTTGAGGGGGAAGGAGAATGAATGGAGGCGGCAGAAGGTTGATGTTACCAAAGTGCGATGTAGCAGAAGTCATTCCTTGCAATAAGATGGTTTGATTGAGCGAAGGTTTTAGTGAAAGAAGGCAGAAAAAAAATTAAGGCCTCAGTCTTTGGATTCTGAATCCCTGAAATTCCTGTTAGCGTTGGTTGCCAGACTGCAGACTACCAGGGCAGAAAAGATAAGCGCCATGTATAAATGCTGTGGAAAACAGTATAAGCTTGCTTATGCTCAAACTAATAAATTTTTCTGAAACATATCTGTATGTGACCCATAAAAATTAAGGGGAGGGGGGAGAGTGGGATTACTTGCACTTAGAGATCATGAAGTGACTTGTCCAGCCTGTCTTTTGATCATAATAGTTTTTTCTTTTTTTGCTTCATAGTAACATGAGATGCACACTGTCCTTTGGAGGATGCTTTACTTACACTTTTGCACTACTACTGAACCCCAGTTTTACTCAGCATATTAAAAATATGTCGAAGTGGTAATATATACATTTGTATTTCTCTAAAATATCTTCTTCTGATGCTTTGCCCCCTCACTATTCAACATTCTTTCAATTTTTTGTTCTGTTGCCAACAGATAGTTCTGCTGGCTATTTAGTGAGTTCACTATTATAGCAGCACTGGATGTGAGCTTCAGAAAATCTATTTAAAAGAAAAAGAAGTGGTTTGGGCATTTAGGAGCAATAGGAAATGCTCTGGGCAGCAATCAGAAAGCCTGCCTAAAAGTAAGTAGTTTAGCCTCATGCATGTTGTTGTCCATATTTCTACCTTTACAGTATAGGTTCAGAGTCCTAAACTTAACTTTCAAACAATCCAGTGCTCTCTGCAGTTTGGGAGGTTTACCCATGTTTCCTTTTGTAGTGATCAGGATGGTTCAATAAAGTCAGAAAGACATTCCCCATTCTGTTTACTAGTTCACAATGTTACTGAATGTCCCATAATTTTTAAACATAATGAATTCAAGGAAGCTGTAGAATAATGTGAAGACTTAATAATCTTCATCCTGATAAAAAAAAAGAATTTGGTGCCTTGGTACAATGTAAATTTGCAGTAGTTCAGACAGCAGACTTTAATTCAGTGTTTTCTCTTTGCAACGGAAAAGATTTTTTGCCATTATTTTTTTCTGATAAGTTGTCTCCATTGTCCTTTTAAACTTAAAACAGTTAATACACCAGGCCAACCTGGTGTGCCCTGTGTTCTGCCATTTAGATGATTTTGATATTGAGAATTCATGAGAAGATCCTTGATAACGAATAATTCATCCACGATAATGCCACCATCTGCTGTCCAGGGAGGAGGGAGAGCAATGAAAACCAGAAAAAGCAAAATCTCAAACTCCCTTACTTGGTGCAGACTGCTTCCAGCAATCCACAAATCTTATTCAGGCATCTGGCAGGGACTTGGCAGCTTTGCAGTTGTGGGAAGTGAAAAATGATCGTAGTTAAACTTATGCCTTGTATTCTCTTATTTTTTACAAAGATAGTAAAATAGTAACGTGGTACCCGTTTGCAGGCATGCATCTATGTATAGCTTTAGATGGCCCCTCCAAAGCACTTACAAACTGCTTAGAACATCATGCATGGGCGAACCGTAGTGCTAGTGAATTTAGGTTTGATCTAAACTCCCACGCTCTCAGCTGTTTCTGAAGACTTGGTGCACTGTGTTCTTTTTCCTTCTCTGAATGGCACCGTGCATTACTAGTAGTAGCACCATGAGTTACTACTACCTCATACTACATTAAATATCCATTTACATTTTCCTTGCAGTGGAATAATGGAAGAATTTCTTTACCTGATGAGATTAGTCTCTTCACCGCCTGTATATGCTCTTGTAGAGCAGTTGGGCAAAGCCACTTGAGTGGGCTCTCAACTAAAAGAGACTAGGAAAATGCTGTCTTCTCCTCCCCCTTTCCCACCCCAGTTACTTGCCTGTTGGTCCTGGGGTTTTGCCCTTAGTCAGTCCTCCGTGCAATCTGGGAGGAGCGCTGCCATCCAAGCTGATATTTCCTTGTTGCTCTGCCTGAGCCACTTCCTTTCTTTTTCTTTTTAAAAACTTCTTTCCTTGTTCCAATTGTGAGACAAGCTGGAGCTCTGCAGTACAAAGTAAATCTGTCTACCTATAGCAGGGATTTTTTGGGACTGATTAGATGGTGTCTCTACCACACAACCTACCCCAACCAGAGCCGGTGATTTTATGCCTGATGGGAAAGTAAGATGCTGGAGAGAATATTTGTGTTCTAGACAGAGCTTCTGTAGAGATACAAATATATGTAACTTTATTCTTTCATTTTATTGGAATCTACGTAATATCGAGACACTTTACCACATGTCTACCATGTCCCATGCTAGTACATGATGCATTCCAGTATTTTATTGCTCACGTGCCTGGTTTTCATCATCATAGTCAAGGTTCTGGTGGGACCCTTGAAGCTGCCTGTGTAGAGGCATGGACCCATGCAGCTACCTTACCTTCTTTTGTTTCAGCCATTTTATTCCCTATCTGAAAATTCCACTACCTCCAAAATAGATAAACAAACAGGGTCAAGTTCTTTTGCTCCTCATGCACTCCTTACAACTTCCCCCTTCTCAGATCTGACAGGTTGTTGGCAGTTTTGTGCCCATCTGTATTTCCCTTCTGCCTCCACCTCCTCACCATCTATTCCTAAACACTGTTTTCTCTTTCACGCGGCACAGCATGAAACTAATGTAGACTGCTGGGTAGTAAGTCTGAACTAGCTTAGACCCCTGTAATCTCACTTTCCTTCCTTCACCCTTCAGTCCAGCCCTCTCTCCCCCTGTAAAGAAGAGCCATTTTACTTAGACTACAAGATAGTGCTTGGAAGAGAGGTTGGTCATTTGCAAGAGTTGTACTACATAGAGCAGTGCCAACACAATACAGAGGAAAAACTACTTATATGACCTCATTATAAAGAATTTTACCATAACTATTGAATTTATGCAAAGCACTTGGTAAAAACAGTTAAAATTCTTCATCCTATTTCTTCTTGGTTCTGCAACCCCTCCCATTCACTTGTAGAGTCTTGATTTTGGTATGTTTGCTTCTCTTAGGCTATCAGGCAGCCTGCTTGCAGTACCTGCTTTTGCTGCCCAGACATTAGCACATACAAATATTTAGGTCCAAGCCCTACTATCAGCTTATTTACTAAGTGATCTTGTTATTGTGCTAAAGCTTGCATGACTCCATGTCTGAATGAATGAAAATGGTCACCCTTAACAGGGGGCACTTGAATAATCAATGGCCCTCTCAGTCTTGAGTGCCGTTCATCAGATGCATCCTGGAGCTCTTCAGTCTCTTTGTCATTTCACAGTAAAGTTACAAATTACCAAAACAGACATAACTTGTTTGGTGAAAACAGATGGGCGGGTTATCTGTAAATATACCCCTTTCCTTGGCACCAGGAGTCCTGTTTGCCTCTGGTTTAGACAGAAACTTTTCCTCCTGGAGAACGAAGAATCCATTGCCTAAACCCATTGTGCAGGCCTATTCCAACACTTGCCGATACAAGTTACAGCCTCTCAAGTTCTCCTAGAGATGGGTCACTTCTATTCTGAGAGATTGTGCCCCTACTTTGTTATTACCAGAAATATGTATAGCGTCAGCATAATCATAACGTAACGCAGCTTTCCAGAATGCAACCCTTTTCTTGAAGGGCAGGAAGCGGAGCTTCCAAATAATGGAATTTTTCATTTTCCAGCTATCTTGTGTCCCTGCTTGCTTGCACCTACTCAGCATGTCAATTGAATTTCTATTAAAGAAGCAAAGTTCTTTTGTCATTGGTCTCACTTTTTGATTTAGCCACTGACTTAGCAGAGCCATGACAAGAGGTTCCCCTTGTCTAACGATGCACCTTTTCAGTTGTACTTACAGAGCTAATGGAACGTAACTCTTCAGAGCAATAAAGAAACTCAGCATTTTTTCACCTCTAAATTGTTTCTCCAAAAGGCATGGAAATGCATCTGCCACGAGGGAGGCATTGCCCCTTTCATCCGATAGGGAGAGCCAAAGAGCTTCTCTTCAGTGACCTCGACAGTCGCGTCTCAATTTCTTTTTTTTTATATTACCCACCTGAAAGTATAATATTAGACCCATTATTCATCATGTAGAGTTGTGATCTTTCTTTTCTCTTTTATCCTGGTGGCTCGGTGCTTTTGCTTGTGCAAAACTGGCTACCTTATAGCACCTATTCCTGGGTATTTTTGTCTTGGGCAATGACCTAGATCTTTCAAAAGCTTGTATCTTCTGCCTCATGCAATTACTTGTTCTGTTTTATGCAAATATTTATGTAATCCCATTCCTCTATAATTCTATACTGATTAATGTGAGTGTTCCTTCCCTTTCTTAAAGATGTCGTTGTAAATTTGTGGACTTTGATTCATTAATTCTTATGGTTTTTGTTTCAACATGATGGCGGTGTTCTCATTTTTCTTTTTAATGGTGTGTGAAGTGGTCACCCTTTGTGATTTCTCTCTTTACACAAGTGCTTTATTGTTAGCACAGGACTCTTATTTATAGACACCTCTAACTGGTAACTTCTATTTCTACAGTGACTGCAGCGCAGTGGTATGGTTTCTATGCTTTGCCAAAGAGCACAGCTTTTCCAAAATTACTGAATATTTTTAGCTGGCCTATGTTCATTATCTGATGCCATATATAACATAGTAATTAAGTATTTAGTACTCTGATACACTAGCTTAAACCAAGCTTTAAGAGAGAAGTTTCACTGAGGGTATATTAGCAAGACAGTACCTGTAAGGTGGGGAAAATGTAATCAAAGTACGGGGCAGGTAACCAAGGTACAGGAAACTACATTTGGTTCTACATTCTGTAAGTGACAGATTACTGTTTTGAGCTAAACAGCTGTTTTCTCATTTGTATTAATTCTAATGACCAGATTTTTTTTAAAGGAAAAAGGAGAAACAAATTCTAATAATTTGTTTCTCAAGTCAACCATAACCAGCCCACATTCACGTTACCAGGAGGGCTTGGGACACAGATTACTACAATGTGAGCTCAGATAAAAGCATATGCATCAGCTTCAGGGTGGAGCAATCCAGACAAATATTCTTCCCGCTTGCCAATAGATTGCACACTGCAAGGCAGCAGTAGTGGGCTGTATTTTATGAGCTCCGGTCTCTGTTCCTCTCTCTGAGAAGTCACCTGTTGCTGTTTCCAGAATGGGAGTATGGGCTGCAAAACACCACTGACGTCAAATAGTCGGTTGGAAAAGGTGAAAGCTGAACTTGCTGTCCTCTCTTCTTCATGGCACAAAGCATTACCTGATTCGGCAAGGTAATGATTACTGAACTCAGTAATCAGATTCGCTTGTGTGTTGTGTACTGGCAGTATCAAGTGCACTTGTGAGCTCTGAGCATCAAGTATTCTTCTCCCAGTTTTCCTCTGGCTCACTAAGCGTTCTTTAGAAATAATAATGGATATTTACTGCACAAGAAATACTCAGAGAGAATGCTTTTGCACAGACTGGCAAACCCTGTTGTTTTCTGTATTCTAGATTCTGACTAGTAAGAAAAATCTTCTTTTAAATAGAAAATTAATTTTGTTATAATAAGAAAGTATTTCCGTTAAGAAATAATATTAATTACTAAATTATTATCAGGCTCCCAACTATCTCTTATTTCTGCTTTTCTGTTTTGCAATAGTTGAGTTAGTAACGCTTCCAAGTCTGAGTCTTTCTCATTGATGTTGGAGAGTTTTCTAGACCATGTATCTGATACTTATCTGATGAATCAAGGTATGTGACAGGTACCATTCACCCTGGAGTTATCTTACTCATTTCGTCAACTAATTTGGTTTCCGGAATGTTTCCTAATAATTTCCCCACGTGAATAGCTTAACGTGAAATATGAGTTTGGCCAGAGTTTGACTCTTAGAGAATTCCTAACAGACCGAACATTTAGTCTTTTCCTTTCCAGTGAGGTCACGTATTTTCTGCAACTGGCTGGCATCATTCTAGCTAGGCTGGTAACTAATAGTTGTCTGTGTTGTGCTATATATTCAGAATTCAGTGTTGAGTGTCCATGAGAAAGCTGTGTGAAATCCAGCTCTTTTGACCATTCTTAAGATTTCTAGCTTTTCATATAGGCAAACCCACTGTTTCAATGTAAGTAGTTGTATGCGGTGTATAATTAATATTTTTGCCTTTTGAAAATTCTATTTTATTCTAGCATAACTCTGCATTTCTTGAATAATTTAAAAGCAGCATGTTTAAGAATGGATGTGATAGTCTCCTTGCTGTAACTGAGAAAAGGCTATTACTAGTCTTGAGTTTAGGCCTTCACAATGCTAATATTTGCCTTTCTGATAAACTGCTAGAACACGCGGTTTTGTTATCATTAGCAGAGATTTTCTTCAGCTCTTTCAGGACAAAGTTCTTTTTTTGATGCTATTCTTGAGCTTTCAAGCAGTTTGACGTGTTCTATGTAAAACCAGCACAATCTGCCGAAGTTGCCAAATTAGTGATATTAAAGAACTCCCATTTTTAACTATTAGTGGCTTCCTATATAAAAGAATTACACGTACTGCAATCACAGAAGTGAAAAGAAAGGTTATCAACTCTTTATTGCAGCTGTTTGCTGTTTATTTTAGTCTCCTGCTACTCTGGTACAAGGGAACCCAAACTTGAACATTCCTTATCTGCCAAAATGCACGTATCTTGTTCAGACAAGATCTTTTTGTTTAAATGGGATTATGTAATAACAATCCATGGCTGAGCGTTAAAAAATAGGACTCAATTCTGTTTACGCTGTGATAGGCATAAGGAAGAAAAACCTCCTTCCCCGCCAGTGGTTTGGCAGGATAGCAGTTGGAGGCTTTCGTAGCCGAAGCTCAGAATAGGTAAATAGTTTCCATTTCTACGTGTACATACAGATATTCTCTTGCAAGATGTGAAAGACGCTGACAGGAGAGAGATGATGGAATTACTTTCTTCTTTTGCCTGAGCCACATGGAAAAACTTGCATCGCTCTTCTGCTGTGCAAATAAATCACTATCTCAAAACCTGAGTGGCTTAGAAGCACAGAAGTGACTCAAAACAGCCCATCGGTGACATCCAAATAGCCATGTTTGTAAGTAAATGTAATTCACACATCCAGAACAAACAGAAAATCCATTATTTTCGGTGTTGGAGGACCGCATCAAAACTTATTTTAAAAGATGCTGAGTATAATTTAAAGTGATGCTGTCAGGTTAAACAACTTGGGTCTCTCTCCCTGTCGTACGTGTGACCTCAGAATCATTAGAATGGAGTTGCTACTCCGCTGCGAGTAAGATGACAGTCGTACTCTATCACAGGTAAATATTCAGCTGAACAGATTTTAAATTCCCATTGGTTGGGAAGCAGAGTAATGCCGTACCTTCAGTGAAGTTACTCTGAATTTATACTAACATAGTAAGGAGGCCCTTGGTCTCTTATCTTCCCGAAAGTATGCTGTGCAGCGTTTTAAAGTTGCTCGGGAATTAACAGAAATGTCAGTCATGCTTTAGAAGAGCCTAAAAATACTTCCTAGTCAAATGGATTTTCACAGAAGTGCTGAAAATGTAAAAGGACACACAATTCTGATTTTCATAGTTAGCTGCATGGCCGTGCTCATATATGAAGAATCTGTCTTGTCTCAATCAAAACAGGATACAATTTATTACCCTAGAGACTATAATACTACTCTTTAATATAGGCACTGCATAAATAAGGATGTAGATTGAATATTTTTTGTAAGTGATGAATAAGTTGGAGTATCTTAGATGTCAGTGACCAAAGCTGAACCCCTAAATAAGGTCCAAACTGTCTCTGATTGAGCAGCCAAAATTGCCATAGTTCTACGACTCTTGGCTGTTCTGAACCTGAGGTGGTATCAAAGGAACGTGAAATTACTTAAAATAATTTTGTGTTAGATTCTGTGTCAAAGCTGGGTATTGTCTGCTTGAACGTCTATACTGTCTACCTGGAGCACATTTAAGGAGAACGTAAATGTAATATATTATCTCCCTCATCGTGGAAAACTTGAGATTTCTTGTGTGCTTCTTCTATCATCATCAGTGGGTTGTCTCCTTTCCTTACTTTCTACTAAAGTATAATGCATAGTTTGTACTATTCTGCCATGAAATAATACAAATGTTTTCTTGGGTACATTGTTTAAAATACATGTTACGGGTCCGAAGTGGCCATTCTGTTTGCAAAACTTCTGTTACAAAAAGGATTTAATAATATTCATGGCTCTGGTTGTGTAGATATGGTAGTGGACACTTTCCTAATTATCTTTACATAATTAGATGTGAATCACTCTCTTTTAAAATTGTCTCAATTCTTTCATAGGTTGTTTAACGTTTGCATGTTTCCCTTTTTTTGCTTGTGTCTGTGAACTATAAAACTGTTCCAGACACATATCTGGTACATGCTAAGCTCTTCAACCGCGCCGTATAGCTTAACCTAAAATCACAGAGGAAATAGAATGTTTAAATTTCTGCTTTATGCCTCTATTCTTCATCAGTGACACTTGAAGTTCTGTTAATATATTTTTATCTTCAAAAGTCAAGCAGCTCTCTAAATGTTCGTACAGCGCCGTGTCTACAACATCATACCTACAGAAAGGCGCTGCCAGGAGAGGTTGGGCCTCAGATCTGGCGTGCTACCTGGCGGTTAGAATTAAATGGGGAACGTCCTGGTTAGTTGCAATATTTTTAGTCCTTGTGCGGGGAATCACCTGTAGGACTCCTCACCGCCAGCAGCTGTGATACAGTTCTTCCCTCGTTCTTCTGCTTTGGGAAACGGTCTCGGAAGGGGAGCTTTCTGTAACCGCTTTCGAAGCTGGGGTGCTGCCTATATCCCCGCCGATGTGCACACCTCACCCCGTCTCCTTTCCTCCCTGCTGTGCTAGCCTGCTTCGGCGTGGCAACGCTCAGCGGCCCACCGGGCATCCAGAACCCCCCTCGCCTCCTCCTCCGCCTCCATCCTCAGGCGGCAGCAGCAACCCACCAGGAGAGGTTTGATGCCGGCAGTGGGAAAACCGCCGCTGAAACGTCCTCGCTCCTGGCCCTGGCCTCTTGCTATATATTTATCAAAACGCTGTTTTTCAGTCTGTTTCACAAGATTTGCTGTTCGACTGTCAATACCCATGCGCCGGTTATTTAAACTTTACTGAGGCAAACATTTTGAGCTGCGTACCCTTGGTGCAAATTAGATTAACTAGAGAGTGACACCGGTGAACACTTGGAGTAGTGTATCGTACCCATGCCTCAGTCTCATTAAAACTAATGAATTAAGTTTGTGGACCTGTATACCTGATGTCTTTATTTTCAGTCACTGCTGTCTTGGTTCTGTATGCATAATAATTAGTTTTCAGAATTTTCAGCGTACCTCCCCAGGCCATTTTCTGGGTATTTATGCAATTAGTTTAATGAACTTTGCTTAGGAGTTGCTATGTGATTAACAGTCATTACCTTCCCGGATTGCCAATTTTACAAATTACCTGGAGATTTCACGTTCCGCAATTAAGTTTTCTTATTCACCGCAGAAAACCAAAACATTTTTGTGGCGAACCCGCCCAGCTAAGAAACAATAAAGGCTCAGCTGGTTGGGGTTGTACTCGGAGGGTGACGCACCCTCACCCT
>NW_009258383.1:4283044-4291947 GCF_000687185.1 Egretta garzetta
GTGCGGGAGCCGGGGCGGCCCTGCGACCCCCCCCGGGCCGGGGGAGGGGGGGAGCGGATCCAGCCCCTGCCTCCGTTTCTGCAGCTCCTCCATGCGCACCTCCGGGCTCTTCCAGGTGCTAAAACCGCTGCCTGTGACAAGGGGCAACTTTCTCCAGCTGGATTTCACTTTCTTTACCATGTCAACGGAGGGTGTTAACTTTGGGCGCAGTTTTTCTTATTCCCTCGAGCTGCTGCTTAGTTTTGCCTTTCGAAGCGTGTTATGTTTGATGGTATTCCTACCACTGCGTTTCTCTGGGAGAGCAAGGGCTGTCTTGCAGTGCTGGGGGGAAGCAGAACCATCGTGTTTGCATGAATTACTTTACAGTCAGATATAAGTAACTCAGAGGTTTGATTTTGGGTTTTTTTTTTCTTAATTATATCTTTTTAGAAAAGTTCCGCAACTCAGAAGTAGTGTTACTTTTCTTGTCACGTTGGTGTTCCTTTGCATGGATGTTTGTGGCATGACATGATGCTTTGTGAATGGTAGGATGCGATAAACCGTTTTTTCGCTATGGAATGATATCATAGGTTGCAAATTACACGACAATCAATTTGAAAAAGTTTGTAATGACACATTTTCATCTGTCTGTGCTGTGTTAGGTTGTATTTTTTTTTTTTTTTACTATTTTTTTGTAAACGCATCAAATAACGGTAAATGGAAATTGTGGCTTAGATTTAAAGAAGTACTTGACATGATTCAGAAACCCTTCCTTTCTATTGCAGGTTAAATCAGCCATTGTTCCCGAGAGTCCTCTCTTGTGCTGCTTTGTTGGAATTGACCCCGTGTGTTTAGATATTTGCCTCCGGATCTTCTGTTGAGCATGGCCCTGCTGAAGGGCAGTGCCCCCTGAGAAAACCACTCCTCAAGCGGAATCTCGGCTGTGACAGACTACTGAGAGCGGTACCACAGAAACTATGTAAGCTGGTCTTGCGCTCCTGGAGTAAACATGATGAAAACAGAGTCTTCAGGAGAAAGATCAACCCTCCGAAGTGCCTCTCCTCACAGGAATGCTTACAGAACTGAGTTCCAGGCGCTGAAAAGCACCTTTGACAAACCGAAATCAGATGGAGACCAAAAAACGAAAGAGGAAGGAGAGGCCTTGCAGAGCAGGGGAAGGAAATATGGCTCAAATGTCAATAGGATTAAGAACTTATTCATGCAGATGGGCATGGAGCCCAGTGAAAGTGCTGGAGTTACCCCCAAAACCAGGGGGAAGGGTGGCCCTCCATCGCCGCAAAGACGAATTAGGCCCAAAGAATTTGTAGAAAAAGCGGATGGCTCAATCGTAAAACTGGAATCATCTGTCTCGGAAAGGATTAGTAGATTTGATACTATCCATGATGGTCCTTCCTATTCCAAGTTTACTGAAACTCGGAAGATGTTTGAGCGAAACGCTCACGAAATGGGACATTCCAATCGCTATTCCCCAAAGAAAGAGAAAGTCGTTTCCAGTGAGCTTCCAGACGAATGGTGCAGCTCTAAGTCTTACAGAGGCAGCATGGATTCACTGGACAGTCTTAGCCCAAGGACAGAGACTGTCTCTCCAACTGTGAGTCAGCTCAGCGCAGTTTTTGAAAACACTGACTCACACAACGTAATCGTAGAAAAGTCGGAGAACAGTGAAGAGTACTCTGTAACTGGTCACTATCCGCTAAACCTCTCATCTACTGTCGCGAATATCTCCTCCCCAGTTGCAAACCTTGAGGGTTTCAGTCCTCTGAAAGATAGCGGCACGTGGTCTCCACCAGCCAAACAGAATACAGGCTTGATGTCTGCTGAGAACTCTCAGCAGAACAGCACGCCTTCAGCACTGAGACAGAAGACATCCACGGGCACTTCAGCAGGTTCAAAAACAACTGAAGAAATAAAGAAGAGTACAGAGGCAAGTGCTGATTCTGTTGAGAGCACTGCATCGAGTCAACAGGATTTGGTCAATGTGCTTGACAGCGAAAGATCTGTGGACAGCTGTGCTAGGAGTAAGTCAAAAACAGAGGCAGAAGTTTTGTTGCAACAAAAGGAACGGTCAGAGCATGCAGAGGGTATCTTTGATAGACCCGAAGCTGCAGAAGCACCAAGAAATGTAGCTTCAGGTGGTGATTTTGCCACAGATGCTGTTTCAGACACTACCGAGTCCCATTATGATGAGGCAAGTGAAAAAGAAGTGCATGAAGATGTGAATAATTTTCAGAGTTCCCACGTGTACATGCACTCTGACTACAATGTGTATCGGGTACGATCGAGATATAATTCTGACTGGGGAGAGACAGGTACAGAGCAGGATGATCAGGATGACAGTGATGAAAATAACTGTTATGAACCTGATATGGAATATTCTGAAATTAGTGGATTGCCAGATGAAGATGAAATCCCAGCCAACAGAAAAATACAGTTTAGCCGTGCTCCAATTAAGGTAAAGTTTCCTACATTCCTTTTCTGCAGTTTGGTTCGTTTTCAAATGCAACTTTGAAGTAGATTTTGATCTCTGCTCTGAAAAAATTGCAGAGGATCTTTCGATACACATTTCATTACAGTCAGCATGATCTTAAATGAATTAAGGAAGCTGAGCTCTGATGAGCTTGTGTCATTTCCTAGACTACTTGATGGCTGACTAAACCAGCAGAAATTGAGAATGACAGCTGGGTTTGTGAAGTTTGGGAATTTTAACATGCATGTTTTGACTTATGTGACTGAACTGTAATGGCATGGTGAAATGTAGAAGTGGGTATTTGGTGGCCTTTGTTGCTTGATTTTTTTCGTTTGAAATCACAGCTTCTTTAGACTGGGTGGCTTTTCTTCAGCTCTTATCAGATGTTCTTTAAAGACCCTGTATTTAAACACTATGTCATGAAATACAGCGTGATTCTGTCTCAGTAGTAGAGGACTGTTCATATTCTGTGTCTGAATTTGTATCCTCTTTTCTAGTAGCATCTTCACTTTTTAAAAACTTTATTAAACATTAATATACATATATCTCAGTGCTACAGAAAGGCCAAAGTCAGCTGATTGAAATACCTAATGAAGGGTGGGTTTCTTGCAGAGCTTTTTTGGTTTGTTTTTAAGTACCTTGAAATAACAGCTAAGAATGTTGTTTCAAGTATTTTTGGTTCAGGAAGGAATAACTAGTTGTGTTTTGTTGTACCAGCTTTTCACTGCTGAGTCTCAGAGTTAAGTATTCTACTTCTGAGTTGCTTTTAATGCACACACTCTCAAATGGACAATTCAAAACCGTAGTAGTTTTTTCCAGAAATAGCTCTTGAAAAAGCCATGTATGGTGGAGTACTTGAAATCTAAACATTTTTAAATTAATGATCTGTAATTGGCTGTATTTTAATTATATGAGCTTAGTAGTGAAAATTATTAAATCAACAACCATAAGTTTCACTATCAAACTTGAAGTAATGTGATTTACAAAATCTGCGTTTACACCACCTGTGCTTTAAGTTAGCATAAAATCTATATTTGTATTGGGACGTTTTAATCTGAATGAAGCAACCAGGTTTTCACATCTGTTTATTGGGGGGTGAAGGGATGGGAATGGCCTTGTGTTCTTCATGCTTCTAAAAGACCATTTTTTACACTGAAACAAAATATTCTGAGCCAAGATAATGCGTTTTTTTGTTTTGTTTTGGTAGTGTTTTATTCAGGCTTGCGTCATGGACCAAAAATTCTAACAGTGTGCTCCCTTGAGATTATTCCCATAATTAAACTAGCTGGTTTTCTTTAATTTTTTTTTGAGATGAAGTAGAAAAAAACTTCTATTCCAAAGGATTAGGAATGCTGTCCCCCCCGCCCCGCCTTCCCCCTCAGGCTGTACTAACAGGCAAGATGATGTTCTCTCTTCTGAAAGATCTACCAATTATGCACCGAGGTTTGTTTTTTATCATATTTGTTATGGTTCCAACGGCTAAGGGTTCAGAAAGTGATTACGCTGATGTTATTCTTGAGATGGTTGGATTTTCTTCTGTTTCTGTTTTGAAAGAGCTAACAGTGACATGATTACTTCAGTATATTGCCGTCGTCTGTTTGAACCATGCTGTCATGCCAAGTGCTAGAAGAGTATTCTCCCAATTAGTTATAAAATTTTTCTTCTCAGGATCTTCATGCTATGTTCATTTCAGATTACTATTATCAAGTAATAATAACAGTCCATCAGGAAGATGCTCTCAAAGTCATTTGTGTAAATAATAAAAGAGTACATTTGTCATGGTTTTCAGCATAAAGCACTCTTAACAAGCTTGTCCAAAATAAAAGAATTGTTGCTTTAATTATTTTAGCATCTTCATTTGTAGATAGGAAGAAAGTGGAATAAAAGCTGCATTGAGAGAGAACAGCGTAGGAGAGATAGGGAGGTTTGGGAGATCCTCGTGTGATTGCTTTTTGTCCCGGGTGCCTTCGGTGCATGCAATGCGTTAGTCGTTTGGGGAAGCAGAAGTAAGAGCACGTGGAAGGCTTGCACTAAGACAAAGTAGTGCAGCAAAAGTTATGGAAAATTAAAAGCTGCTTCTTGAGCCTTCCTCCCTTTTCTCCACAGCTCTCTGTAATTCCCTCGCCAATGTCAAGCAGCGTGAGCCCTGGCGGGCTGCCAGCAGCATCAGGTCACTGCCTGGCCACGCCGCCACGGGCAGGGACCTGGGAAGGGCAGCTGGAGAATCCCCCGGTGGGTCCTCAGAGGCTTGCGAGTCTGTGGGCTCCTGCCGCCGCCGAGCTGACAGCGCTGCCAGTTCAGCACGCTGCTGGGAGGTCGTGAACAGGCTCTGGCAAGCGGTTTCTGCCCAGCAGATGGGTGCTGAGGGCAAGGGGGGGACTTGTGTTCTGTCCCCTCTCACAGTGCTAGCAGGTGAATTTACCTGATCACTCCCTTCACCTGTCTGTTATATGGGGATGATGCTTGCTAGCTGAACAGACAGCAGCTGTTTAAGAATTTTTCTGTTCTGGCAATTTTGTGTGTTAGTGGGCATAACTGATTTCACCAATACTTTCCTGAATGTCATCTCATGCGTAGCGTAACTGAGAGAGAGCAAAATACGAGCAATGTAGCAGTATTTTCTGAACTGTTGAAAACTGATGTCTTTATTAAAATGAAGCAATTTGTACTTAACTACTCTGCTAGATCGTGGTGTGAAAAGTCCAGCCCAAACTCTAGATGCTTACTGCTGATTTCACAGTATTGTCCCTCCACTCTCCTCCCACAGGTGAGCTCTGAAATAATTAACAAAATTGACATTTGAATGTGTATCCTGTGAAAGGAGTGGGTAGTTGTTGCCATAAAGTTGTTACCTGAAGGTCTTGACAGGTTTAGATAAACATCTTTGAACTATTTTTCCAAGGGATTTTTCAGGTAGACATGTGTAAGAGGTGAATGTGAAGAGCAAAGAGATGTTGCTTACCACCAAGGGGAATCCTTTCTGTCCCTTTAGAGGAAATGTTGCAGGCTATGAGAAGTAATGAAGTATAGGCAGAAGGATGAATGAATAAAATCTTACTCATCAAACTGATAAGCATTGAATTCTGCTCATCTCCCAAGCAGGAAAAAACCCACAGCTATTGAGAAACTCGCTACAAAGAGAAGGATTCAAGTCAACAAATGCAGGAAATTGTGCTGTGTTACAGTCTGTAATCTTGCTATCACAGATCCCATGCTCCACAGGCCATTTACTTTGCTCTAGGATTATGGGATATGTTTGCTGATCTTGTCTCTGTTGCAAGTCCCTTTAGGAGTAGGTGGCTGCCCAGGGGCCATTGCAGGCTTGGAGAGTTGCTAGGTATTTGGAGTGTGGCATCACTGAGTTGTTGTGCATGTCTGTGCGAGCTTAGGTCAGCTTGGCACCGTTCAATTAAAAGTAGCCTAAAAAGGCCCAAGAATTGGTGCTGGTAGTGGGAGTGGGTATGAGTGTGTTGCTAAACAAGGGATGTGCACACTGATAGAGCAATTAATGTGTTTATGTAGCGACATAGAGGCCTTCATTGGCACTGGCCTGTTCTTGTGGCGAGGTATTGTGTTTCTGCCCAGGGATAGAACTGAAACTCTACAAGGCAAGTGTAAGAGGTGAAAAAGTTAAGTAAATGTGATGAGGGAAAAAAAAACCAACCTGGTTTTGCCAGGGATACTTCTCTTCTACACAAAAAAGCAGAACCTCTGTGATTTATTGGCCTTTTGTTGAGTTTTACAGGGTTTCCTGGAGGTTGGGTTATATGCTGCTTCTCAGACATTGCAGGCTAATTGGACACAGTTTGCCAGTAGTGCAAAATTCATTAGCTCATGGCTTTCCATGCTCTAGCAAATGGAAATGTATTGATTGTCCAAATCGTAGTCCTTTTTGAGCCATGCTTCCTCCATCCTGGATAGAATTAGGATGGAAGAGTAATGTTCACCTCTTCTTCTCTCTCCAAATCCAGAATATCTGGTATAGTGATAGCCGATGGCTGCATCTTCTGTTAGTGCCCTATTTCTGGCGCCAGGTACATGTTAAATCGTTTAAAGCTGTTAGCAGCAGCAATTGCTACCTCCTGCTGAGCCTCCTTTTGCAACTTTCTGCTCTGCTGACTTGGCCCTGCCTGGCGAAGGGGTTGGCGAGGGTTGGGCAGTATGTCATCGGACCGTACGGCAGACAGCAGCTCGCTTGTGCTGCAAGGAGGGTTTTAGCCCAAGCCACTGCTGCAGTTTTCAGGGTTCCAGAAAGCTTCCTTAGGGTGCAGCAGTGGTGAAGGGACCTCTCAGCATACCCCTCTGTGTTTTCGGGCGGGCGGGAGCGAGGGTGACAGGAATGGAAGGGATATAGCAAATGGCTCTTCCATGCTTCAGATAATTCCATATGAAGGGATTATGATCACTAGTGCGTGTGCCGCAGATGTTCTTCTCTTTTGTCATGGAACATGACTGAATTTTATATTCTATAGCATTTTACTTTTCCAGATTGTGTTTTGTTCAAATGGTCTTCAGGAATTCGAATTTTTGCCTCTCTCTCTCTCTCCTCCCTCCCCCCCAAGCCTTTGAAGATGTTTTACAAGAAGTGCTGTGACTGTAGTTTAGTGTAAAATATAAATGATGTTTGTATTGAACAGTTGTTTTGAAAGTTCTTATGAACTATACAGTGCTTTTTCTTACTGAAAATCAGTTTGAGGAGCAAGTCTTTCAGTTATTCCTCATTTCTCTCACTAAAATGTGTTTGAGAATGCAAATAGTAGCGAAGAAAGAATCTGAAACAAGCTGACCTTGTAATTACTTTGGAAATTCTAAAATATTATTATTCTTTGTCTGGTAAGCATAAAAATAAAGTATGCTGGAAACATTTTCAAGTGTTACTGTAGAGGAAAAAAAAAGTGTTTCTTTGCCTGGTTAAATGTTCAGTATGGTATTTAGCTGTTGTTAAAATGTTGAACATTTTGGATCATAGAAGTCATAGGTGAAGGTTACCCATCCACAAGCCCTGTACAGTCCCTGGCTCCAAACTTGCTAGTGTTTCTATCTGTGTTTTACTTAAGTGAATACAGAGTTGGATTTAGGTGACCTCCAGATCTCCCTTCCAACCTTAGTGAGCCTATGATTCTATAAATAAAGCAGTCCCAGTGGGTGTTAGGATGCTTGTTGAAGGCAGATATGGAAGACCGGACTTGCAGAAAGATCCTGAGGGTATATTAGATTTAAAATTATTATAGCATCTGAGAAATTAATCCACTTTTGAATGGGTTAAGAAACCTTGCAGATAAATAAAGATGTGTAGCTTCCTTCTGAAATCACTGAAAGAATGTTTTCCTTTCCTTCAGTGTGGTTCTCTGCTCTAGCGCCTGTGTCCATGCTCTGTCTACAACATTAGGAGTGGATGGTAGTTTTGGCTAAAGCATGAACTAGATATTAAGTAGGCTTAGGCTCTGTCTTCTGTAATGTTGAATAAATCACTGAACCTTTGTGCTGGTATTTGAATTCTCTAAAATGGGCAGTGAGCTGGCTATTCATTGCATTAATCTCGACTTGGAAAGCGGTTTGAGATACAGAGCTATTGCTTGGCTAGCTTGAAATGGGTGTATTCTGCTGCATAAAATGACCTTCTACTTCTTTCAGGTATTGTGAAGTATGGGGAATCCTGCAGACTTCAGTAGTAATAAAATGTGTTGTACTGCAAGGATTGTGATGCTAACTTTGATTGTTTGTAAAAGTTAACGATGTAAAACCAGGTTCTTTCTTCTGGTGGTAGGATATGTAGAGCATTTCTGGGACCTGGTGCTTTATTTCCGTTGCATTTGTTACGAAAGATCTTGTTATGAAAGGCAGAACCTTTTATATCTGTTTGTCATGGAAAGGAACGAGAAGTAAATATTAAGGATTTAAGGACTGGATACTCTTAGATAAAGACAACAGTGAAGGGATAAAGCATTCCAGAACAAGTTGCTGTTTTGGTTATTAAAAGGTAAGTCTGTTCTATACATGGTTATCTCATATGCCAAGTGTATTATTAAGTTGGAATTGTATACTTTCACTGGATGAATTTTTCACGCACAGTAGTTTCGGATGCAAAAGAGTTTTCTTGTATTAAGTATACGTAGAATTATTGGAATGCAGTAGATGCAATAGTTATTTGCCTGCCAAAATACGCTGTGGAGCCTTTAACTCTTGTATAGGTCATAATTTCACTACTAATTCTAGGGGCCAGTTATTCCTGGATGCGATGTTCACACACAGTTACTGAACTACAAAGAAATAATACTGCTTTAAACTGGGTTTTGTAAGCATTGAGGACATTTCTAGAAGAGCTGTTTGTAAAGACCAAGTTTGGATTGAATAATTGGCATCAGAGGTTTATGCGGCTTAGATTGAAAGGGGTTTCCAATTAAAGGTTTTGAATTTCAAAAATGCAGACTGAGAA
>NW_009258383.1:4291994-4314058 GCF_000687185.1 Egretta garzetta
AACGGTGGGGTTCTTGGAACCTCTTTGATTCAGAATTAGAAAAAGTGCGTAGGATTTGCATCCCAAAAAAAAAAGCAGAATACACGAGCAGAATAATTGCAGACCTAATCAAAAGAAAAGCCAGCCAAAGAGAGTATCAGAAGCTAGCCAAGAGCTTGCAAGGAGTGGCAAAAGTGATTGCTGAAAAATGAAGACTGTCATAGAGTTCAGAAGTCTTAAAGTGTAAATAAGATGTTGCCAGAAGTCAAACTGAGCTTGACCTTGTAAAGGAAAATAATCCAAGTAGTAAAAAGCTATTTATCCATTAAAAATGAAAGAAGAAAGGAAGCTGGGTGTTACGCAGTGAGCATGAGGTTACGATTAGAGCTATCGTCCCCAGTTTATGTTAATATTTTGCCTTAATTTTTGGTGCAGTTGGTCATGTTGAACATGGAATCGGGATTAGCAGTGAAATAAATGTAAACAGGTGGAAACTCTAACAATGGAAGTTCTTCTAGTGAGATGACGATGAAACCTAGAAGTTCCTAGTGCTCAGGTTTGCAGGGGGCTGGGTGAAAGAAATTGTATTTTAGACAGTCTTGTAGCAAACATTTCAAAACAAAGACAGCACTAGCAAAATAGAGCTGGCATTTAACTGCAGAAGAGCAAATGCAGTAGCTATTTTTCAGAAAGTAGAGAAGAGGTGGTTCTGGCACCTTGAAAATTATTAATTTTTTTTTTTTTTTTTTATAGCAAAGCAGTAGGGAAAAAACTTTAAAAAGAATCAAAGGCTGGGAGGCAAATGGAAAAGTGGCATATATGTAAATGGATTTATGAGAGGTAGCATATGCCAGATTAAATTAGTGTCTGGCTTTGATAAGATAGAAGACCTTGTTAAAAATTTCAGTAGTTCTGTCTTGGAAAGTTGGAGCACGCTAATGACATTTGCTTTTGATGGGAAGTGAGGAAACCTTATAATTGCATAGGATTACAGTAAAATACAGGTGACTGAGAGGACTTGAGTATTGGGGATGGATTTATGAGCTAAAAGGTTTCACGGTAACCTAGTGACTCATTTGTAGGGGATGACAGCTAAGGAGAAAGCCACTCGCTCGCGCAGAGCGACAGCAGTAACCTGAGGTGCGATGCAGCTGTGAGGAAGGGAAATGGCATTCTAGATACACGAAGCAAAATATTTGGGTAGCGGTAGGGAATTGCGAGTGTCATTTTATAACTCGCTAAGGAGACTTCATCTGGAATGTGTCTGGTGGATTCTGCTTAAGGCGAGTGAGTTTTGGAGGAAAAGCTGCAGCAACTTGCTGCTCTTAGTCTGTCTTTTTCTTGGTTAATTCTATCGTAAAACAGGGGGTTTAAGAAACTTGCCTTGCTCAGTGAGGGATGACAAAGCCTGAAAAAGAGCATAATTGCATCTGGTATATTCATAAAGAAAAAGCACCTGAAGGCTAAGGGGCAGCATTCCACTTTTAAGGTGGAATTGAGCATTTTCCAACTAAGATTAAAGAATTGTAATAGCAGGCAATGACACAGGCAATTTCCTTCTCTTTTCCTGTGTTCCTAATAGACTACTGTATTGTCTAACAGTGTCTATTAATTCTGCTAAGAATTGGAATTTCCTTCAGCACTGTTAAACTTGCAGGCCTCAAATAATCTATTAAAAAAAACCCCAACCCTGACGTTCCTGTAGTTAAATGGTGCAAAGCGATAGCTGTTATTCTGTGGTGTCCTTTTTTATAGAGCAAGTATTCTAGTGAGAGCAGAAGCTAATTCTACTTACTAGAGTTGATTCAAGAGACCTGTCAGATCACTCAGATATTTTCGGATGATAAAGTCAGTGGAAGGTGTGAATGCAGACTTTCTGAGACCCGTTTGCTTTGCATTATTACACATGCAGCTGCACTTCTTAGTCTGTGCACATCTGTAACTTTTTATGTTCCTCTCTGCAGTTTCCATCTGCCTTAGTATTCAGTGCGTAATCTCAAGGGCATAAAGATGCTGGTTCACATTGAAAGGGTATTTTTTAATATTCAGGCTATGCTGTATGTAGACCTGTTGCCTTTTATTTGATAAAATAACTGTATTTCAAATTTACTGTTCATATTATTTCTTTAAAAGCAATAAGCTATAGAGGCTTTTATAAATCATACCATCAAACTCCTGTCTAATTCATGTAGATCATGGCCTTTATCATAAAAAAAAAAAAAATCCCAAGTTTTTATCCAGCTTGTTACTATCTCTACATCTTCGTAAGCTCACAGTCACCTTTAAGATGGACTCTGATATATTTAGATTCTGTAGATGTGTAGATTCTGACATATTTAAATATTTGACTGTTAGCTCTGCCTTCTTAGAAGCCCAAAGGTACCTGTTCATTAATGCCAACATGGGTGATTGTCCGGCAGATTTTACTGTGCATGGACTTAAACAGAATACTCAGAATATTTAATACTGTATCTTTTCACAAGGGCAAACCAGAGAGAACGCATGAATCTAGAGATTTAGAGCACTCTTGAAAAAAGCTGGTAATTTAGAAATGTGGCAAAGTGCACTGATGCGAACGAGGATGTTTCAGTATGGTGTTTGGGAGCACGAGACTACCAGACCACATAGCTCTCTATTCCTTTTTGCTCAAACTTTTTCTCTGAAGTAGTAGCTCAGTTTTTTCTCCCCTCTAGTAATCTGGGAGGTTGACTAAAAACTGTCACCTTGATGTTTCGCACATTTCTTTCATGTTGATCTTTAAGATGGGGAGAGGGAAATACCATTAAACAGAATGGATTTTTTTTTTCTTTTCTTTTCTTTTTCCCCTTCTCTCTGTATGGCCAGTAAAGCAATTTCCAACCTTAACAGCTGTAGATCCAAAATAACTGCTAAGACTTACTGTGGTTTACTACAAGTGCATGATGCAGTCATTACCAGTAAGTCTTGACCATTAAAAAGGGGAAGTTATGCTTGACCAACCTCATAACCTTCTACAATGAAATGACTGGCTTGATAGGTGAGGGGAGAGCAATGGATCTTGTCCACATTCACTTCAGTAAGACTTTTGGCATAGCTTCCTCATAGAGAAGCTGATGAAGTAGGGGCTGGATGAGCAGACAGTGAGGTGGATTGAAAACTGGCTGAACAGAGAAGTGGGCAGATGGGAACGTCATGAAGTTCAGCAAAGGGAAATGCCACCTGGGGAGGAAAAGCCCCATACACCAGTGTGTGCTGGGGGCCACCCAGGTGGAAAGCAGCTTTGCAGAAGAGCATCTGAGGTCCTGGTGGATGCAGAGTTGAACCTGAGCCAGCAATGTGCCCTTGTAGCGAGGAAGGCTAATGATACCCTGGGCCGGATTATCCTGGGCTGCATTAGGAGGAGTGTTGCCAGCAGGTCGAAGGAGGTGATCCTTCCCCTCTGCTCAGCACTGGTGAGGCCACACCTGGAGTACTGGTTCCTATTCTGGGCTCCCCAGTACAAGAGACTGGGGAGAGTCCAGCAAAGGTCCACAAAGATTATTACAGGACTGGAGCATCTCTCTTATGAGGAAAGGCTGAGGGAGCCAGGACAAAGAGAAGAAAAGCCTCAGGGGAGGATCTTATTAATGTATATAAATACCTGAAGGGTATTCTGGGCTCCCCAGTACAAGAGACTGGGGAGAGTCCAGCAAAGGTCCACAAAGATTATTACAGGACTGGAGCATCTCTCTTATGAGGAAAGGCTGAGGGAGCCAGGACAAAGAGAAGAGAAGCCTCAGGGGAGGATCTTATTAATTTATATAAATACCTGAAGGGACGGAGCCAGGCTCTTTTCAGTGGTCCCCAGTGATGGGACAAGAGGCAATGAGCACAAATGGAAGCACAGGAGGTTCTGTCTGAACATCAGGAAACACTTTTTCCCTGTAAGGGTAACAGATCACTGGTGCAGGTTGCCTAGTGAGGTTGTGAAGACTCCATCTTTGGAGGTAACTCAAAACTTTTCTGGATGTGGTCCTGGGCAACCAGTTCTAGGTGGCCCTGCTTGAGCAAGGGGGTTGAACCAGGTGACCTCCATAGGTCCCTTCCAACCTCAACTTTCCTGTGGTTCTATGGTTTCATATAAATTGGGAAAAAATTATTTTCCTGGTAGAGAATGTTGGCAAAGGAAACAGCTAAATTGCATCCAAGATGAATTCCTTTAATTTTATTATTTGTGAAATAACTAAATGACCTACCATATTATTTATCAAATTATAAGAATACATGGTTTTGCAAATCCAAAGGTGATGCAGAAGCTCCAATAGGTTTTCCCTGATTGTAATAGTTAACTTTGTTTAAATACATACGAATATTTTAACAAGAGCTTATTGAATACAGTGTGAATTGTTACCTGTAATTACAGTGGAGTGGGGTCACATAAAGATTTCTGGGATGTAGAGGCTTTTTCTTCCCCTAAAATACATAAACATTTAGGCAGGGAAGTCCTGGGTTGTTTATAAGTTGTCATGAAGCTTCATCCCTTCTTTTTCAATGACTAGAATTTAGATTTAATTGTTAATTAAAATCTGAGTATTAAATATTGTATCATGAGGCAGATGGTGCTTCATTGTGGAACACTGTCATGATACTGAATTTTTCTGGACTTTACACAATTATGAAGGATCTAGAAGATGCAGCACTTTGTAAGAAAAGCATAGGGAAGAGCTGCAGCTGTCTTGACGTGATGGTACCTTCACTATTTGGGAACAGTGTGTCACCTGGCTGATACCAGCAGGGTGACTTTCTCGTGCGTATGTACATCTGTTACACCTAACAGTTAAGTTTAGTTTAAGGATTGATAGTAGCCTTTTAATGTTTCCTGTAATGAGAACCTAAACCCACCACTATCAATCGAAATAACTATCTAAGAAAGGATTTTAAAGGGGGTTTTTTTGTCCATATTTTGTTGTATTATAGCATGAGCAGATTGGCCTAACTTTATAAGTAGCATTTAGTAATGTCAGAAGACTTTGGGGAAATGTTTAATATTGGGGAAATAGTTATGATTAAGAGGAGAAATTAAAAACAGCCTGTACAAAAATAAAACTGTTGAGGGGTAGCATTCATTTGCAGCAGAGGCAAAGCCCACTAGTATTTTGCAAATAGCAGTAGGTGAAGTCTGTATTGCTGTTCCTGCAGCTGGGTAAGCCCTGGCTGGAATGGGAATGTGAGCTGAATACTCAAAAGCTCCGGTCAAACTGGTAAATAATTCCATGCTGTGCTGTACGCACCTTCAGTGCAATCTCAAAATTACTCACTTCGTAAAATGTACTGAGCTGCTAACATGGTCTGGTTTGTCTATGAAATCATTCTGATAATGATGGAGAGGGGCATTTTGCTGATTTCATAAAGGTCAAGAACTCCCAGAAGAGAGACCAATCTGTGTTTCTGAGATGACCAAAAGCAATTTATAAAACATGAAAGAGATTAGTGGGAAGTTTTTTGAGTAGCACTCTGAATAAATGGATTAAAACAGAAAGGCAGTGAGTAGTATACAGTAAATTGTTCTTTACTCTTTTGGCTTAAAAGTGGACCTGTTAAAACAGGCCTCCTGTGCCCCTATATAACTCTTATTTATTTCATTTTCATAGTCCAGAGGTTTGCTTGTGTCTTTAAGCCCTGGAGAAACCCTGTAGTTAATCCATGCCATTAAGAACCGCACATTTCTGAGCTTGAGAAAGCTGGATTTAGCTTCCAGCAGCTCAGTGATGAGAACCTCGGGGGCTCGGCTGGGGGGGTGGCAGAGCGGTGGGGGTCTCCTTCCCCAGTCGGGCGATGGGGTGGGAGCAGGGGCTGAGCCGGAACCTCGTCAGCAGCCAGCACCCTGCCCTGGTTGGGACTTGCCCTGGCTGGGACCTGACCCAGCTCTCATAAGCCAATGCAACTGGTACATGGTAGCGCTGCACCTGCAGCATTTAGGATTCAAAGAAGCCATAGGGCAGGTTTGTGGCCTTTTTCGAAGAGCTAACACCTTACCACTGCATCAGTAGTCCTGCAGTATAGTGTTACCTGGAATACACAACCGAACCCTTTCTCCACTGTTTTGCCTCAGTTGACTTCCTGATGTCATCTGAGCATTGTAGTCTGCCTTGTAGACTTATTCTAAAATGTAGTTTCTTG
The DNA here is from genome assembly GCF_000687185.1 of Egretta garzetta. Classification (NCBI taxonomy): domain Eukaryota; kingdom Metazoa; phylum Chordata; class Aves; order Pelecaniformes; family Ardeidae; genus Egretta; species Egretta garzetta. The sequence continues at coordinate 4,298,112 of NW_009258383.1, forward strand.
TTGTCTTCTCTTCTTTTTTTTTTTTTTTTTTTTTCCCCCTTGTATTGATTCTGGACATTTGCCAGGCTGCAGTTAGTTTTGTTAGTAGCCTGGGACATAATTACCTTTTTCACCCTCAGTTTTCTTGGTTTTTTTAGGGCTACATGCTTGACATTTTGCATTGCGTAATAAAATAGCAAAAAACCACCCCAAAACCCCAAACAGAAGCTTCTTCTGAAATTTTCAGTTTATGAATTTTTGTCATTTTTTTTATGTAGAGCATATTCAACATTCAAAAGACTGAAGAATTTACTGTGGTGCTTTTTTGTTTGTTTTTTTTTTAAATGGGTTCATTTTCTTACAGCAGTTCAAAAGACTGAAGAATTCACTGTGGTGCTTTTTTGTTTTTTTTTTTAAATGGGTTCATTTTCTTACAGCATTATCTGTCCTTTTTTTATTTTCCTTATTGCATTTTGCTATTTATAATAAGTAAATAATGTTTGAAATGTATAGCTTCATATCCATAGAAGCTCTGTAAGTGCTGTTCATTCTCTGGTTGTTCATGTTCTCTGCACAGATCTTTCCATCTGATCTTGCACTTGGCTTTTAATAGCTTGCAGCTTTATTGTGCGAGACCACAAAATCTAGATGTGCCATATGTTCCACTGCGGTTTTCCTTAAACCTGTGGCTGACACGTGAGAGGAGAGGAAGCATCATCTTCGGGCTGTGTTGTGTGGAGTATCTGCTTCACCTGGCCAACTTACAGGTGGATCTGCTGCCACCCCTTTTTAGAACACACACACTTGTACACCTAGAAAAGTAAGAACTAAAAGAAAAAACTTATTTGTGTATGCAGATACTTGACTACTAAAATGTTGTAGTGGTAATTCATCAAAAGGCTTTGAAAGAGAAATTTTTGTCTTAAAAACTAATTTATTCTTTGATGATAAACATAATGCTGCCAGTGATGTGGGGCTTGCTTTAGCTGCAAGAATTTTTGCAGTGCGATGTAAACCTGCCAGGAAGGATGTAGCAGATATCTCTGTTAAGGGTAAGCATGGCATGACTTCTCTCTGGTATAAGGCATTTTTTGTTCTCTTTTAAACAAGAGTGGTACTATAGTCATGAAATACTAGATCAAATTCTTTGTCTTTTATTAGCACTGGAATTCCAAGATACAACATCACTTGGTGACTTGCTGAATAATAGTTTTCTTTTAATGACTGGCTTGGATTACTTTACTCTGAAAATGAAGGTCAAAATTTTATCTTTTGTCTCACTATCTGAAAAAAAACCAGCAGCAGCAGAGGAAAAGGAGTAGTACCCCTCATGCCCCTTTTAGACCTCAGATTTGATTAAGTTTCTCAAGTGGAAAAAAAATACAATTGTAGAATAAATCACATTTAAAATGTCTTACTTTGAATCAGCTGCTTCTGCTAATACCCATATCCGTATATTTGGTGCAGACAACAGTGTTACCATCAGAAATAAGATATTTTTGGGATTCCCTGACATTTTGTAGCCCTTTTTCTTGCTGCTGTCATGAACTTGATCAGTAAATTAGCTCAGTAGTACTGATAGCAGATTTCCAGGAGTTACACCACTGGCTCTGATGCGGTTCACCAAGCTTGCATGCAAGAATTCCTGACAGCACCAGGGTGGGGTATCAAACTGAACTATACCGCACTTTACTATGCAAACTATACTGTACAAGATTGGCAGGCGACAGTGCTGGAAACCGTCATTACACCACCATTGAGCCACACGTGTCGTCTTCTGCACCATTTGATTAGCACATAGGGAATAGAAAATAAGGTATCAGCATGCACTGATAACAGGGCAACTGGACAGACATGATGATGGCAATGACCTGAAGAAGCGCACAGATACTGATTTTTCTGCTCTCATGCCGCATTTGCCGTGATGAACAGAGTGGGCATCAGGAGAGTTGCAGAACTGACAGGCAGCTCTTCCTTTTCTCATGGGTGTGTGGCAGCAAGTCAGCTCAAAAGAAGCAAATGTGAATGGGAAAGTTTGGAATGTGCAAAACTTAGGAGTGATGTAATACAGCAAAATAAGGTGGCACTTAGCATTAAAAAGCTTGTCGTGATGACTTAGGGGAGGTTTTTCTTAAAGATGGAAGGATAATTATGACCATTAAAAGCTGAGGGGGAACCTTTGCATGAATTGCCAGTGTACTTGCCGCCTCTGCTAAAAGCCTAACAATGAGATTGTAGGGTATTTTTTAGCTAAGATGCTGACTTCCACATCATGGAATAGAGGGTTTTCAACTGGTTTTTTCCCGATGTTACCACAGCACCGTGGAAGTTTAATGTGGACATGTCTGCAGAACTGCTTCAGTGACTTAGCAGTATTTAACCTATTTTACAGTCTCGTCTTACTGATGCGCGGATTTGCACTACAAAGGCACTTCCTAATTTCACATCATGGTTGAGGGAAAAAGGTATAGCTTTGTCTACAGTCTACTATAAGAGAAAGATTCAACAGCTAGAAGAGAGTGCACCAAAAAAAAAGGAAGCTACAGCAAACTATCTGTGATGAAAAAACAAAATCTGAGAATTGTGGGGAGTGCTGGCCTTTACTCTTTGCTCTGACTTTTCCCAAAGCAACCAGTCCTGGGAATTGCAGTCTGTTCTGCAAGGAGCCTAAACCAGTGTGCTGACCCTGTAGTCTGCTGTCTAATTGCACTAAATACTGGTGGGATGGTCCATTCATCCAGTTACAAGAATTGCATCAGAAAACATCTACTTTGGGTAGATCTTGTAATGAAACCATTTGCAGGAAACAATTTCAGTATCTGGTAATATTCAAAGAAATGCAAAGCGACTTTGATAAGAAAGGAAATGGCTTAAAGTTCCTAACTTTCAGTACTTTTGATGCATAATTAAGAAAAATCCTACATTTTTGGGTGACAGTTTATAACAAATGGCATCAGTGTCATGAAAGAGAGTGTAGTGCCTTCAGCTGAAGGCAGTTCTTGAGATTAATTACTAGTCAGCAAGTCTCACTGTGTGATCGCATCACAGCTCTGTAAGCCGATCAAGGAGATGCTCAGAAAACCTTTGCTACCGCTTAACGGGGTTTCTTGCTGATCTTGGGGTACGTGTAAGTCATCTCATGAAGGCTGGCAGCTTTTTCAGGTGTGCTGCGAATCTATAATAAAATTTATATAAAACGTTGGCTTGTCTATGCAGTTAATAGAAGAGCTTGGAGAAAGGATGGCCATCTTTGGAACATGTGCCTAGGAAGGGGACTCACCACCCTCCATCGTTTTCTAGGAGAGTGTCTGCCTAAGCATTACGTTGTAGGTTACATCATGTGTTCTTCCACTCTTGCTGTTGAATGTGTCTACAGAAAGAATTGGCTGGTCCTGGCACTAGAAAGAACGCAAGGGCAAATACAAGTGTGTAGCTTAATACTTAGACTGTTAACCTTCAGCACCGAGGGCAGCTTTGGGATCTGAGATGTGCTGAAAGAGTCGTTAAAATGAAATAGATAAGGAGCTATTAGATTTAAAAAGAGATTATTTGACTTAAAAGGAATTGAATTTTAAGTCCCACACAGTAGATGAGTGTTATAACCACTTGGCCTTTTATGTGAAGTGCGCCACTGTCATCTCTTCCTCTCTTGGGTAGGTTTTCATGAAGAAGTTAGATCTTTCCTGTTTTTTTTGTTTTGTTTTGTTTTGTTTTTATCAAATACAATAGTTACCTGCCTTCAAGGAGGCAGCTGTAGGCTTTGAGCCCTGAGTAAAGGGAGGCATGTGTTTGCAGCTCTTACTAGGGCTGGAAGCTGGAAGAAGAAGAGGTCAGAAAGACTGCAGTACTCAATAAATTGATTCTTGACTCCAGGCAGGGGCCTTAGTCAATGTTTGTGCTTATTTTGTGGAGCACCACCCCTAATACAACTTAATTTCCCTTTGGATTTTGTGGGGGTTTTAAGTGCTCAACTACAGGTTTTTAATTTAGTCAGTATATAAATGTGTTTTCCTTTGACCAACTGCTAAGACCATAAATTCTTTGCTGGATTGTAGTCCCCAGTTAGTGATAATAAATAGTGTTTGTGTCTCAAACCAGGCTACTCTTCTGGATGCTTTCCCATCCAGTTTCTTCAGTCATGATACCAGTTGAAACCTGACTTTGTTTTTTTTAAGGTTGTCTCTCCCATTTTGCTATTTGGAAGTGATGGCTGGGAGGTGACAAAGACTAACATTTAACTTTACTACTCTAAAGCAATTTGAGTGTGGAGCATAATCCCGAGAGGGGAAAAAAGATAAATAAAACATCAATGAATAAAGAAGCTAGAATAATTTTAAAACCAGGATGACCAGGATAGGCTTTCTTATTCAGGTCTTGAAGCTGCCCTGGTTTTGCTATACAGCCAGGGCCTTATCGAGGTACTCACTTTGTGACTGGAATGTCTCTTTGTCTGCATAATGAATATAAATAAGCCCAATAGTTAGCAGTGGAGGGAGAGGAACAGTCAGAGGAAGATGAAATAATTCTCAGCTATGCAACTGGGATTAGTGGAAGAGAGAGGAAGAGAGACCTTCAAATTTTAATGGAAAATAAAAATTGTAAAATTTAGATAACTGCTTTCTGGGCATCTTATGATACTGATGAATCGATGTCGTACTATTACAGTTCAGAAGGAAGATGCTGTTCACCTTCTGCGGTGTGTGCTCACTGACCGACAGGTGAATGAGGTACAGGTGAAACCTGGGGAAGGAGCCAGGAGCTGCAGCTGCCCGTGTTGGAGCGCTTGCCTCCTGCCCGCTCCACTGCTCTGTCCTTCTTCATTTGGGTTTGAGAGAACTGTGCCCATCGTCAACATCTCCAAAACACACCGCCCGCATCGTCATAGCTCTTTACTAACTGAGAAACCAAGTTTCAGAAATGAAAAAAAGGTGCATAAAGTACTGTGGACAGAATTGTACCTCATGTGTTAACTCTGGCTGACGAGAGTGGGTTTGTTGTCAATGGTATCTTCAGCAGATCTGAAACTGAAATTAATATGGAGGAAGTAAAAGAAAGCAGCTTCAGCCTGTGCTTTGGGTTCCTCGTGGTTTTATGATAGTGCTGACTTTCTTCTCTGCAACAGTCCAATGTGTCTTGATACTTGTTTGAAAATACTGTCTGTCAGGGATGTAATTATATGCTTGGCCAACAGAAGTAGGAAACGTATTGCAATTCCCAGAATCTCTGCTCCTTTCCTTCATATAAAGATACCAAGCTATGTTGAGGAAACAAGAGATTTAAGAGTGGAGGGACTGTCATGGGGAATATGTGTATATATTGCTGCAAGCAGCAGTATAAATTCAGTGTACCTGAATTAAAATTAGACAAGACAGGTGGGTACCAAAAGCAGTCTAGTTGTAGCTGTTTGGTGCTCAATAAAAGACTCATTTACTTTGCAGCGTGGTCATACACTTTGTCTTATTTTATGTGTTATTTAAAATAAGCCAAGCAAATTCTCCTTACTGAGCCTGCCTGTCCAAACACTAATTGCTGATGGATGATTACAGAATTTGCTAATAATTATATATTCCTCACAACAAGAGACTGTGAACTTATTTGATGTTTTCACCGAATTTTATTCATGGTAATTCAAGGGTGTAGTTTAGAAAGCTTCCAATTTGAAGACAAAATTCCTGTCATGATTGAATTGAGTATCTAGGATCCTGCATGCAACTAAATAAATGTGTGGTGTTCTCCATATACCAGAGGACATGGGCGCAGACTTTTGGTAAGCTTTTTTTCAGAATGCAATATCTGAAGAATCAGAGATTTTTCTCTTGCAGTTGGAGGGGATGGCTTTGTGTCATTCTGTAGAGGCAGCTGTATATTGGTTTATGTCTTTTACAGATGGTGGCCTTTTTTTTTTCTTTTTCCTGTGGTGGTTTCAAGCATGTTTACACAGCAAGTACAGCGACTCTTCCTGTACTAACCTACTACTGAAGGTGCCGGGAAGCTTGATGCAGAGATGTTAAGCTAACAAAATGATTCCATTCCATTGAGAAGCTCTCTGGACTTCCAGTCTTCTAAGTATCTTACAGGGTGATAAGACCTGGGGTGTTTTTTTGTGCTACTGTGCACCACAGACTTTGATTTGATTTTTTGTTTGTTTTGCTAAATTGTGGGTTAATACAGGACAGTAGACTCCTGCTGTTAGTGAGATGCAAATTAACGCCTCCTCCCAGTGCAATGAGTTCTTAGCCAAGCTAAAAGTTTGTGGTTTGGTGGGGTCTTTTTTTTCTTTCTGTGGATATCTTCAGAGAATGTATTCCTTACTGTGTTCTTTAAGTAGTTTTCAGTCATTATATAATGTGGAGGATTTAATGTTTGAATCTGCATGAGATATTTTTGCTGTTACGTGGGGTCATCTTGCTGCTGTATCAAACTTTTTCTGCTACTGCAAATTAACAAATTAGTACACAAGAAGCATGTAATAGCATGTGTGAATTTGGCGTGATTTAGGACTATTTGCACTGAGTGCAAAGCTGTGCAAAGCTATTTCAGTTTATATTCTTAGAGAAGCCCCCTGAATTTTTGCAGTAGGTGATGGTATTTCTAGTTGCGAAGCAGCTTACAGGATTGAGCTCTGAGAAGTATTTCAGATATTATGAGCTGGTCTTTTCTCTCCCAGGTCTTTTCAAAAGCTTTCAGAAATGCTATTTGGAGCACTGAAAAAGAAAACTAGCATCGTTTCCCACAGTATAGAGTAACAAAAGTGAATCCATTGCATATAATATGCCATGATGAAGTATTTAAAATAACTAAAATGAACTATGTGACACAAAGCAGACTTTGTCCCTCACGTGCCCCCTGTGTTGTGGCCTTGGGGGCCCTGGCTCGTGTCAGAGTGCCTGCCCCATCTGGGAAACAGCAGAGGCTTGGCAGCAACTCATCACATTTTCCAGAAAGCCCCTCTTCCACCTCTGCAGAGTAAAATGGTCCTCTCCTTCCCGTGCTATCGGTGGCAGCAGACCAGGAGGAACTTTCCTGTTTTGCATACAAAATAACCTTTTTTTTTTTTCAGACTGCCTGTGTGTGTATATGCATGCCTCCAGTTAAAAACCTTGTCTGCAAATGTATATTGTTCATGTTTGCCTTGAATTCAAATTGCAGTGTGGATTGATACTGCAAATTGATATATGTTGTGCAGTTTGTGCAAGAGGAAAAAGAGAACACTGCCTAGAAGACACTACCTAAGGCCAGCTATTTTTATTTCTCTGTTATGTTTTAATTTGCTCCAAATGATGGGTTTCTCTGTGGCTGAAACACTTGTGCCTTCCAGTTTGCACGGTCAATTTAAACATTTGCTGAATCATGGCATCCAAATAAAAAATTGCAAATGTTGAGCACTCTATTTAGTGATAGATATTTTGCTGTGTTGTTATCTAACTATTTCTAGGGATTGCCTTGCCTAAAGCTCTAAAACCTGAAAAAAAAATCATCAGGCTTCAGAAGTTCAGTGTTGCTGAGCTCACCTATTTTCAGCGGCATTTGTTGCGGAATTTACCTGGGGACCTGTGAAGGCCAAAAGCTCCTACTTCAGCCATCTCCACTGTTTTGAACACTTTCAGATTTCCTGTTCCTGCTGGGATCCCTGTCCCTGATTTGCCGTACCTGATAGCAATGCACCAGAAACTTGGGAGGCGATTTGGGTTGCGCCAGCACTGGAGGACTTTATCTCCTGCTTGCCCTTGTAGTGTTCAGTGAGAAGTACCCTCTCCTCTGGCCCCACCTCCGGTTTTCAGGCACCGTTCATGAACTTGCAGTTTAAACATTAGAAACACTGTTCTAAATACTACTGTTCTACTTCGTGTAAAATAAGTAAATCTTAGGCTTATCTGAATAGCAGTTGCAGTTCCGCAACTTCTATTTCCACATGATACCTTCTAAATTTTTTTAGTTACTTATCACCCTGATGACTTCCCCATGGTTAGGCCAGTTACCTTGGAAACCAGTTTACCCGCACATCTAATCTCTGAACTGATGAAATAGCATGTACTGCCTGCAAATCAGTTTGAAGAAAGCTTTCTAGTGTCTTAATTGAAGAATGTTAATCTCTTTGTTCCAGAAGTATCAGAATTTCAGAGGGGTTTTTAGGTTCAATTAAAATGTTTTGCTCATTTTTCATTTTAGTCCTTGAAAACGCGACAAAGAGGATTAACCTTGTTGTATATTTTGAAAACGATGTAAATATCTCTTAGGACCCAGCACTTGCAAATACAAAAATAAAAAATACAGATACGCACAAAGCTGTTTGCTAATGGCTGAGGCTACATTATGCAGCTGTCGAATCGGTGTAGCAGCAGAATTTAGCTGCATAAGGGTAGTTCAGAAATGCCTGGTGTAGTTGCGACGTAGCTCTTGCACGGTGTCGCAAAGCGGAGCTGCACATGTAAAGCTGCTGCCCCAGTGCTGGTGAAGAGGATGGGCTGTGCCTCTGCTTTGTTACCCACATCAGTCCAGGCTTCCTTGGAATGGACTATCCTGAAAGCAGGGTTTTTCTTGTCCTCAGTGAGATCAGGGGGAAAAAAAAGGAACAAAAATCTACTTTTTTTTTCCCTTTAGATTTTCCTTTAGTTTTCACTGTGTACTTGCTGGTCTTGGGTTCATCTCCACACTATTACAACTTCATTTTTTAACTTATATTACAAATGAACACTAGTAGTTGTCTCCAGTTTTGTGGGCACAATGTAGAAACACTGATTTTTCTCATGATCTTCTGGTATTTTATTCTAATAATATCAAGATTTATAGAACTATTTTTTTCAGGTTTTATCTGGAACATGGAAGTTGAATAATGTTATTCTGAATATCAGAATAATTTATTTTCAATGTAAACTTACGTATCTGTTATTTCAGGGACCTTTCCTGAAAATTAAGTTATTGAGAAGAGAAAGCTCTGTCTCCCACCAGACTTCACTGTGGTGTCAGGCTTTCTAAGCAGAACTATCTATGCTTTTGTCTTCCAGTGTATTTGAGATGATGCTTTTTGACAGTTTATATAGCAAAATCATACCTTGTGTGACACAAATGATTTTTTTAAAGTAATTCATCAATTTTAAGCATATGCTGAATTGTGATAAATATTTTTTATTTGCAGTAGTGCAATAATTGATCTACCGTTTTCTCATTCATGTTTTTTTCAGTATGGTCATCTGCTTCTCCCTCTTTTTGACATATTCAGGTCATTGAAGCATTTTCTGAGGGTGATCAGGGCTTTCATATATTGTTAGATATGTCTATTCCAGAATTCAGGTAACAAAGTTTCATCCTGAAAATTCATGTAGAGTCAAAGAGCTTCTAGAATTTTTTAATAGGATTTTTTTTTTTCCCAAAAGCTTTATCAAGTTTACAAACTGCTTAATTGGGAGGAAAAACATTACAGAGCAGGATTTATATACTTAGCTGGAAAGAAATGCAGTTTTTCTTGTTTGATTAGTCTACTTACGGTTAGCAGCTAAGATTCTAATAATTGGAGACCAAAGGTTTGGGGATAGGATTTAAGAGGGAATTTTGTTAGACTTCATAGAAAATCTCTTGAAAAATTAAGATGTTGATTGAAAGTGTGTATAGAATCTATTGTGGTGAATCACTTCTTATTTTTCTCCATTTGTCTGGGAGAAAGTAAGTGTGTGAACTGCATGACTTGTACTTCTTTGCTACTTGGAAAAAAACCAGGATGCCTGAAATCAGAAGAAAACGCGCTATAGGCTGAAATGATAGATTCTCAGTGCAAATTTACACTAAAGCAGATTTAACTGTGTTAATTTTTATCTAATAAAGTCCTGATTACAGATGTGATATTTGCCAATGTTTTAAAAGCATTTAAAATAAACTAGAAGGTCATCAGGAGTAGGTAGCATGGCGTCGCCAAGGGGTAGTCATGCTTGAGCGACCTGATATCACCTACTATGAAATGACTGGCCTGGTAGATGAGGGGAGAGCAGTGTATCTTGTCTATCTTGATTTCATTAAGGCTTTCAACACTGTCTCCCATAACACCTTCACAGAGAAGCTGATGAAGTGTGGGCTGGATGAGCAGACAGTGAGGTGGGCTGAAAACTGGCTGAATGACTGAGCTCAGAGGCACAAAGTCTAATTGGAGAACATTAACGAGCGATGCACCCCAGGTGTTGATACCTGGGCCCAGTCCTGTTCAATATCTTCATTAAGGAGCTGGATGATGGGGCAGGGTGTAGCCTCAGCAAGTTTGCTGATCACACAAATCTGGGAGGAGCGATTGATATGCCAGAGGGTTGTGCTGCCATACAGAGGGACCTCAACAGGAGAAATGGGTGGACAGGAACCTCATGAAGTTCAACAAGGAGAAACTTAAAAGTCCTGCACCCGGGTAGGAACAACCCCGTGTATATGCTGGGGCCTGCCCGGCTGGAAAGCAGCTTTGCAGAAGAGGACCTGGGTGTCCCGGAGAACACCAAGCTGGACATGACCCAGCGATGTGCCATTTGTCTGTACATAAGCAAAAACTCTTGTACTGTGAGGGTCACTGAGCACTGGTACAGATTGCCCTGAGGTTGTGAAGTCTTTGTCCTCAGAGATACTCAAAAGTTGTCTGGACACAATCCTGGGCAACTGGCTCTAGGCAGCCCTGCTTGAGCAGGGGGGTTGGACCAAATGACCTCCAGAGGTCCCCACCGACATCAATCATGCTGTGAATCTGTGAAACTTGTTTGGAGCATTTCTGTAACTTCAGTCTAAATAGATAACAGCAGGTTTTTTTCCTGCCAGTGCTGTGGAATTTAACTTAGGTAGTAAACTGGGCAAACAGGTCATGTCAGTGAGTTGAGTAGGTTGAAAGCAGAGCAGTCAGGTTAGTGAGAAATTACTGGATAGGCATTCTCAAGGGTTGAAGAAAGTTTTTGTAAGTGATGCTGACCAAAAAAGCAATTGTGGAGACAGTTGATTGTGTAAAATTTGGAGATGTAAGCAATGTAGAAAAAGAAGAACCAGTTGACCTTGAAGATTGGCGTGACAGACATGAGATTACAGGCGATCAGAAGGGCAATGAAGTCATGCACTTTTGGGTTTATGACTGACACCTTCTGGAAATTCAGGAGAAAGGAGGAAATGCCTGGATTCATTGTTGATCAGCGGACTAGTATGATTAGCCTATCGAGGCTGTATAGGCATGTACAAAGCAAGTGTGTATTTAGAGAGATACAGTGAGGTGATTCTAGTATGGGTAGTGAAGCAATGGGAAAACCTACCCTGAGCGACTGTTTACAGTTCCAGTGTCTTGCATTTAAGAAACTTGACTTTGCACTGGAATGAACGGGTGGACAGAGCTGACAATAATGGGATCCACGAGAGCCAGGAGTGAATTTAGGATGGAAAGTAGAGGACAGTTGTTAATACCAGACCAACGTGCCTCAAATCTTCATATTGGGGTAGAACGCACAGAAATAGTATTAAGGTGGACATCAGTCAACTCATGAAAGAGATTATGAAGTACCTGTAGGAGCAGGGGTTGGTCTGAGAATTAGAAGGGATCTCCTGGTTTCTGTTCATGCTACAATGTCCTAAATGAAATGTCTCAGCTTCTCTCTACGTGCTGGATCAAGCCAGTGACAGAAGAAATTAATGCTTGCAGAAGCATGCTTTTCCACTTCATTTTGGCAGGTTTATCACACAAGAGCTATGGATTTTTCTAACGTGTTAGAACTGACAAACTTGTCAGCTGTAAAATGCCACTGATATCAAGTATAGTTCTGTTTGCATAGCGAAGCTTATTCTCTATGAAAAAGCTACAGTAGAGCTATCCTGCTTTCTGTCAGAGGAATTAATTAAATTGAACTGAGAAACCTGGAACCGGCGATTTCTGATGTGATCGCACCAGTGGATGCTGCCTCAAAGTACAGGGCTACGTACTTCAGTGGACAGCTAGGCACCTTGCTGCCTTCTGCTGCATTCTTCCCCATATGCATTGCTAGGCAAATACAGTGTGAGCCAGCTTTCCGTCATGAACAGCCGATTCACAGTCTCTCCGGGTCACAGACAAGCCTGAATAATGAGAAAAAGAAACCCTGATAGTAAAGAAGGATGTAAGTTTTTCTTCTTCACTGATACTGCAGAGTTTTCACATATTTATGGGTAGAGGTGAGTAAAGCATCTCTGAAGTTCATCCAGACGTCATACCTCCATTTTTGATTAAGATGGTTCTAAGCCACCTAGTTTTGTATTCTGAAGTACGGAAGGAAACCGCCAGATTGTTAAACAATCTGAGTGTTACCTCTCTAAGATATACATACTATAGAGATATACTCTACATACAGTAGAAAAGTAGGTAAAAGCTGATGTGAGGTAGTCACCTTAAAGTTCATGGTCAATGGCAATCTAGTCAGTATAGGCAGTGTAATTAATACCATCCTAAGGGAGATGTCTGAAACAGATAGATTAATTAGTTTGCAAATGGGCCTGTTTCTTCTCTACATTGACTGTGAAGTTGGCCTTAGTTATTAAAATACTGAAAATGAAAGAAAACTGTACTGCAGTGTGTCAGGACATCCTCTGCCATTACTTGACAGTTCATACTATTCTGTAAGCTGAACTTCAGATGTATTAGAGCTCTTTTTTTAATAGTATTCGTAACTCAAATAAAATTGCAGACTGTAGAAACACCTTCTTTCTCCAGGGTGGTTAGATTCAGCATCTGGATACCTAAGAACTCAAAATTATCATGGTCTTTTTCAAATTATGTCATTAACAACTCCAAGCCTTGGTTTTGGGTCTTATATCACAGTTGTGTTGAAAAGATAGTTTATCTTTTCTCATTCTTGGACCCTACCTATTAGAGTCATAGGTTCTTGTTGGAAAAGTATCTTTTAGTATATGACCATCTCATTAATTAGCTCAGATATGCACAAGGAAGTGGAAGTCACGTTCTGCTGGACTTTTCTAAATGCTAATTCTTGTCAGGGCAATCACGATAGTGGGATTATTACACGTAATATTTAATGGTGCATTTCTGCACAACTTGAGAACTTCAGGGTGATTGGAAAATCTAATTTTTTTTATTTCAGTCAAACACCAAAGTAGTTGAACAAGTATATAGATGTAAATTCTAAAATTTAGAAATAGCATTTGAGAAGACATAACCAAAAAAAAAAAATAATCTAGTGTTAAATTAGTGTTAATGATTTGGGAGCATTCTAAAATTTAGAAATAGCATTTGAGAAGAATAACCAAAAAAAAATATCTAGTGTTAAATTAGTGTTAATGATTTGGGAGGACTTTTCTCTGAAGTATTTCACAAGCCTTTCACTTCAAGTAAGTTAAAATGATTTTAGTGTGCTTCAAGAGTGGGAGAGTTTTTGCTCTTATTAGTATGCTCTATTATATTACCACATACTTGCATTTATTTTACTTCTCTTGCAAAGTGCTGTATGTCTGAATAAATTAAGTACGAAATTATCATAGAATCATAGAATACCAGGTTGGAAGGGACCTCAAGGATCATCTATTCCAACCTTTCTTGGCAAAAGCATGGTCTAGACAAGATGGCCGAGCACCCTGTCCAGCTGAATCTTAAAACTGTCCAATGTTGGGGAAGCCACCACTTCCCTGGGGAGATGATTCCAATGGCTGGTTGTTCTCATTGTGAAAAATTTTCCTCTTTGTGTCCTATCAGAATCTCCCCAAGAGGAACTTGCACCCATTACCCCATATCTTTTCCATGTGACTCCTTGTAAAAAGGGCGTCTCCATCTTTGTAGCCACCCTTTAAATACTGGAACATGGTGATAAGGTCTCCTGTAAGCATTCTTTTCTCAAGGCTGAACAAACCCCATTCTCTCAGCCTTTCTTCATATGGCAGGCTTCCTGGTCCTTTGATCATCTTGGTGTCCCTTCTCTGGACCCCCTCCAGCCTGTCCACATCTTTTTGTGTATAGTGGGGACCAAAACTGAACACAGTATTCCTGGTATGGCCTGACAAGCACTGACTAGAGTGGGATAATGCCGCCTTTAATTCATAGGTAGCTCTGAGGTTAAGCGCAGGTTTCCACTCGATATAGGTAGTACAGGCATTGGAAGAAAACAGAAGAATAAGAAATACATGAAAATATAAAGCAGATTCAGTATAAATCTTTTTTGTATGTGTGTGCTCCAAAAAGCTACAAATACTGCATATTGAACAGTAAAAGCCATAAAGCTTCCCAAGGTAAGACTGTTCATGCCAACTGATAATATGATCAATCTAGAGGCAGTCTGGAATGGTCTGTGAATTGCTGGTAGATTTGTAAAGCGTCCAGATTGTGTTTCTTCCACCATATCTTCTGGTGGACAACAGATTTATTCTGCCAAAGTCCACCCTTGCTTATTGGTAGTCTTAATCAGTGCTAGTTTTAAAATGATGGAGCATTAATCTTAGAAGGGTGAATCATTTTGGAAGCCAATTTTTTGAAGTATGCTAATCTGCTTTTAGATGGTGACATAAGCACAACTATTTCTTGTGTATCAAAGAATTCATGGTTTTGCATTGTGAACTGGGCCTAATTATATTTTTTTAGGAAATGATAAATTTTTTGGCCAATAGTATGGCCTTTCTTTGGAAAATGGCAACTACTTCTCCCCCACAGAAAATAATCTGCAGTTACTTAGTTTTGGTGAAAACAGTGTATAGCTGAAAAGAACTGTCCAGGAGACATTGAAACATTCGGTCTTGATTTGAAATATCAGAATATTGTATTAGTTCCAGTTAAAAATGTTTTGAATCAATTTGGCATTAAATCAGCCTTTTTAGTGTCCTGAGGAAGCTGCAATTATATGCTCTTCCCTTATGGCTTAGGCTACACAGCTGGACTATATGTACAATAATTCACCACTGCCAAGTGATTCCTAGTTTGGTTGTGGTGAGTCAGGAGGTGGGAATACCAAGTGTCATAGGAGATCTTCTGCCAAGGAATATTAAATTGCACATTATATTTTTGAATTTTTCATTTGAATTATTATATGTAGGTGAAAATCAGTATTTTTTAGCTATGTTTTGCACAACCTTCACTAAGAAAATTTTGATGTTCGTTTTTTTTCCCAGTGCTCAAAATCCAAACACTATCTAATAGTTAAAAGTGATGTTTGTTGATCTCTGTTACTGTATTAGGGTTAAACTGAGCTTACACTGGACATGCTACATTGATTTCAGGAATGCGCACTGGGGAGACAAAATGTGTAGCGCAAACTTAGGTCTGTTTCAGGAGACCTTCTCAGTGGTGCATCCTTGCCTATAGTTTTGAATATAACTTCTGAAACTCTCGCCATGCAGCATACATCAACATGCCATGTATCAGTGTTCAGTGCCTCCGATGCCTTTTAATTTATGGAGGTCTTCCTCAAATCATCTTCCTGCCCCCGGCTCTTCTGTGTTCATCATGCATATGGTCAAAGAGACTTGTGTCTCCTACCATCTAGATTTCTTTCCTGTTCCAGTGCCGATTTTGTAAGATTCAAGAGTTTTTAAAACATTAGTTTGAGTTGGATTCTTTCTTTATTATGGCAGGTACTTTACATTGCACTAACAACATAAAAGGATCAACAGAGCTGGCAGAAATGACCCTGCTCTATAAATTGAGTGTATTGCAGCAATTCAAATATGAACTTTTCATGGCTACAAAGATTTTTTCTTCAATCTCTGGGGACAAAAATAGTCTTTAGCAGCTCTTGAATTCAGTTGCTAGCCTGGGGAGAGCTACCAGCTCGTTCTGGTTAATCATGTATGTCTGAGCTGAACATAACCTGGGTTTCTCACAGTGCAATTTTAGTTCTTTCTTCGTTCAGGCATTTCACGGGAACTTTTCCTAACAAATTATCTCATTAAATTTAGTAAATAAGACCTGTTCCACTTGGCTGCATGCACCATTGGTTGTATTAAATAACTAATGAGATGCACAAGCCATTTAATAAAAAAAAATTAAAAAT
>NW_009258383.1:4314071-4332801 GCF_000687185.1 Egretta garzetta
CCTTGTAAGAAAAAAAAATTAAAAATTACACTCGTTCCCAGTTCCATAACCCAAACAATCTGACAGTTTCTGTAGCAGCAGTGAAGTCACCAAATCACCAGGAAGACACTACATTTGCTATATAGTAGATTCTGATGGCTTTGTCAATGAAATTTTTCAAAGCTGGGAATTCATAAACGTTGTAATGTCTGCGTATCATTTTACCTCTCTGCAGTTATTTGAAAGGCACGCTGTCCTTTTCAGTGAATGGAAATTCTAGCCTCAACATTTGAATTCTTGTCATTTTGCTCGTTTAAGCTTTTGTTTGGATCCTTTTCCTGATGGATTAAGCAAGCAGCTGCTCTTTGATCATAGCATCTGTGCCCCTTATTTTGACTTGAAGTTTCAAAATGTGCAGTTCATGAAAGGTCTAAGCAAATGGATTTCTTTTGTTTGTCTTGTTCAAAAGAAAGCAGTTTGAAGACTATTAAGGGTATTACTGTGCTGCTGTCAATGCTGTTATCGTTTAGGCTGTTATCGTTTAGGATGTATCATTGTTTTCCCCTATCAGTACAGGGATGCAGGGTTCTTGGGAAATGACAAGTATTACTACCTGAGAGAAATCGTTATTTAGTTGTCCGCTAATGTGAGGGCTTTGGAGTAATTTTGCTAACTGAAATGCCAGTATAGATTGGTCTGATCGCTAGCTGAGAGTGACAGGCAGATTGGGATGATGCCATTCTTTTGATACTAACAGAAGAAACAAGAAGCAAAAGAAAAATAGCAGCCATGTACCCACCATCAAGTCCAGAGGGTGGTGAAAGTGAAGACGTTGTAGGACGACTGTTACAACCATGTATGCCGTTACTTCTTTTGGTTTCTTTATTGCTCTAGACTTGTGTCCTACATGGATACGGTTTGTGGTTTGGCACATTAAATTGTACCCCAGATAAGCAGATACAAGCAAATTTAGTTGCTGATGCTTAAATTACACAATACACAATTCACTAGCTTTCAGAACTATAATTACGGTTCTACCTACATATTTACATCTAGGGGTTTAGATTTGCAAAATCCTGGGTTTGGTATTATTTGCTATTACCGTCAAAGGATTCCAAAAGAGGCTGAATGTTGGAGCCCTCACCTCTTTCCCAAAACTCTCTTCTTTTTAAGTGCTCACACTGCCAGGGCAAAGAAAGATTGATTATTCCTAGTCCATCCAGCAATGACTGAATTCTGCTCGTCTTGAAATCAGCACAAAGAGGATGCTGTCAGTGATCTCTTCATCCTTTTTTTCCCCAGGTCTGAAGGAAGCAACAATTAGAGGTTTTTATTCCTTTTGTGTACTTAGGAACAATATTGCTAAGAGGTTTTAGGCAAGCATCCGACAGCTACAGTGGGCAGAACTGAGGAAGACCCAGGGTACCTGGGAGCTTACAGGGACCAAGCTGCCCCTCTGGAGAGAAGGGGGCAAGTAGAAGCAGTTCCGTGCCTGTAAACCAAATGTTTGTTGCCTTTCTGCTTGTGTTCAGAGTTTGCCTTGGTGGTCACTCCTGTTCCTTTAAACCCTTTACTAACTGTCCAGCATACTCTGCTTATGTCGCTTCATAATTCACTGCATAGCATTCATTAAATAGATACTTCCATCAACAAGTGGAAATCCCTTTACATGTTTCTTTCCATACATCTATTAAGCTGTCTTTCCCAGATCCTGGAAGCGTGGCGAGGAGAAGGAGCAGGAAGCACGGCTAACCATCCACAAAACTGGGCATTTACTTTCACCATGAAGATTCACATTCGCCTTCTCCGTTTCTAACCTTGATGCCAGTTCAAGTCAAATCAAGCCTGCGTTTATTGACTTGCCAGAGTTTACTGACGGAAAACATTCCTCTTGGCAAATTACAAACCGGCTAGGAGTATCAGATGAAATAACTGACGCTTCACTGCAGTAATATAAATGACCTAAATACCCAGTTCTAGTGGAGTCTTTTGGTGTGTTAAAATAGATCTTTTGTAGAGGAAAATTGCACACAATGTAGAAATGCCACCATAACAAAATATCTAACAATCTTTTAAGGAGCTCTATTAATTGAAAATGTTCTCAAATAAACGTAAAGCTGTTGTAATTACTATTTTGTTGTCGATTAGTAGCATGTCGTCTGTGTGACCCCTTTGGAAGAATGTTATCTTTCATCTTTTCAACATGCTGGCACATCCCCAAGGCTATGAAAAATCGAGAGTCTGGGGATGCAGGAATTAAATGCATTTCCAAATGCTGCTTTTTTTCCCCTGCATTTTCTTTTGAGCTAATTTAGCTTGCTTTTTTTTTCAATTCCGAGACCTTATTTGTTTTACATGGTTTCTAAAATTGGATAGCACCTCCTAATTGTAAGTGATTCAGTATTAACATTTTTCCTTTGCAGAAGCACTGCCATGGCTTGCCAAGATGTTGAGCACCCACCTCACTTGCTAATTTCCACGGGAGCTGGAAACGTTCAGCTTTCATGGAAATAGCACTCAAGATGTCTCAAGCGGAGGACTTAAAAGCTGTTGCTCCAAAAATGGCAGGCTGCTTTTGAAAATACGATCCTATATTTGAAGTGATTTTTTTTCTGCATTCATTTTCTCCATTTTAGTTTGATTCTGAATCAGCTTCAGTGAGAGAATTGGGGTTGGGATGAGGGGAGGGTTCCAGGCATGGATGCACCAAGGGGAGCGTGGAGGATAGGGGGAAGATGAAAGCCCAGGGCCAGCACCAGGGACCATAACTGTTTGGTTCAGTGTCCCCCATCATGACCGTGTGGCCTCGCAGGACTCTGTGGCTGTGTCTGCTCAGACTGATTCAGCACAGAGGGATTTTAACATGGGACTTGCATGCACCAGAGATGAGTACAAAGAATCGCCGTTTAAGATCCCATATTTTAATATGGTGGTGCGTAGAGCTGAAAGGGGTTCAAATTCAAGGCAGCCCTGGATTTCTTGGTGAATTGTACTGATCGGAGGCCCTGTGTCTATTAGGACCGTTTAAACCAGGTAACTGTGCGCTAGAGCAATGACAGGGATGAGCTCCTTGGGCAGATTGACTTTGTCAATGCAAAGCAATGTTTATTGAGCACTGCAATACGGTAACATGCAAGGGAATGGCACTGCTTTAAAATCCTGCCTGGTGTTGCTGTAGTGTGCCTACGTGAGATGATCTTTTAAGGTAGTTGCTTTAGTTATCAAAAGGAAAATTCCGGTAACGGAGACAGGGCTGCAGCTTTCTCTAAGGAAGGTAGGTAAGCAGCTAACATCCAGGTTGTTCTGCTTTTACTTGCTACATTTTCAATAATTAATTGTAGAGAAGAGCTACTGAGCAAGAGCATACGGCTGCAAATGTCGTTACTTTAGTACTTAAATAATACATTTAGATGTCATTTGAAATAAAACAAATTTTAAGTGCTGAAAGAGGAGGAATAAAAGGAGAGTACTGAATGTAGAATGGAGAAATGTGAGGTTAGGGATCAAGTTGATGCCAGGGCAGTCGGTCCAACGTACTGGCCTTCCTCCTTGCTTGAAGGTGCAGTGGAGAGGAGGTAATAGGACTAGTACAGCACCACCGCTGGTTTTCCCTCAGAGCATTTCTGAGTCATAAACTGAAGTGCTAAACATCTCTCAATTTTGAAATAATGGGACGAGAATTTTTGCCAAAAAGATTTCACATGTGTATTTCTTTTTTCAGTCTTACTTCAGATTTCAGGTTTTTTCATTCAGATTTTTTATTGTATTTCTAGGATTAATGTACACCTTCTAACTCGCATTTGTAACCTCTCTTGATGCTTGTTTAGCCATACATCTTATGGAAATTCCTATATCATTACTAGTATGGAGTCATATGTGTGCCACTCTAATGGGATTTTTAATTCGCGCTTCCTCCCGCGCTGCTCAGCCAACCATAATACCATGGAGAAATGT
The DNA here is from genome assembly GCF_000687185.1 of Egretta garzetta. NCBI lineage: Eukaryota > Metazoa > Chordata > Aves > Pelecaniformes > Ardeidae > Egretta > Egretta garzetta. The sequence goes on from NW_009258383.1 coordinate 4,318,005, forward strand.
TCTGTCTTGAGGGCAGGAATAAAATTTATGGAAATAAAATTGATATCTGAGATCTGTTCTTGAAGGTTGTCTCTTTTTATATCTGCCCTCTGTTTACTGCAGTGACGGGGATATGTATGCATAAAAAGGAGGGTGAAACTCTGTTACTGCATCTTTTTCTGGCAAATACTATTTAACAGCCTGTGTCTGACCATTTTAAAGGCCTGCTGAGCTGCATTACTGAAACTACAGGTCACAACTAACAATTATGCAAGTTAATTACTCTTTCCTCAATTGTGAAAGGCTTATATAAGGGTTTCTTTTTAAAACACGTATAATTGCCTTGAAGAAAAAACTGCTATTATTTGCAGGAGAACACATTGTATAATAGAAGTCAAAGCAAGAATCTACCCTGAAGCTTGCTCTTGCAGAGGTGGTTTAGCCCAGATCCCTTAAAAATAAAGTCCTGAGGGGCAGGTTTATGTGTACTTTGAACTCAGCTGCTTGACTAGGAACTTATGCATTTGGAAACATGTACATTTTATTTCAGGGACCTACGGTATTTGATGTGAAAAAAAAAAGGGGGGGGTGTGTTCTTCAGATATCTTTAAGCACTAATCTTCAACCAAAAATAGTATTACATTTGTAGGGCAGTTGGGAATATTCAGAAGCCAGAGTAACTGGGAAAATTCAAAACATGGCTGCTGTGAAACATCTATTTTAATGTAGCAGAAATAGTTTAACATACAGTTGTTTCCGGGTTCAGTTTTGGAAATGCAAAGTCGTTTAAAAAACCCACTAACATCAGTACAAAAGCAGTAATTACATTCCCTCCGGAGCCAAGCTGGTGTGTAACACAGCTCCTTTTGACTTTTACTATCTGTGGGTTTTAATGTAGGCGGAAAACTTGCCACAAAATGATAATCGGATAGTACTCGACATTTCTAAAAAATGGGTTTTTTCCCACCAGATTTGCAGCCTACACAGTGAAGTTATGTACTTGTATCATGAGAAAATGTAATTTAGGAAAGCAGGAATTCACTGAATATAAAGTCTCAAATGGCGGAGGGGAATACAGTTTCAGTATTAGGCTTTTATAAAAGGAAAAATGTTAGTAATCTCTTATTCATGCAGTTATGTCTTGAATATTTACAAATTCTTATAAAACAGCATGTACTATGTGGATGTATTTTTCAATACAAAGCAGTAGGTACCAAACTCGTAAGACGAAGCAGAACAGAAGTAAAAGCTTTTCTGATCTATAGAGAAAAGTCCTTTTTATGACCACTGGTAATAATTGGGATCTGAAATAGGCAGGAGTACAAAACTGGCCTGATACCACTGGCATGAAGGAAAGTGTTTTCACTCCCCTCCCTTTAACTGTAATGACTGCATTGCTAAAGATATTTTTAAAAGCTAAAACAAAAGAGAAGAATACAATTTAGAAAGATCCATTTGTATTTAAATATACGGTCTTAAAATGGGACAGAATTTTGAGGGAGTTGTTTTTTAAACAAACGGCATTGTTTTAGAAAGTGTCTTTTTAAGACGTGGAGTATTCAGCTGGTTTTGGTTTGGGTTTGCATGTGTTTTAGTTCAGATTCTCTGTTCTTCAGTGTATATGTCGAGAAGTGTAGTTGTTGTATTAAACTTCAGACTGGCTATTCTGTTGATAGGGAGATGTGGATACCCTTAAGCTTGTGCAAGATAAATACATTCACTGTGGCCATTATAAACATTTTATTAGGTATTATAGATGAGAAGTCTGTGATGATCGTTATTGAACCTGCACGCTTCTGTAGACCTCGTTTAATGGTACCTTTGTCTCGTTAGGCCAGCATGCTAGCAAGCTGTCTCCATAGAATAATAAACCGTTCTTGAATTAGGAATATACGTAAATGACGGATCTAAAATGTTGCATTGTGATTTGGGTGTTTCAGGGCATTCAAAACAACTGCTCTGTTACAGAGGTGTTGAGGAATGGCATGTGTAACGGCAGCCTGCTGCTGTTTCAGCCTTGTCTCAAGGGTAGAATGGAGGAAAAGTTCATTAAATTCATGATTGCTATAAAAAACCTGAAGTTTAAGTCATGACTTGCTGGAGGAAATGCTGTAAGAAGCAACTATGTAGCCTCAGGTTGTGTGTGCCTATAATTATTATTTAGCATCTGTCATATACCGTGTGAAATGCCTGCACTCGTAGCTCCAAAGTGCAGCGACAGCAGCAATTTTTTTCCAGTCGCAGGACAGATACCACGGATTTATGTTAGTAGAAAGTGGGTGCATCTTCCACTACTGCCAGTGGTGTATTCTGGTCAAGTTGCATGAATTCAACTCCCAGATATTGCCAGAAAAAGCAGAATAGAAGTAAACTTCTACATTAGTCTTGAGTTTGTCTTGAGAACGTAATTTAAAATGTTTTGTTAAGACTCCTGTTAACATATCTGTTTGGATGTCTTCATGTTTATTTTCAATTCAGAGCCATTCTAACTGACTTTATTTGACAGTAAAATTCCTGTTTTATCAGGGGTGTTTTGTTCTTTCTGGACATCTTGCTAATTCCTTGGAATATTTTTTAAAATATTATCTTAGATGACTGAATGCTTTTTGCTTCATATTTGAACTGCTACATATGCCTAACAGCTTTTTCAGGTCTTTGATTTATTTGGGACTGTGTTGTCCCATGCAAGAGCTGTAAGGCCGTGTTTCCTGTCTTGAACCCCCCTAGACTTGAGATACAATACAAGTGTTAAGACAGGTTGGTGACAAGCATCCTGGCTTGTATCAGGAATAGTGTGGCCAGCAGGAGCAGGGAAGTGACCGTGCCCCTGTACTTGGCACTGGTGAGGCTGCACCTCGAATCCTGTGTTCGGTTTTGGGCCCCTCACTACAAGAAAGACGTTGTGTTGCTGGAACATGTCTAGAGGAGAGCAACAAAGCTGGTGAGGGGTCTGGAGGTAAGTCTGATGAGGTGCGGCTGAGGGATCTGAGGTTGTTCAGTCTGGAGAAGAGGAGGCTGAGGGGAGACCTTATCGCCCTCTGCAACTGCCTGACAGGAGGGTGTAACGAGGTGGTATGTTGGTCTCCTCTCCCAAGTAACAAGTGCTAGGATGAGGGGAAATGGCCTCAAGTTGTGCCAGGGGAGGTTTAGATTGGACATCAGGAAAAATTTTTTCACAGAAAGGGTTGTCAAGCATTGGAACGGGCTGCCCAGGGAAGTGGTGGAGTCCCCATCCCTGGAGGTATTTAAAAGCCATGTAGATGAGGTGCTTAGGGACATGGTTTGGTGGTGGGATGGCAGTATTGGATTAACGGTTGGACTTGATGATCTGAAAGGTCTTTTCCAACTTAAACGATTCTATGATTCTACAATTCTAACCCTTGATGTTAACAGTGTAGCTGTCATTTGCCAGAAATGACAGCAGACAAGCTACTTGCGCTTGCTCTTTTGTCTCCTAGAGGTGTTAAAGCAAGCAGGCTTCCAAGACAACTTCCTGGAAAACATGGAAAGAGTAACTAAGAAAAGGAGAAGTATATTTAGTATGTCCAGCTCCAAAGTTACTACCTCTTTTTTACAGCTTAGGGGGAGGAAGCAACGAGGTCCTAAAACCAGCTCAGCTTCCTAAACTGCAGATCAGGACCTGCAAAGAGCACTGGCTGCTTGTCAAGTAGTGTAATTTATTCACTTGTAAAGTCATACTTCTTTCTGAATTGCTGAAATCTGATCACATGATTGCCTAGTTGCCAGTTTGAATGCAAAGGAAACTGAGAAATACACAGCCCTGGGAGAAAGGATGGCATCCTCTTGGCAGCAGCCTGCGCCTTTCAGCAGATCTTCATCAAGCCTGTCTGGAAGCATCACCCAAGCTTCAGCTTCATTCCTCTGCAGAAGGGATTTGGGGAGGTTGTTGCATTTTGTTTGTTGAATGTGTCTTAAGTTCTGAAGAAAAATTATTTCTCTAATAGGGAAGGTCATTTTGGAGGGATGAAGAAGTTGCTATCGGGAGTTCCACATGGAGTTTGTTGAAAAAAATAGCAAAAACACAGCAGTTTTGTTACATTTTTTTTCTTCAAAACCGCCTTCTACTAGCTGTAGAGATATTATGTATTGTTTTAAAAGAAAGAAAGTAGCTCTAAATCAAACTTTCAATTAAAAAAAAAGGCATTTGCAGTGACCGGTAAATTCTGGCTAGCTGAGTGTCACCATGGCTTTTGGGAGATGAAAAAAAGACAAGTGCTATATAGAATGCAAAACTAATCTAGAAGAGTAGAGCGCAGCTACTCATCAATTTTAAGGTTTTACAGCTGGTGTTGTATGTGATAATTCAGGTAAATTAAATTAGGTCTGTGGTGGTACTTAACCATTTGGGAAATAGGTCCTTTTCTTTTAGAATATTTATTCTTCCTATAATTGAAAAAGTAAAAATAGATCTGGCTACTTATTTTTCTCCAAAGTTGCTCTTTTATTTCAAAATGAAAACTTGACATCTTCTGCTCTTTCTCTGGGAAAATTTTGGGTGAGTTCTTCAAAATGTGTATCAAAAGAAGGAAAAATTCTGAACTTTTAAATTTCTTTAGAAGTATACCCAGCCTATTTTAGAATACTAGAGTGACTCCTCGTATGAATCAGATGTATTGCCCTGGCTTTTGCTATTTGACTGGTTCTTAATAGCTTCTGGTAGACACTGAAATGATCTACTATTATCTTGATCTTGATATCTTAATTGTTTTAAAAGGAAAAATACTTTCTGCAGAAGAAAGTCCTTCACTGACATTTTTCCAAATAAGGACTAACCAGTTTTTCCACATACTCTATTGAAACGTACATAACACTCTTCTAAACCTCCTGCTAGCAGAGAAAACCTTTAGGGAGATCTTCCGTGTTGTGAGGCAGCGTCGAGCCGGCTCAGCACCCATGGGTGTGTGGAGGGGTGAAGGGAGGTTGATGAGCAGCGTGCTCCTGGCCGGCCTGGCAAGCGGTGCCTGGATCGGCCAGCGTGGGAGAGCCATGGCAGTGCTATCCAGTGACCCAGGTGGCTGCCTTCGGGTGGTGAGGTGCTGGGAGCAAGCAAGCGTACGCGTGCAGTCTTCTCTCCGAGAATATTTTAGGTGTGTTCTGTTCCCTGATATATTTTGTTTGAAGATGGAGAAATGAACACAAAGAGCCTGTATTAGAGAAACTACTATCAAAGGAAAGTAATAATGCAGTCCTTAAAAAGAGAGGTAAGAGGAGTTTGTCGCTGGAAACCTTCCAGGAATTTTGGTACTCCAAAATTTTAAGTAGTAAATCTTAAGGAATAATTATTATGTGTTTAGAAAAGAAATGCTAAATAACTCCTTGAGGCCATTTGAAAGAATATTGTGTGAGACAGTAGAAGTTTTCCCCTTCAACGTTGGAAGACCTTAATTGGAACACTAGGAGTTGCATTGAGAAATTAAACATGGGAAGTATGTGACGTGCTCATGCACGCACACAGTTGTGTATTATACATAAATACCTGGAAGGCACTGTAGAATAAGTGTATATGCATAAATTTATTGAAGCATTAGGTGAAATTTAAATAAGAGAACAATTTGTGATGGCATCCTTTGGGCAAATGTATCAGCTGTTAGAGAACTATATGCAGCTTATGCTTTAAAATGTGTGGAAAACATGGTAACAGGATCTTTCCAGAATCTCTACGTAGCTCTTACAGAATTCTCTGCATTAAACTCAAGCCTGAATATTTACTGCTTTTTATGGTATTCAACCCTGATGAACACCATATAAAAAGCTTCTGACCATTCTGTCCTTAATGACTTTTCATGGGAATGCATGGAGAGAAAATGTCTTTGGGCAAGCACAATAGCTATTAATACTTAGTTAATGTGATCTTGCTTAAATTAAATGTATCCTGTATACACCACAGAAATAATTATATTCACCACAAGGTACTTTTTTTAATCACTTTTTAGGGGAGGTTGAATGGAGAAGGATGTTCCTTTTCCCTGTATTTCTATTAATCTTTATATTGTTTAGCACAGGATAAAAGCTGATCATATGGAGGAAAATATTTTACCTTTTTATTTAAGATACTTGTGTTTTGAAATGTAAATCTTGTATTTTGCATTGAGAAAAACTTGTCTTTGATTGTCAGTGAAGAAAAAAATAGCTGTATGAAACTATGTGCTTTTTCTCTCTTATTTTTAATTCCAAGCAAATTTGCCCTTGAAAGTATCAGAAGCTTATTACTGGTGGGAAGAGGAATGGTGATGTTAGTTTAAGAACTGCTTTCATATGATGGTAACAGTGTAAAACTAGCACATGCAGGCCAAACAGGATTTGAAAATCACGGGGCATTGAGAATATGGTCAAACCACTCATGAGCAAAAACCTTGCTGAAAAGCTCAGGTGCTGTTAGAACTTAACCTTGATATTTATGCTGTAGTTCATGCCAGATTTTTCCATTTTAAGCTCTGTCCAGGAGCTATTAATTCATCTGTGAGAACTTGCTTCAAGCTGCAATTTTTAATACAGTATGTCAAGGTGGAAAACCAACAGAAATTGGTTCATCAGGTTTTGAATTCCAGGAATCTTAAAAAAGCTGCTTAGATCATTAAATCTCTAAAGGCCTAGTTGAAACTCAGTAGAATCAGATATTAAATGGATTTCAGTTCAGACCTGTTAGAAATGAACAGCTGAAAATTATTTTTAACTAAAAATTCCGTAATGTATTTCTTAAGATCTCAGCTAAATCTTTGGAGCAAATGCCACACTACAAGAATTCTATTCTGATATCCAAGTGCGAAGGTGCTCCACTGCTTGCTCAGCATGTTCTGAGAGGGAAACAAGTAGACAAGAGTAATTACCTTTAAATTAGTAGTCCAAGAGTAACTCTTCCAGTGTGCTTTGACGATGGTTTTGAAGAGTCTCAGTAACTTGTTATGGACTCGGCTGAATATGAACTGTTCTTTTTTGTGATTGCTTTATAATTAAGACTTTGAAGCAGCCTTTTAACTTGTTCTGAATAAATTCCTGACAGATCACTTATCATGCAGACCGGTGAGTCTTGGAGGAACGTATGTGTTGATCAGAACTGTTTTTTTTCTCCTAAAAAAAAAGGGTGGTTGTTTGGACTCATATTCTATGTCTGCACCTTTCATTCCGAGCAGAAAATTTCTACTTTCTTTAGCTGTGGTTGCAAGCAGTGATGTATGCTTTATCCTGCCTTGAATTATTAACTGAATAGCTTGTCCTCCCCCTCTTGCCCTGTGGAAGAATAAGGAGCATGTTCAATACGCAGTGCCTGTGTCTACCTAGAAATCCCTCATCTTGGTTGCAACTCCTGCCTGACCTGCTGTCCCGTACAGCCCTTTCCCACTGTGAGTCCCATAGCTCTCTCCTTGGCATTGCGTCAGGCTGACTTTTGCTGTAGGTTTTGGTGTACCTGGTGGAGAACTGGCTTCATATCCTCCCTGTGTTAATTTCTATACAGTTCTCATGCTGCAAGGAAAGCAAGCTCTTGTTCAGCCAGCCTCTGCTTCTGGGCTGTAGAAGAGGTGGTGAGACTGTTGAGTAAGTCCGTCGTTTGAAGGGTTATACTGTAGTTAATAAAATGTATGCTTCGGCAGTATTTCCCTTTTTAGGTTTTATTTGTTCAAGAAGATGTAAATACTGCTCAAAGAGTAGGCTTGAAGCGTGGGAGGTTGCCTGCCTGACTTCAGGTATCAGAGAGCGGGCTCGTCTGCCTGCTGGGCTGGGGCTGCGTGCCAGCCTCCTCGGGGCCCTGGGTTTCCATTTCTGCTCCTAATGAGGTTTCTTTTCACAACTGTGGGATGCAGATGCTACTGCCATTGTTTAAATAGGAAAGCTAGCTCCCCAACCTGAAATCATGTGGTGTGAACACTCTTCCTGTAATGTCATGTAAGGAGAAAAGGATAATGTGGGGCAAAAGAAAAGAGGCAGAGGGATTTCAACGGGGACAACTGGTCGAGGATTGCAGAGTCAATACAAGTAATGCGAGATGAAAGCAAATGCGGGCAGACGGTAGTAGAAGAGAAGCTGAGCATTTTTCACGAGACTTTCTGGGGTCCCATCACACTAACATCCAAAAATGTCTCAGCAATCTTAGGTGCAACTTTAACTGTCAAGAACAGTCAGTTGCAATGCTGGTTCACAACTGGGATTTTTGAAAGACTGGCTAAGTTGGAATACTCAGTTGTTTTAAAAAACCATGGTTAAAAAGCTAAGGAAATGAATACCTTCCAAAGGGATTGAATTTTGACTAAAGGTGGGGGGAATAACCTGTGCATGAACTCAGAATTTCGCTCAGTGCTGCAGTGTTTTTTCTCGATTTAGATTTTGGATGGTGTTGATTCTATCAAGTCACATTAAGTCAATTTAACATTGTTCCTCTAAATCCTGTTTACATAAGGGTTTGGATAAATCCGTCATCATCTCCATGTTACCATTGTCACTATTTTTTATAAATCAGGCACTGTGGTGACCCGTGAATATAGTCCCTGCCACGGCATGGCCTCTAAGGTTTAGTTTGTGCTATAAAAAGCATTTTCCCTGGTTCTCCAAGTGTGCTGTAGCCCACACCACTACAGTCTCTGAAGCAGATAACGCAACTGATAGAGTGTTGTGTAAGACGTCGGTAAGTATTCCAGAAATAGCAATTCTTTTAATGGAGATAGGTCTTCCCAGTGGGAGCCTGGAGCTCCGGAGGCACTGCTTGGGTTGCTCTTGCAGACGCCGTGCAGCTGGCATGGTAAGAAGGAGCTTCTCCCTTCTTTCCCTCTCATTTCAGTCCACCCTGGCTGGGCTTCATCTGCGTGCCCTTACCTCCCAGCACAGACCTGAGCCACAGGACTGATTTGGACAAAAACTAACCTTGCAAAAAAAGGAGTTATAATTACAGACCCTTAGAGATCAGTTTACCTGGCACAAAGAGGCAAATTCCTGATCTCTCAGACTTTTGGATGATTCTTAACATCCAGAGCACAACTGCAGAAATCAGGTGGTGGTTCTGCTCTATCTGCCGGAAACACACAGCATCAGATGCTGCCGATATTAAAATCACAGTCCCTTTCCAGGAAATCTGACTCGGTATTTTTCCAGGCCATCAAATGCTATTTAAAGCACAAGCAGACAGGAAAGAAAAAAATCAAAATACTACAGAAATGAGGGAAAATATCCTGAGTTAAAAGCAGAGTTAGGAAGCTTCAAGCTTGTTCCCATGAAGGTAACACAGCGATTTTGGAAGCTGTGCTAGAATGCATTCCCTGAAGATGTTTCTATGGATTTCTTTTTGTAAGGTGCTTTCTTCCTAGTAAGATACTTCTGCAGCTTTATATTTTTGTATTAAGTCCCCCAAAGGTAGAAGAGATGTTAGTATAACTGAAGATGTTAAGGTAATTCCTCTGTAGAATTTCCTTCTATCTCACCAAGCCCCTTCAGCCTCAGAAGACAGATGTGGCTTTAGTTGTTCTCTTTGTAGCTTTTCCACGAGACCTATGGATTTAACAAAACTATTAGGGAAGAGGAATATTGAGTGTGTCTGTTTATTTGTTTTCTATATGGAGAGTCCTGTTTTGTTTTGCTTTTCTGCAATAACTCCCACTTTCCAAAAACATCAGAGCAGAAGCCAAACACAGGATGTACAGGAAGCATAAGAAAATAGTTTCTTTTTGCTGGAGATGTGATGGCCTTTAGTAAATTGTCACAGTAAGTTTTCCCAGTTGCTTTTGCAATGAAGTTTGACTAATCAGCAAGACACTTAAACTTCAGTACGTGAAATTTCAGTGTATTGTATGGCAATTCGCTTGTAAAAAATGCCTTTCAAGAACAGCAGCAGAGGTCATGGCACATTCCTTTTCTTGTGTGTTAAGGAAGAACAATCAGATATGTGTGAAATTAATTTAATCTTTCCAAATTAGGAAAAAAGAACCCTGTCTGCTTGGGAAAATACAGAGCTCATGTGCATAACCAAAGTCATGTATGTAAGATCTTGAAGGTACATTGTATGGGAAGTAAACTCCCCCAAATGGTTAAATCTATTTTGTGCTGGAAATTGATTTTCTAAATTAGCTTTCAAGTGTGCCGTTGTTATTTCATTGACATAATGAGAGGTACGAGATTTGCCTGCACTGAAGTACACACAGCTCGAAATTGTAATTAATTTAGGAATGGACTTAAGCAGCACCCAGAACTGGCATGTTAATTAAAACATTTGAAAAATAAAGGCCTTTTTGGTGACTGTTTTTGTAGTTTCGCTACCGAGTACCTACAGTGCTAATGTGATTGCTATAATCTAGTGACAGCTGTCGCAAAGAATTAATTATTATTTGTCTTTATTCAGTATTTACAGTGTGTAAGTTGCTTGTTAGTATAATTACTCCTGTTTATAGATTCCACTTGCCTTCCTGCCAAAGGTTTAGTGGCATATTTTGTTTTGGCAATAATATCTCAGTCTTTCTGCATCTAAGTTTATGCCTGATGGCTTGGCTGTCTTATGGTCTCCTTCAATGCAAGTATAGCTCATTGTTAAAGATTTTGAGGTGTCTTTGCTGCTTTGCTTCCTTCAGTTGTGTGTTATACTTCCTTGTGCTTTTTTTATCTACCTTGAAAGACTGGTTACATCCCTTATCCTTCTCTGGCATGTTATTTCTGGTTTTGTGATTTTTTTACTGGCTAACAATAGAAGGAAAGAAAATGTGGGGCGTGTAGCCTCAGCCCGCTGACCCTTCAGCAGTTTTGCAGCAGTTGCAGTAATACAGACGTGGGCTGCCTCTAGACATTTTAACATGTCTGTCAGCCTGGTTAGTGGGATGTTTACTGCGTGATCACACTGGCTTTAAACAACAAAGATTTTGGAAGAAGGGTGGGAAGGAGAAAGGGTGACTAGAGCTAGGGAATTTCTCAGCTGCTTGAGGTTTATTGTGTCCATGAGAGTCATCAGACTTCGATAAGCTGGAGCGCTCTGCTGAGATACTGAACTGCTGATGGAAAATTAGAGCCAGTAAAGCAATTTTGATGGAACAAAAATAGCCCTTTTCCTCAGTTAAGATATCACTGATCATGGAAAGCCCTTCATGGTGGTATCATTGGCTTGCTGGAGTGGACAGGGTGATCAGGGTTACCACCTTGATAGGGGCTTTTGGTAAGACAGATGCCTGCAAAATCTTTTTCAACCGTACACTTTTTTGCTGCTGCTAAGATTGAACACCACATTTATGCAGACATTTGATTTAAAACCGGTTCTTACCCTTTGGAATATGGGTAAGTGTTCGAGGAATGGTAGCTCAGGTCCATCCCCAGGGCGGTAGCTGGTGGCATGGCATCCAGGCATGTTCCCCAGCAGCATCCCTGGTCATCTTCCATTGCACCGAATGTCATGACTGGACGTTTGCTAAAACAGTCTTTGGTCTATTGCTTCAGGGTGGAGAAAAGCATTAAAAGAGAAAAGGCAGTGAGAAACGGGGCTGTGGGAAAGAGGTGAAGAGAGGAAGGAGTGTGAAGTGAAAAAATGGGAAAACTGCAGTTGTCTCGCTGAAATTGTTGCTATTCAGCATAAATATGGTCCTTCTTACAATGTACTGAGAGATTGGCAGCATCCTCCCAGCCGGTGTTGTGTTTTCTAGTTTGCTGGATACCACTCTTCGTTGTTTTGATACTAAGTGAAATTCTCAATGAACCGCAGTTAATGGGTATGGCAAGAAAATACTATTTGGAGGGTTTAGTGGTTCAATACATGAGAAATATTTCCTTTTAACTGTGTATTTTTTTAAAATAGCAAACTATTTTTCATTACACCTTTGAGATGCAATATCTATTACTACACTTGAAGAGGAGTCGATGGAATTCCTTTACTTCACCATGCTAAAAGGAGAAAAACAGTCTGAAGTTGGGATGGAATTTAGAATAAACAGATTAAAAACAAAAAGCAGAAATTAAGCAACCTTTCCATTAGTGGGATGTCTCTCATTGACTTGGAAAGGAAGCCGGATTGAATTCCTATCGGAGGAGAAAATGTACTTTACAGGTGTTTTATCTGTCTCAGTCTTCCCAAATTCTCTTTTGTAAGAAGTTTTTCTGCCTCCTGTGGCCAGCAGCCCTTGTCCTTCCACAGCCTCCCTGCCCAGGAGGGCGAGCACTGTGCTCCCTCCCCAGTTTGTAAGGGTAGGCTTCCTCCTACGTGAAAGGCCTGGTAATGCATATGGGAAATTTTCAGTGAAGTTTCGCTGTCATTTTATGTACATGTATAAAATAAAAGCAACGCCCTTATTATTTTTATTGCTCATTGCTTTAATTATTCTTGAAGTCGTAACTGGCTATTGTCTTGGATTTGACGGTGATGCAATTTAGCCGTTTGAAATACCTTGACTGCTGTTTACTTCCGGACTTGGAGTGTTATTCTTAAGTGCAGAGCTCGCTATTGTCCCCCAAGAAGAGGAAATTAGACCATGCTGGCTCTTCTTTGCATTCCAGATGTTCAAACGATCATAGAAGAGCTTGTGGTCAGCCTGACACTGCAGCATAGCACCTCAGACTGCTCTGCCCTTGCTCTGCCAGGAAAGATCTCTGCATTTGGACAAACATCTTAGAAGTCCACATTAATTTTTTTTTTTCACTTTTTGTTGCAATTAGCAACTACTAGTAGTTTTCTTGTCGTGGCACAGACTGTGTAAATGGGTCTAGCAGGATTATTACAGAAGTGATGAAGAAATACAGACCTCTAACACAAGTTTTACAATGTTAGGCTTGCAGTTTTGCTTTCACATTCATTTACATATTTGTTGGCACTGTGATAGCTGCTTTTATTTTGTCATATGCAGTGCAGTTGCAAATCAGCTAGATGTTTTATTTCTGTCCATACTTAATTATGACTGTATTCATTTTAGATGAATTTGTAATTTAGATGGTAGCTCCTGTTGTAAGTATTGAGCCAAGTCTTTAGCGTGGTTGTGCTGATCTCAGTCAGTAATATTTTGCCAGGGTGATGTGCCTGGTATCTCTTTTGCTGTCTTTAACAGGAACTATAGGAAAGATTAATTGAATAAAACCCCAGATGGCATTCCAAGATGGCATTCCATTAAATCAGAAGCCACCAGTTTACAGGAATAGGGTTTTTTGGTGTTGTTACCTTTTGATCTTTCAAGAGTGGAAACTGTACTGTTTTGTTTAAAACAAGAGTCCCAGGCTTCCCTAAATGTTATTTCTTGAAGCAAAATCAGAATAACAATACTACTGATACAGGAAGGGTGAAAAAATTTAAGCCTGCAGTGAGCTACCAATTTCAGGTGTTAAAGCATCCCTGGGAAAATCCAGCCTTAGGATGACGTTTCTCAAGCTTGTTCTAATACTAGCCATCATTTATTTGGGTTTGAATCCAGAATAAATGAATTTAACATCTTCAGAACATTAAGGAAATTCCAAATAGCATAATTTTCTTGATTTAAATATACATATAACAATTCCAATTTCAAAGAGTGTAGGCACTTCAGTCTGCTTGCAGTGAGGGATAGTTACAGCCTCTAAATTCTGTTCAGGCTCTTTTTTGTAATAATATGAACATAAGAATGCATTTAAAGTTATAAACTTGAATAAATGAAAATGTACTATATTTGCTTCCTCTGGTAGGTTTTAAATGTGATTTTTAAATGTCATTTAAGAAGTTTTGCAAATAAAACATTTCTAAACATAAAACGTAAAAACAACAAAGCACTTCTGTGGTTTTTTTAACAATAACTGTCTCACATAAGAAACCTACATTAACAACCCTTTCCAAAAAGCAACACAATGAGTAAGTATCAAACACTGTATAAGTACACTCTTGCTTGCTTTCTTGCAGATTACCTGTGTTCAGGTTATATGCGTGTAGCGCAACAAGACATTTGCATACTTGTCTGGGGCAGAGACTTCAGTAATATTTTTCTCATGGTACCCAAGAAATTTGACTTGAAAAACAGAATGATCTGATTCTAAAGTGGGGGAAGTGGAGAAGGAATAAGATCATAATCAGATTCTTCTTGTATTATTACTGGGAATTTATTTTTATGGTTTTTCTATTTTAATAATTAAGGGAATCATGTTTGCTCAAGAATTTATTTTGTTATGATTCCCAGTAAGATTTTTCAGGTAAGCTTGCTTTTCTTCTACTGGCAAGTTTCTGAAGCCCTTCTCCACTGTCCTCCAGGCAGCACCGGGCTGGCGCTCAGCACAGACTTGTGTGAAGGAGAGGGAGTTCAGAGAACAGCTATTAATCTGTCTAATGAATAAAATCCTTTGTAGGCACCATAACATTTTGAAACGGAGCGAGTTCCTGCATACTCAACAGATCCGATTACCATGTGACAATTACAGTAGACTATTGTAGAGGGTGAAAAGGCCTTTAGAGACATCGAAGCATATAATAATGTACTGGAAGTCGGCTTTAGTTTATTGGTAATATTCAGTTCAAGGTTAGGTTTTATGGCAGCTCTTCCTTCTGCATATGTTCAGCTCTTGTTTTATCTTACAGTGCTAGCTTTTATGAAAATTCATTGTACTTGATTTGACTTTTTGTCCCACCCATCCCTTTTTATTAGAGCAAGTCTTAAGTAGACTTCTGGTATCATTTTGTTTCCTTTTTGATGTCTGTGGGAACGTTCCTCTGCAAAGCTGTATCTATCCTATGAAACTGAGCAGGGCTGGCATATAGGTGCGAGCACTGGCATGTAGTTAAATTGCTAGGATCAGTTATATACTAGTATAGATACAGCCTGAAATCTGAGCCCTTTTGTGAGGACCAGCTCTAGCGTGAGCGTGGCAATCAGCAGTGGCACCTCAGGTTACC
>NW_009258383.1:4332816-4423704 GCF_000687185.1 Egretta garzetta
GGAAAGGGGAGTGGGCTCCGTGTGTCTGGCCCAAAAAGGGATACGGATGGAGGAGGATACAAAGAAGGCTTTTTGAGAGTTGTCTTAAAGAAGGGGAGTTCATGTATTGACTCACAAGGTGACAATGAACTGATGCTGTTCTTTACCCAAAGATCCTTTGTCCCATCACTGAGTGTGTCTACCTCCTTTCCTGGCACTCCTGTGTTTAGACAGGAGAGGGATCTCACAGATCTCTTCCCCTCTCTGCCTTCTGTCTCCCAGCCTTGCCTTGAGCTGCTGTAGGAGCGCAGCACCAGCCATGTTGCCTGCACCTTCAGCATTGGTTTAAACAGCAAACCTGCAATAGCCACAAGTCAGGTAGACAGGAATACATCCAGAGTTTAGAGCAGGCGGGAGTTTTTAAAAATTGAGGTAGTCTGATTTACTGCTTTCAGACCCTTTTGTAGAAGGTGGGGTGTTCTGGTTGTTCCAGCACTCGCAGTCAGCATTCGAACCGCCGGGGTGCAAATCCCTGTGAGGACTGTTGCTGAGACTGGTCACCACCGTGGCGCAGCAGGAAGCTCACTGCGGGCTTGCAGATCTATTCTGTTATTACTTTGGCAAGCAGAGAATACCATCATAAGTATAGAGAATTTTGAATAAAATACAAAACTTCCACTAATGGATCAGAATCTTAATTACAGCCCAAGGACTTCCACTGCACTCTGGTTCAGTGATGCGCCTGGGCTGGGCGGTTACAAGCTCTGGAGTAGCAGCTGTAATTAGCTGTAATTGGGGCTACAGATGTTGCTTAGTATCTGCATAGGACAGTAGATACTTCTTTCCATAAAGAAAGAGGTTTGTTTAATTCTTCTGCAATTAACTTTAGGCAGACAACAAACTTTGACTTGCTGCTTCTTTGTACAAGAAGTTATTTGAAATAGATACTTTTTATAGCTTGGCAAAAATAACTAGGAACACTGTAAATGGGAGAATTGACAGATACAGTGTGAAGACCTGTTATTTTTAAGAGCCTAATGCTTTGTACTCTCCCCATGCATCTTAAAGAAGAGTTGCTTCTGCAGGTTCTGCACGAGGGGAGGTTTTGCTCCGAGAAGTAGTAGGTGAAAAACCTGTAATGATGCAAGGAGCAGAAGCTGCACGCCGAGGGGCTCAGGGGACCTGCAGGGAATGTGTATGGGCACTTAACTGGTGTGTGCGGCGCAAAGGACTTTTCCTAATGAAATACATGCACATGTTGAGCAGGTTGAAAAGGTTGCCTTTGGGCTTTTCTAGGTATTTTAAGCAGAGAGGTCTGTCTACAAGATGCAAGTATCTTTCAGGGGCAATCTTTATATTACCAATACAGGATTCCCAATCTGTTTTTAAAAATGCCATACGGTGTTTTATTCTGTCTCTTGATTCAATGTCCAATTTTTATTTTATAGTTTTCGCTTTCCTTTCTACTTCTCACTGCCCCTCACTGTTTATCCCACTATCCACTGTGAATATCTTACTCAATCTGGATAGGTTATTGCTAACATTTTGCTTTGCTTCCGAACCATTTTCTGAATAAACCATTGAAACAGATTAAAGCTTATGTTTTTCTTCTCTGCTTCTTGGAGAAAGTGCATCAATGATGATGCAAAATGAATGCTTTTGGAAACAGCTTAAAATTTTATGTGAAACACTTGACCCCCCCGGTGTCTCTGACGTCAAGCTGGGATGGTGGTAGCTTTCTGTGATGACTTTTGAAAAGGCACAGTGTTTCTGTCAGCAGTGGTAATGAAAAATTCAGATTAGGAGGCTGCAGAAAGGTAAGAAAGAATACTGCTGTCACCCACACCCTCACGAATCCCTGCTCTTCCAAACAGCCAGGGGGAAGTGAGAAGTGAGAGAATACCTGCACTGAGTAATTAAGAATAAAAGTGTCCTGAATTTTTGTCTTTTGTCCTCTCTGAATGTAAAGGCCAAGAACAAATGCGAGAAACTACTTCTTTCCATTTATTGGCAAAACTTGATCTATAGCTTGGATAACTTCTTACTAGAAATTGTCATGAAGAAGTAGTGCTAATCAATTACAAGCAATGTAATACTGCCCCGTGTTTAGGAAAGGAAGGCAAAGCAGACAATACCTTTAGTCACCTACTGTCATTGAGCTATGGATCTTCTGCAATCTAGTCATCTGTTAATGTTTAGGAGAGTACCTCCCAAAGAGATTATCCACTTCTTTCTGTTTTTAGCTGGATTACAGATCATTAGCAATCTTTAGATTCCTGTGAATGAGGAAGTGCAATGAGAACTACATA
Source organism: Egretta garzetta (assembly GCF_000687185.1). Taxonomy (NCBI): domain Eukaryota; kingdom Metazoa; phylum Chordata; class Aves; order Pelecaniformes; family Ardeidae; genus Egretta; species Egretta garzetta. The sequence goes on from NW_009258383.1 coordinate 4,335,105, forward strand.
CAGAGATGATATTTAATACTGCGCTTGTGGGAAGAACTAAGTTCCTAAGCCACTTAGGTACTCAACAGGTGGGGGGAATCTAGGCTAAGCCTTTCCTGATATATCGTATGTGTTTAGTGAAAGGCTACAGGCTAAAGATAGGCTTCTGTTTATTATGTGTCTTAGATGCTGGTAACCTATTCAATATAAACACAAATTTTTCTAGCACTGATCTGATCAGTCTTCTATATTCATAATTTGGACAATATGCTAATCTTGAATGTTCTTTGCATGAAACTCTAATGTGTAGGTTTTTTAAAATACAAGATTCCCCCTCCCCTTTTTTAATTGTCATTTTTAGGTAAATTTTAATAACTATACCACTCCCTAAAATTAGTATATTTTCATTCCGGCAGTATCTATGCAAAAATTTTAAAAGTAGTCCAAATGCTGCCTTCTTAAATAGACGTTCCAGCAAAAAGAACAATACAAAAGCAAAATTCATGGAAGATTTGTCTTTTTATAGGTAGTCCTATTTCTATCACCTTGAAGTTACAGATGGGGAGCTGAATTCTTATACAGGCTTCAGATGTTTTAGGAATAAATTGTAAAATCTTTTCTAAGAGAGAGTTTGGGTTTCCTGATGCAGGCTGTTTGAAGAGTTGTGCTTGACTCTTGTGTTCATGAACTACTTGTGTCTTACAGAATGCCATGTAAAACCAGCTAAGGTATAACATTTCTGTGCTTCGGAATCCATCATTGCATCACATTAAAAATAGAGTATCACAACAGAGGATTGTCTGAGAGAGCTCAGAGGTGGAAAAGTGGGTCAAATAGGAAAACCCTACACTAGTTGATGAGTTCCACTCATCACAGCATTAAATGTTGTTGATAGATGCACATTTTTGGCAGTTTTAGAACATACTCTTTATAATTGAATTTAATGCAAGAACTATGCATGGTAGTGCATAATGGGAAGAGGAAATAAAATACATTAATAAGGATGAAATTTCTTAAATGAGAAGTAATAATAACATTTACTTTCATGAGAAATTGTTAGGGAGAATTATGCTGTACTGTGCAGAGGATTCCACTTTTCCCTTCCTTGTAGTCTTTCACAAACACTTAAACTTTCTACTTGTAAAAGGACTTACAGTGTTGAAGGTGTAAAATTGTTTTTCCAGTTGCACTGATACGATATTTACAGTCTGGTTGCATCGTTTCCCTCCCAGTTAAGGTATTTATATGTCTAAATTTGTCTGGTTGCTAGCAAATCTGGAAGAGAGAAGGCCAGCACTAGGCGTTTGAAAATAACCAAGTTTGGGAGGAACCATCATTGCCGAGCAGGGCCCAAAATGCACGTGTGTTTTGAGGAAGCAGGGCAGAGAATCGAGCCCTGCACCAGATCTCATCAGCCTGATTTCAGAAGCAGGAAAGAAGCTGTAGGGGCAGGGCCGTGGACAGGCATGACAGGAGGTAGGGACCGGGTAGCGAAAAATTGCACAACGTGGCACTTTCAGGAAACACTTCAGAAAAATGTTTTCAAGTTCTTATTTGGGGATTTATCTCAATCTTGACCACCAGTGTACGACTAAATGTTGATTACCTGACACAGTGATACAGAATTTTCCCGTGCCCGTCCACAGAAGCACAGAATAGTATCACAGAGAGCTGAGCTCGAAAGGGACATGAGGACATCCTCTTGTCCAACCTCCGGCTCAGAGCAGGTGGAGGTAGACCAGGTTGCTCAGGGCTCTGCCCGTTCCAGTTTTACATCTCCCCATAGCCAGGGAGACTCTGCAGTCTTTCTGGACAGCCTGTTCCCACATTTGAGCATCCTCCCAGGCTGAAATCTTTCCTCACTTCTAAATAAAATTTCCCACGTGTAGGCTTGTGTCTGTGGCCCCTTGTCCTTTCCCTTGGGAGCTCCGATCCCTCTTTAATCCCTCCTGTAAGGCAGCTGAAGACGGTGGCGAGGTTTGCCCTCGCTGGCTCTCAGGCATCGCGTGGTTCGGATGTAATCCCACGCGTAGGAGGGACGGGGCGCTGGGTGATGCCAGCCGGGGTCTTTTCAGCACGGCTGTCAGCCTGACACTGTAGTGTGCTTGTCAGGGCGGGGATCATTCTTTTCCATCTTGGAATCTCCGTGGACATTCTGGGAAACTCTTCAAGTGATCACTTTCTAAGTAAAAACAAAACCAAACCAAACCAAAAAATCCACTGAGGAGGAGTATAGCATCTTTTATTTTAGATACATTACTGATTTATTAGTGTCTTATCCAAATTGTCCTTAATTTTGAAAGTTAGGTATATTTTATATATGACATCTAACTATTTATTAATAAGACTTTATTATATTAATAGTAAATATCGATATAAAATATTAAATATTTATACATATTAAATATATACAATCTAAATCAAAGCACAAAATCATACATATGAAATATTGAACCATTCTAGAGATTAATACAATAAACCTATATTATATTTACATAAGTTTGGCATGCATTTTATTACAAAACTTTGTTTATCGAGGGGAAGGTTATTTTTTAAATGTAACATGTTGAATGTAATTTTCCTTCTCCCACTTAATAAATATACTACCCCGTGGATTATAATGTAAGGGAGCTAACTGCTGAACATAAAATCACAGTCAAAAATTGGTCAGTGCCATGAAACGGTTTGCTATAGGATCTTCCCTGGTGAGTAAAGCTGATCTGGCATTTTTAACATACCAAATAAATCAATCAGTGTATTAGGAAATAATAGGTTTACCTAATGTCTGATGCCTTAGAAAAGGATACAGGTAGTGCAACTTTAACTTAATCCTGCAGCCCTTTTTTCTTCAATAAAAATGTGTCAGGGGAGGTTTCTCCAATGTTTTACTCCAGACAAGCAGGTTGAGCGATGGATACTAGGGCTCCAAATTGTTTTCCCACAGGAAGGCTAAATAAATCTCCTATCCATAACAGGAAATGTTGAGGTTACTTTGTTACTTTTCTATGATGTATAAATGTGTGATTATGTCTTGAAAATATGTTTTCCCTAAAAGTTAGTAGAGAAAAAATGGAGTAGTATGATACTGGAAATATATTTTGAAGAATGTTTGCATAATAGAGATCATCTCAGTGTTCAGTTTGCTGTGCAGATGCATGATGCTTTTTTAACTAAAGGATTGCCTCACCCACTAGGTTTTTGCATGTTCCCTAAAAGTTCTTGAATAAAGAGTGGGAGTGCAGGGCTCAGAATATGAGGGTTGTTTGCTGGTCAGCATTTAAGCTTTTGCTGTCTGAGCGACATTTGGGAATTAGTTCCTGCTTATGACTGTGAGAATACTGTGGTTTAAATAGTTGAGAAATTCAGTGTTTCACCTGTAATATAGAAATATACATATAATACATAAAAAGTATACAAGCACAGTGACTTAAATTATGATCTTGTAAAACAGTTTTGCATTTCACTGACTCTCATTTTAGAGGCAGTACTGTTCATATTTAAGTAATACTTTGGTTGGTTTCAAAAGTCTGCATTAGAAAATTTAGCCGTGCAGGGTTTTTTACAGCCATGTGCAATATTCCCACATGCCAGAGTAAGTAAAAACAAAAGAACAAAGGAGAGGAATATGCGATTAAAATATAAATCCAGTTCTCAGGGTGCTGTATGCAGATATTTAATTAAGAGATTATCTGGATAACTGAAGAACAGAAATAGCATCTGTTCTAAATTGCATAAAATGAATACTAACTTGTGCTTCTTAAACATTTAAGAGAGAAGAGGTAAATAAAAAAAGAATAGAAAAGGCAAGGAAATGTTCTTGTGTCAGACTCTAGATGAGGAAATCACATGGTTCTTTATAACAGTAACTTTACCCCTTATTTATTGACAAAGAGAATGAACAGTGGCATCGCCTTGTTTAATTGCTCTTTGCGTTAAAAATACAGAAAATAATTCTGATTTGGGAATCGCTAATAATTTCAGGAGTATGTTGATTGTCATGGTCCCTTTGTGTGCTTGGGTCAGGTAGCAAGACAGAGCAAAAAGGAGTTTGTCAAGATCTTTGTACCACTCCTGTTTGTGTATCAACATTCTTGCCTTCCTGGAGCATCAGTTCCCTTTTCTTTGCATTTCAAATATAAATGATTGGGAAGTTCATGAGCCAGCAAAGCCTGATTGTACTTCAGGGGAGACATTCCTGAAAAAGAGGCACAGATCTGGGAACCACTGGGGTAGTTTTGATGTCTTAGCAGGCGATGAACCCTTGGAAGAGCCTCAGAATTTTCCAATTCAGTATATACCTGTGATTCCCGAATAGGAACAATTTTTTATGCTAGGGTAGCAGGCATTTTCAGCCACTGGATATTGGCCTGATACTGATTGTGTTGAAATGAATTGGAGATGGCTCTGTGACTTGTTTGGAAAGCAGCTCGGGGTGCCATTAAACATGCCATGATGTTACCCCCCAAGGGCTGTAAATAACAGTGATTCAGTGATGTTCTGTCAAATACCTGATTCTCATTTAAATTTCGTATGTACAAAGGAGAGGTGGTCCTGGGATTGCCCTAGTGGAAAATCCATATGGGCTGAACAGGATTTTTTTAAACCAGTTTATTGGCAGTATCGCACGTCCCTTATCTGTCCTTTCTTCTCCATTCATTTTGTTTCCTTAAAAGATCTGTCCATGTTGGCTAATGAAAAGTCTCATTCATTTTGTTTCAGTGTTTTTTATACTTTTTGCATGGTAAGCAGCAAAAAGGCAACAAATGGAGGTCTCAGATCTATGAATTCTTGTCTGTTTTATCCATTTCTACCGACCTGTGTTTGTCCATCTCCATACCGATCAGGGCTCTGATGAGACCCTCTGGAGATCACTCTGGCTCCCTCCAGCGAAGCCTGGAGCTCTTCGATAACTGCCAGTTTGTCAGCTTTCTCTCAGGAGAGAAATATTGATTCCAGATACCTGTACATTTTTTAACTTAAATATGCACCACTGGCAATTTTCTTTTAATTTAAATTTTGATTTTGGCTGTTTCTGCTGATTAATTCTTTTGTTTTGTACTTCTAATGGTGTCTCCTTTCTGGACACCTCACCTACACCTTGCGTTTTCAGGCTGCCTACATTTCTTTAGAGGGATTTTGAGAAACGGGTGAAGAAGTGTTCACTTTGCACGGTCTTTTTTATGTTCAGGAGGGCCTGTATACCAAAATGGTGTATTAGGTGATTTGTGTGTGTCTGTGTGTTTGTATACAGTTTAAGCAGGAGTTCAGTTTAAGCCGGAACATAGTATATGAGTATCTTCAAACCAAGTATCTCAGTGTGCCTTAGTGGCTTCCAAAATCCCTTTTCTCCACAGCCTATTTTACTTCAGCTGTCTTTCTGTTGAAAGAACTTTTTAGACAGTCGTAGTTCACACCAAAACTTCTGTAGCAGGGGTGTCTGGCACTTCTAATTTTGTTTTTATCAAAGATGAACTTATATCAACTATATTCTTACGTGTATATATAATGACTGTATTACATTCTTTCTAAGGCTTTCTGATATCGTTTTACCTATTTCAGTACTTACAGTCATGAACTTGCGGGGAAAACGAGATTGCCAATTTCCTGATTTCTCAAGGGCAGTCAGAATTGAAATAATGTTTCTTCTTTTTTTTTTTGAAAATAATTTGTTTGTCAAAAGAAAGGAATCTTTTAAAACATTGCTGTTTAAAATGCTAAAGATAGACCTTGAGTTTACGGAGTCAAAGATTTAGTTTCTTTTTCTAGTAGACTGTGTTTGACCAGCAGTCACATCGTAGGCTTTAAAAAGTCATGTTCTTACGAAGGAATAGTGGTGTATTTTTTCTTCGTAGGAAAATTCACCATCACATGTCATCTGCTTTCATTTAAATTCACAGTAGAACTAGCAAGCAGGTATGATAGAGAAAAAGCAACTTGTCTTGGTATGCACGTCCACCAGCCAGCCTGCCTGGTTGACTGTCTGTGCAGCATGGGGGTTTTTGAGCCCATCATGTTCCTCGTGGGATGATGGCATGCTTCTCTCCAAAAAGGAAAGATATTTGGTGTCAACAGCTGATACAGAACAGCATCTAAAGTGTAGCAGCAGGGTTGGATTCCAGATCCATTCCTTTGCCACAAGGCTGAAAGGAGGAAAGGCTGAGCCTCAGCAGTAGGACTGGTCTACCCCGGTGTGGCTCAGAGGCGAGCTTGGTTAGCTGGAGACAGTACGCTAGCAGGTAGGATAGCAGTTGTGTCACCTACTGATGCTTAAAAACAAATGAAACAAACTGCCCAGCCTACCCACACAAGTCAGTTTTTAACAGAATCAGGTAGTCTTAATGAGGTACCAAAGCATCCTGTTGGTCTGTTTAAGCACATGTGTGTGGATGAAGCTGGAAATCTGTCTGTTCTGTAGCTGTCTAACCCCTGCCACCCTGCAGCATTGCCTTTCTGCCAGAAACCGTCTCCTCCCCTTGGACAGCAGCTGCCAATACTCAGACATTAGATGAGCCATGAGAAATAACCTCCCGCTTTTTTGTGTGTGTGATAGAAATCACAAATCGTTAAATACTTAAATCTTCACTAAATGACAGGAGCTTGCATGTTTTCTTCCTGAAATTCTACTTTTATCTGCTCCACAGCTTTCAAACTCCTAGAATCACAGAAAGGTTTGGGTTGGAAGGGACCTTTAAAGATCATCTAGTCTACCCCCTGCCACAGGCAGGGACATCTTTCACTGGATCAGGTTGCTCAAAGCCCCATCCAACCTGACCTTGACCACTTCCAGGGGTGGGGCATCCACAGCTTCTCTGGTCAACCAGTGTCTCGCCACCCTCATGGTAAAAAATTTCTTCCTTATGTCCAATCTAAATCTACCCTCTTTCAATTTAAAACCATTGCCCCTCGTCCTTTCATTACAGGCCCCAGTAAAAATTCTCTCTCCTCCTTTCTTATAAACCCCCTTTATATATTGAAAGGCTACAATAAGTCCTCCCCAGAGCCTCCTCTTGTCCAGGGTGAACTACCCCAAGACCTTAAAGGATCAAGAAGATATGCCAACGATGCTTACTGTTTATTAGGATGACTGGTAAGATAATTTGGCTCATCTCTGATGGGTGGAGGAGTAGGGTGAGGAAGCAGTAATAAAAAGAAATATAATAGGACCACATTTCTTTCAAGAGAAGAAAATTAATGAATATATATTAATGTGTATATGTTTTTCCTAGAGTTTAGCCCTTGTCTAAATGGGAATAATGATATAACTAGAATGTCTCTTACAGTGTCGGCTTACTGACAAGATAATGAGAACATAGGCACTAATAACATGTATTATGTATAATAATTACTATTCCAATAGTTACTAGGTCATAACAATTTAATACGATAATATATATGAAAATCAACCTCTTTATTAATAAAAATTTAAATGGAGGTACACATTGTGAAATACACAAACACAAAGACTTGCTTTGGCATGAATTTATACAGGTGTCATTCTACTGCAGAAGTTTTGTAGAGCTGGTGGCCATCTACTTATTGACTGCCTCAGGAATCAAGGGTGAAAATACAATGTTCGGTCTGTTCTCAGCTTCCTGTTTTAACTCGTTTCCAAAATCTGGTTTAAAATATGTCTGTTGAAATGGGGATTTGGGGCACTTAAAATAACTTAATATTCCAATGTAAGTTTAATACCTTTGTATTAGGCTGCAGCCTTTCTGACAGCCATTGTACCCCCATATGAAGATGCTGCTACATATGTATCAGTTAAATCCTCCAAAGAGTTTCAAGGAAAAATGTGATATTATGTGGTCAATTTGCTGTTTTTTTAATATTTTGAAGATATTTATGCAAGGAGAAGACAATACAGACATTTTAATAAATTGCTGAATGTCTCATGAGAGAGAGAATTGCTTTTTCAGTGTAAAAAGTGCTATCTTAATCTAGAGAATAAATTGTGGTTTGGGAAAACAAATCTTTTTAATGAGGTCTTTTAAGTGGATGTCTAAAGGAAACAATAAATATGTTAATGAAGCATTATTATAATATATAATTTATATTTAGACAATTAAGTATTTACTTCTTTTGAAACTACTGGCATGTTATTGGACAGGTTTTCTTATACATCAGCTGTTAGAGGATATCTACAAAAATGTTTTTAAGTTGGGTTCACTTGACTTTATCTAGAGGAAAAAAAAATTAAAATCAGTTCTGATCTCATCCATGATATGAACATGTAATGAAATACAGTAAATGTCTGACCTGTTCAGTTCGGCTTGAGACAGAGGACCAGAAAGGATATGATAAATTTTTCATCTGCATTTCTTTCATCCCGTAGGAAAATAAACTAATATATGTAACTTTTAAGTTGGAAACTGACGCTGATCATTTCATTACAGGTGCATGTGATTACCATATAATGTGCAGCTGCTTTAGCACTGAAACTGTTCTTCATAGGTTATGCAGCCGAAACGCTGGTTAAGTAGGATGAACCCTTATGCCTACCTGCCTTTTGAGATCTAGCTCTCAGGGCAGTCTCACTCACTCGCCTGTTCTACGCACAGACAAAACGTGATGGGTTCCTTGTATTGCACCGCATGCCAAACGTTGCTTTTGAAATACTTCTATTTCACAATGTAAAACTTTGACGATGGTAAAATGTGATAATATTTCAGGATGACAGAGCTTCTTGGATAATAGCGTTAACCTTTTGGCACTTATGTGAATAAATATAATGCATTTGTTTACCTTCCGTTTGAAGTTGCCCAGAAGCATAATTTTGATTTTGTTTCTTGGATGTTAGGGAGGTGAAGTGTTCCCTCGTGCTCTGCCTGTGGTTGGCACCTGGGGCTTGTCTCCTGCCAGCAGGAGAGCTGGGAAACTGGCGGCTGAGATGAACTTTCCGGGGAGCGTTGCTTTGCTCTCCCTGCTCACAGCCTGCCAGCCCTTGCCCTCAGCCAGGGGTGCTGTGGGTCCTCAGGCGAGCAGAAGAGTGTCCTTGGGCTTTGTATGTACTTGAGCTGTGCCTTAGTTAAACCAGGGCTGTTCCTTGCACCTTCTGTAACCAGTGAATACTTTTTCACGGGTAAGACAGCGTGTAGCACCTTGACTGGATTTTAAGTAATGGGGGATATCACTAATAAAAAATTTATTTTTGGAAATAATATTTATATATTACTTTTCTAAAACTGCTTACTTTTATTTGAGCTATACAATTTCGACCTAGAATACAGAATATGATTGATAACTTTTCAGCTTTGTGTCAAGACATCTCTGTAGCTTTTTTTGCTCTTAGATAATGCTCAATGTTTCCATCAGCCAGACTTAAGTTAGCTAGACTTACAGACTATTTTTCTTCTATTTCATTTCTCTTAGAAGTACTTCTAAATCTCACAAAAAAATCCCCCACTGCCGTTCTTCGTTTGAAGTTGTGATTTTGGCTTTTGGATTGTAAGCTTCATGCAGCAAATTGAGCTGCTACATCCCCTCTGGCCAAAACTGACTTCTGCAGCTGTGATCTTTATGCTTTTCTCTGGTACTGAGCAGTCATGCAAGGTGTACCCTGTACTGTCTACCTTCAGTCTTGCTGTTAGCTGGTAACCCAGATGCTTATTTGATAGATGTACAGGATCTCTCCTCGCTGTAGTTTGTGCTGTGGTCAGGCAGGGTTTGGATGGCTTACTGACCGTTTCACAAAAGCCCATTGATGAACTGCTGGGACACCTCGTCCCACCTGAATACCCAAACTGCAGTCAAAAAAGATGTTAAAAATGCAAAGTCATGCTTTAGGGCTTTCAGCACATAGGAGACCATTGCAAGAAAACATCTTGCTCTGGAGCAGATTAAATTTTCTTTTTTTTTTTTATAAACATAATTTAAGACCTTATTAAAGACAGACAAATGGGACGGGGTCCATGGAGGATGACGGTAATTCTCTTACTTTATTAGACAATACCTGCAAGCTTCCAGATTTGAGGCTTCTATCTCTTTCACTTTAACTTGGTGTGTATTTTATTTTACCTCGTTATTAGTAATAGATTAGAAAGCAGTGAAGACAACAGTTCACTGTGAAATTATTGCTTGCTTTTACTACCTAGTATCATACTGGGGGTTTTTTTAGAGCCATTAGAGCTTTTTCTAGTTTTCCATGTTGTTTCTAGTGCTTCAGGACCATGCACAGAGACTGTCCCAGGTGCATTACACTCACCATGTTGGTTTTACTTGCAAGAGCTTTGTTACTAGATATGAGCTCTTGGGTTTCTATCGTGGGATTGTCAAGGTTTAATGAACCTCACAAGGAGCTTCAGACGTCGCGGAGGTGTGATGTTTCCATCGCTCAGTTATGGGTGGTCTGTTCAGCAGCCTGCATTAAGGACCTTACACATTAATGGCATGTCATGGAGATGGTAGGCAGAGGATTTATTTTGTTGGCTGTGGCAAGCTCTTGCAGTAGTAGAAGCACAGAAGTTTGAGGTAGCTCCCCTGAGGGAGGGTTAACTTGGATTCAGTTATCTTGCATCGCACACAGAGGGGTTTTCATCTAGGTAATTATCATGCAGCAGTAGTCTCTTGCTGACTAATTTCTGGTTCCCTACATAAGTCCCTAGTTAACCAAGCATTTTTTGAAAGGCAAAGTGACAGCCTTTAAATTATTCTTACAACTCAGTGGAAGGATTTTTGTCCTGATCTGTTTTGGCAGAAATCAATATAAGCCGTAAGACAAAGTTTCAATAGAACAAAGAAAAAGCTTGAATATGAAGAACCACTCTTGCATCTGAAATGCATTTTGTGTTCATGTGATGGAACTCATTTTGTGCATCTGGTTTTCAAGCACCTATCCTGGAAAAAGCTCAGAACAGTCTGCTGGGTTAATAAAATACAAGTTCTTTCCTAAACAGAGTCATGATGGCTTTTCCATAAATCTGCCTCTTGTTAGCTAGAAGTCATAACATAAAGACGTAACAATTACAGTTTGCTTTTTTATTGTGCCTTTTTTACTGAGTTACATTATGACATTTATGAGAAATAAAATTAAGCTTAGGGCATAGAAGACAGTGTATAGTCACCATTTGAAGGCTTGAATTTAAGGCAGATTATGACAGTTGCTCTTTTGGCAAGAGAGACAGGCTTTTAACCTATAGGTAGGTAAAGCAAGATTACTTTAATATTGCTTTTATGAGGCCTGCCTGATCAGGTAAAATAAATTTTAAAACTTGAGTTGAAGCGATGTCTTGTACCTTTCAGGATAAATAGGCAAAAATATGCTTGATATATTCAAGTTGCTTTTAATTCAAAGTACTGTCAGACAAGTTCTAGTTAACTGTCGTAAGATTGCCAGTTCTCTGCATCATTTTCTGTGATGACTACCTACTGTCGATGTTCTGTGTGGTACCAAAACCATTTAGCCATGTGGGTTAAAATGTCGTTTGGAAAGTTAAGTAAAACGATAAATGCCCTACACTGGCCAATGTTGCAGTTGCAATTTAAAACTTGACCGCCTTTTCCTCCTCCAGTATTTTGTGCACTGCTCTCCTTTTTTATGGTAACTCCGTGCTTTTTTCAATGGGAGTGCTCATGCTTCTGGAGATTTTTGGATCCTAAAGAGGCAAGACTTTCCTTTTTCTTTGAAAGAAAGTAGAGGGAATCAATTTTATATTTGCAGAATCCTGCTGTTAAAACTGTATGTTATTTGGTCCAGACCCAGGAGGCCGGTGTGTGGCTCTTCTGCCCAGCTTTCTCACCCGAGGGTGGGTGGACTCCTGTGCTCAAGCAGCAAGAACGCGTTCATGCAGCTGCTTTAGATCTGTGGCTAATCCCATTGGTCTTGAGCAATAAATGCATTTGGATAAATTTTTGCCTTCTGGCATGCACTTTTATTGGTTTTACTCTTGAGTAATCTGTGAGAACATTTCTTCCCTTCAAGACTAAAATGGCTGATGGCATCCTTTTAAACACAGTGGCTTCTATTCTTACTTTACTGCAAGGAACTGAAAGCTAAAACTTGAGCTGACTTACAGACAGAACTGTGTTTGTGGTTATTCAGTTTACTAGTACAATAGAAAAGGCTTTTTAAAATTGTTGTTTCATGCTATTTTTCATATATTTTATTTGCAAGCAAATGGTGCTCTTTTGTTAAGTTCTTTTAGACTCTCGGGGTGTTTAATCAATAACAGTAAGGTTAAAATTAAAGTTTTCAAGATTAAAGTGTTACCAGCTTGACTGTTTTGATGTCCAACCACATATTTATTTTCCCACACCACCTGTATCTAACTCCCTCCCTCATCCAAGACAGTGGTTTTATTCACTGTTGGTTTTTTTAGGGGTAAGAAGCAGCCAGGAGTTACACATGCTTTGCACCAATTGTCTGTTGTGAGGTTTCCCAGTGAATGTTAACGTTATCACATGTGGTTTTCTTGAGCTAGTACTAACTTTTGTTAGTAATACTAAAGAAGGACTTGCAAAGGTTCCTTCAATTTGTTTTCTAGTTTTCCATATGTTTAATTTATGGAGGGTTGATTAAGAATAACAATAATGCCCCCCAAAAGAAGCCTTTGAGCATTGGTGGGTATTCTTGAAACCATAACAATAAACCAGTATTTTAGAAGATGCGCTTCTAAAAAACTTGGACGTGTACTTTTTTTTTTAATTTAGGGATTCTTAAAAATAGCTCAGGTTATATGGGTAAATGTATTCTAGCAAATTTTTGTAAGATTAGTTTGCTGTCTTCCTCTGGTTGTTCATTCACAGCTCTTTGTTTAGGCAAGAGTCACAGCCTTGCTGATTTCTTTAGGCAATGAACACTAGCTGACTTAAAAATATTTAAATGTCAGGATTTTTTACAGATATTTGGGTGCATTCTCTTTATTCATTATATTAGACTGGGGTAACCATTAAAACCATTCTAAGATTATTGAAAGGCTTACTGTATTGGGTTTATAGCCTGTCATAAACAGATTACACCCATTTTAATTTGTTATCTGGAGTATGTCCAGCTTCCGCTAAATGGTGTCTGTTTTACTTTTAAAAGAAATGTTCAGCTGTTTGTAGCCAGAATGCAGTTAGTGTGGGTGACAGCCATACCAGCTGTGTGCTGCACGCTTCAGCCGGTGGAATGACTGAACAGCACTCTCGTAGGTGCCCCTGCTGTTTCCTACATTGACACAACATCTAGAGAGGTTCTTCTTTAGCTTTTACAGTTCTCTGTCTCTGCATGTGGTAAACAGCACTTTCTCCTCCTCTGCTTGGGCAAATCTGGACAGAAAGCTAAGCCTCAGATTTTAGTTTCCCTCACAAAGGTGGAATATTTGTCTTGAGCTTTGGTTATTTCCGCCTGAAGCAGGTCAAGAAGTTGCATCTGGAAGACAACAAAGCTCAGAGGACTCAAGTCAGCTATAAAGGTCCAGGAGTTTGTTGGCCATGCATCTGCTTCCATGGCCACCTCCACTGCTGGCATGGGGCAGGTACAGCGGTGGGGTCACATTTAACCCCATGTCTGTCTTCATATCCAGTAACAGACGTGTACAGACATGGTGCCCCAGCCTGCTGCTCTGCCCAAATGTAGCCGTGCATGCTGGGACTATTAAGGACATGCACAGGGAGATGCTTGATCAACCCCAGAACAGTAAAGCAAGATGTTCCTATGGGGAAAAAAATACAGCAAACCTCTTAAAGAAAAACAAACAAACAGAGCCTGCAAAATGCACATGCATAAGTGCATCCGCCCCCTTTCCCACAGCAGCCAGGCTGAAACCGTTTTCTTTCTAGAAGTGAGAGAGAGCAAAAGGATGTATTTTCCCACTCTTCATTGATTTCACGCCTGTAGCTTCCCTAAGTTGTATTCCTGCATGTTGAATGAAAGGAGCATCACAGGAGTCAGGACTCACCTCTCCCATCAGGTGTCAGTGGAGAAGGTTCACACTCACTCTTCAACATAAGGAGATGGTATCAATGGGGGCAAAAAGGTATTTTGCGTTGGTTTTTTTGAGACACAGCAGTAACAGCCCTGCAAGCAGCATCACTGAGCCTTACCTTGGTGTCTTTGGCACCCCGTGCCACAGACATGGGAAGCCTGGTGAAAGAATGGGGGAGTCATACCAAAAGCTGGGGCGCCTGCAGCCTGGGCTCCAGGGAGCTCAACAAACACCTTCTCAGGATGGACAGCACTGGGTGCTACGCTTTGCATTCGGTTGTCCAGAATTTCAAATCTATCACAAATTGGTATGTAGGAAATGTCTATAAAATCTGAATTTATGCAGTAAATGTGGGCACAAACTGTAGAAATGTGTAAATACCTCATTGTAGTTTCTGTACTCATTTAGTTTTTCCACAATATGAGAGGTAGAGTGAAAAACAATCGTAATACAGACCCCCATCTCTTCCTTTTCAGGTTGATGAAGTCAATTTTGCTATTTATTTCAAGGGAATAATATCAGACTTTGTGCCTGATGTCGTAGCAAATGTTGAAGTTGAAAAATGTCCAAAAATAGTGTTGAATTGAGAGACTCTAAATGTATTTATCCTGAATCCCCACTTTGTGGCATTATTGCTGTAGTCGCATCCCGAGCTAGCATTATTCATTAATACCAGCTTATCCCCATGATCCTTCTTTCTCTTTGTTTGTTCAGATATACTGTGTGTACATCTGTATATATGTAACCTTCTGTTTCTTGCTCTCTTAATACCATCTTTTAAATTGCACTTAGGGCTGGTGCGGTTGAACCAGTTAGGCATTCGGACTGGGGAACCCCTATTGTTGGCTTGTGTTAGAGTCGCTGTTGCCCCACGTACCATACTAGGAGGCATTAGGGAGACTAAATTCCTCTGGAAATACGGACTGTCTGATTTTTGAAGCATTGGTGTGATTAACTGTAATGTAATACACTTGGTATGAATGCTTAATGGATAAACATTCTTTTGCTTACTCTAGGCAGTTTAACGTCTTACTAGGACGCAATTCATTGTGCTAAACAGTGCAAATGTGAAACTATCTTTAGACGAAATGCAGTCAGCCAAAATGAGTTCTGCCTGCAGGTGCAATTAAGGGATTGGTAAGTCTACAATATGAAGTAATTGCGTAGTGATCTGGCGCTGAGAATGCTGCATTGCACTTTCCGTTTGAAAGATGTTTACAAAATACAGCAAACCTTTTGCTGTATTACAGAAGCTTTTCCGTTAATCCTCTTAGCCTCTGCCTGTTTGTCCATTTTTATAAACAAGCAATGGCATTAGCAGGCTGAACGGCTGGGTTTTGGTGGGAGCGGGTGCAACACTCCTACCAAATTAATGCAATACCCCATTAACTGGTCTCTTTTATATCACAGCATGGTGATGTTAATGTGAATAAAGCAATAGGCTACTGAAGGCTTTAAATTCCTTAGAATCACAAGCATTTTAGTCAATGTAGAAAAATACCTGCTTGTACCAGAAACTAAATAAATACTCTCTGTAACATGTGCCACCTTAAATTGGGGAATTAGGTTTACCCTGAAGGCCAGTGGAAGGGCTGTCTAATATTGAGTGTCATACTTAGGCTATGCTTCAACTTTTAAGCCATGTACTTAAGTAATGAACAGCCTGTGCGCGTGTACTCTGTGGAGTTTAACACATCTTGGCGTTTCTCTCAATAGAGGTTTTCTTAATAGAACATAACAATTTCCCACAGTCATCTTAGACCATCGGGCTATCTTTATTTAGGAATACAGTCTTGGTTACAGAATTCATTAAGAATTTCTTATTTAAAAAACCAAAACCCTAAGTATTTCTTCATTTAATATTTTTATAGGAACGTAGTTATTGTGAAGGGTGGTGGTGGGACAATTTTAGGGTTACAGAAAGGCTCCCACTGTGGTCTGGCGTGGAAGTACATTTGCTTATTGTGCCGTCTTCTGAGGCAAGGCTGTAAAGTCTTCTGCTTTCTGGCACTGGAGATCCTTCTCCCTGGCTTGCTCAGTCTTTGCTGCATCTGCAGCAGTATTGGTAAGGTTGCCCATTAGTGCCAAATGCAGTAGCTGCTAGGAGTGAGACAAGGTGTATGAGGGAGTCATAAAAAAATTTCGGGGCACTTGCAATGTTGCACCTCAAAAAAGTAGAGTAGGATTTGTATTGGTGACCTAATATTGAAAAAATTGGACACCAAGTCAGACTGCTTCCACCTAACTCTTTTCTTCCAACTGCTCTCTTCTTTGCCTCGAGTAAAGAGATAGGTAGCAATGTGTGCTATTTATAGAACATTTTTAGTATCTATATTTTATATATATAAAAGTATTGCATTCATTTTTGTTCAGTTTATAAAATGTCATACGTGCACAATAAAATTGGAGTTGGGTGAATTATCTCCGAGCAATTTATTCAGCAAATCTTCTAAATTAATGCCTATGATCACCTTTTTGTGCCCTTTTTTCCTTTGAATTATTTTCTTAACAGTCCTGACATCTGTAAATTAATAAAAGGAATTTCTTGTGAAATTTTGTTGATTCATTATTACTGAACATGCAGGTTACACAATTTATCTCTGCTGAGATTTATTTTAAATAGAAATAAGACTGTTTTACGAATAGTCGATATATTGTTTCAGGTGTTTGCCTCTGAGAAAATTTGTGGCGTTTGTGTTTGGACATCTTGACTCGTAGGCTGAGGGAGGGTAAGGTGGCTGGGAGAAGGAACACTGACGTGGTGATTCATGGTGACATTGCTACTGTATGGCAGTCTGTACTAATTGGTACCAGAAGCAGCATTTACTCTTGGCTAGTTCATGTGTCACACTCTTGAAGGCAGAAGAAAAATAGCACCCTCAGTTACGACATAAATTGGCAGCGATGCAAAGATCTGGAAGAAATACTGCAGCAGATTCAGGAACAAATGTCTAGGGACAGAAGTTGCAACTTTGCTTCATGCTCTCCTATCCTTTTAAACTTGTTTAGACACCAAAGGTCCAGGCTCGAGGCTGTACTGTATTATAATTAATTTGTCAAACTCTGCTCACGACAAACATTCACGTTTGCATGCTTATTTTTGTGTTCAAAGATACAATGAGTTCTTGAGCATGCTAGCTTGTTACCTTGGCAATAGAGGGGATTGCCAAAAGAGTGATAAAATAGATCTGCTGTCACACTGGAAATGAATTTCCTTCTTAAATATTCTTGTTGATATTTTAATAATTTTTTGTATAGCGTGGCTATCGATGTGCTCTTGTTGCAACTGCTTCTTCATTCTGCTGGATGGAGACACTCTCAAGGTGTAGGCAAATGTTTTGCTTTGCCCTGAAACAGGAGTGCAGTTATAGTCAGCCAAAGCCATTCAGGTTTAAAGGTCAGTACTGCACCGCTGTAGGCAGTAACGTGTTAAATTGCTGTACCTAGATCTCTAATCTGTCCGGGATCTGTGAAAGAAGTCTGGCAGGAGAGACTTTCTGAGGAACCTTGAGCTTCATGGGAATGCAATACAGTGGAACTTGGCTCTTGGCTCTTTTCCCTGCAATTGTCAAGCTACTGTCATGAAAAATAGAAGGGTGGGGTTTTTTTCCTGATATTTATTCTCTTTTTCTAAATTGTCCATTACTGACCAAAAGTAGACAGTAGAAGATTTAAACAGTTGCAAAGTAAGTTTTTGTCAGTAACTTTCGGTAATACAAAGTAGAGTTAAAAAAAAAGGCAAGGTCGGGGCAAAGGAGTTAATTACACATGAAGTGTATCTGTGAAGTACACAAAACTTAAAAAGTCTCCTTGGGATTCATATATGATCAGTAAGACTCAGGGGAGTCACCTCAGTAGTCATTTAGTCGTCCCATGATACTGATGCTTCCAAGCTGCTGCATTACAAAACTCAACCCACTGCCCAAGAAGATTTAGGCCCAGGTCTGCAAAACTCATCAAACAGAATTCAGTGAAAATCATTTAGCCTGTACCATTAATGTAAGAGAAAAACAGGACAGTATTGGAATTTCCCATTTGTAATAATGATTATGACGAAAAAGATAGCGAGAAGGATGGAAAGAAAAAACCTCACGGAATTGTAACGGGTCACTATATGCCAAAAGAGCAGGAATACTCAAATAAGACTATTCAGATATCTCTGTCAACTTCAGGTTTCAGTGCACCATGCTGTTTTACTCACTAAACCAAAACTGAGACACAGCAACCCTAATAGCTGTGCAAGTTGCAAATTCCATGCGAGCGGTGTTTCGATACCAGTGAATCTTTTTAAATCTGACCAGGGTGACCTTTCAGGATAAGCAAGTTGAGTTACTTAGATTGCCTTCCAGTAAAAGGTAAGTCTTATGTTCAGATACTCTACAAAGGGTTGCACGCTGAAAGCATGGAAAATGAGTTTAGTAAAAAAAGAGCAGAGAAACATTCTCAAACTTTTTGTGTTGAAGTAGTTTGACATTTGCCAAAGATTGAACTGTTTGGGTTTTTAGGGTTGCCATGGGAAAATAGCTGAAGTTTTTCCAGGATTGGTTTAGGAGGCGTGTTTGCCCTCAGCAACCTAGAGGCCATAATATGTTGCCTGTGTAGAGAAGAAAGAAAGCATTTGTGTCATCTGTGTTTCTCATGACACGATGTTCCTGAAGCTTCACGTGAGTAGGATTGCGGCTCCAAAGGGCGCGCCTGGTTTACGAGGACTCACGCCCATGGGAGGCAGTTCGGTCTCCACTTTTCATTTTTTCACTCTGTGCTAGATCAAGTTTGTGAACAAGGACACTAGGTGTTGTAAAATGAAGAGTCCTCGGTGTTTGTGAGACCAGCGTTGCATTTTGTATAGCTTCTTAAGTGTGTAAGTATTAATTTGTTGTCAAAGGAGCTTATCTTGTTCTTAAGTCCCTTCGAAAGAATGAAGAGACGGTGGTGCGGGGCTACGGTCCCACTTGTTTCCAACAGGCTTTGGACCCTAAATGGATGCAGCATGGGAAAATTCACGTTCTGCCACTGCAAAGTTTATTTTAGTCAAAGTTACAGCCTATGAGAAATGCCCTTTCAACAGGAGTTTGCTGTCTCTGAAAGCACTTGGAGTAACTCATTCCTGAGCTGCAGGACCCCCTCTCCCTCTCCCTGGTTTTGAACTGCTGTTGGCAGTAGTGGTGGGGCAGGCTGCATCTCGGATGGCTTTGTTGTGTTGAATGCTTTATTGAAGTATTGTCCCAGCGTTTGTTGCTTTGCAGAGACCTCATGTTCTAAAATCTCTGAAAGAGGAGCATTGCTTGGCAATGGATTTGAGTGTAATTAGCAGATGACTGGAGATTATCTGTGTCGGGGTAGCCTTAGACTGGGTCAGTGATAGCCGCTGTTGCGGAGGAAGGAGGCAGAGGCTTTGAAAAATACACTACATTAAAAAAGCACAGGGGGAGGTCAGAGGGGTCCCCGTGAAGGAGGCAGCAGCTCTGCTGGCTCACCGATGGAGTCAAAACGAGAGCCAGTGTCTGGAGAACTCAGAACTCATCTGGTTTTTGTAAGACTTGAACTGCTGGATTATTTTTGTTTCCAGATTGGATATTTTCAGAAGGAAAGACTCACTTCATAAAGAGTGAGGAAAACTCACCCTAAGAAAAGAGTATCTTTTATCTCCTCATTCATCCTCCTTAATGTAGCACACACAATATAGGACGTTTTCAGCTGAGAGAGTGTTACTTACTACTATAAAAATTTTTACTTATCTTCTACTTTACTTATCTAAGTAAAAGTCTTAATTTACCTTCAAGCAGCAAGGTTTTAGATAGCACTTATATGAAGACTTGGTATTTTCAGGGGACCTTAATCTCCTTTGTCATGTAACAGTCATCTGTAATGACACAATATCAGCCAAATAATGATCAGGAACTTTTATTATGTTTTTAGAAATTACTCTGTATTAGCTTTGGTTTTACTCTTCAATACCAGGCCTTATTTTTACTTGCTAATTACTCTGACCTGGCTTAATTAAGAGTAACACCATGAAGTTTTCGCATGGGGCGCATTTCCAGCAGCAATGATTTTGTATTTTTCTGCTATGCAGACAAGTAGCAGTGTAAATTGTAACAAAACTAGTACATCATCAATAAAACAAGTGCAAACTGAATAAATAATAAATGGTAGGGTAAATAACTTCACTGATTCTAGGAAAATACTTAGTGAAAGCAGGTGTTTTAAAGAAGTCGCACCTGAAACTGAGCCAAGTAACAGAGAGACAGGGTAAAAATTATATTTGTACACAGAAAATTTGAGATGACAGAAAAAAGAAATCTGAAAATTTGGCCTTCTACTTGATTTAAGGTGCCAAGAAGGCCACATTTTTATACCAGCATGTCAGTATTGAGCTACATAGAGTTTAAAATGCTTGGGTAAGGGATTTGTGGTGGAAGAGCAGTTCGATGCACTGCTATACATTGGTGCATCCTTCTTGGAAGGACTCGAGCGTTTTGGCTGGGTTACTTTCAGTCCCTGCAGCCCCTCCGAGCTGAAGCAGCAGGACCTTCTGATTTAACAGTGGTGAATGCAGCGGAGAGGTCAAAAAGAGGGAGCAGTCCTCTCATCATTGATACCAGGAGATGATCCATCAGAACCACCAAAGCAATTTCAGCTCCATGTTTGGGCCTGAAACTGCACTGTATAAAATTTAAGATACTCGTTTCAGTGAAATGAGCTAAAAGTGAAGTCTGCCTGGTTGTTTAACTGCTTATGCTGGGAAGCAATACCACACTCATGTCACAGGCCTAATGAATGTGTGTCATTAGTCCCTGTGTTTTAATGCATGTGTCCCAGCAGGCAGTGTGAACGTGCACAGTTTGGGGTTAGCATCAGTTGGGTGCTAGTCCCTGTAGGCAGGCCAGATGCAGGACATGCTGTAGTGGATGGAGCCGCAGGGGTGCGAGCTGGGATCTGTTGCCCCTGCTGCAGGACAGTGGCACTGTGGCTTTTTACTAGACGTGGTCTTTATGACTGTGCCAAGAGACAGAAGACTTGATAGTGTGTGCTGGTTACCTAAACCAAGAGTATCTAGAGAGAATACTTTCCAGTTTGTATCAACAAATTGAACAGTTTGGTTGTGCATGGCAGCAATTGCTCCTGGCTCTCTGTCGTACGTCAGAAGAGGTCTCTGCAGGATGGAGAAGTCCAGGGCCCAGATGCCTTTAGCACTTCAGAAACTGAAATCTGCTGTGCAGTACTTTTCGCCGGAGTTTCAGGCTGCTTAAATCAGGTCTTTCTCCTACAGGGCTTTCTGAGGGAAACCCCAGGCTTGATTTTGGTGTTAGACAATCAGCTTCCTTCAATATTGCATCTGTCTTAATTCCCATCTGTCTCTCATTCCCGCAATTGCTTCTTGGGAAGATTTGCCTCCTTGGTGCTCCCCTGCTGAAGCGTTAGTGACAGCTGATGCCCACGCAGGCTTTAGCGGAGCGTGAAGCCAGGAAGGCTGGAGGGAGCGGGTGGTGGCTCCTCCTCACTGACTTGCTCCCGTTGACTGTGACAGAGCGACCACATCGCAAAGACTATTTGAAAGAGAAGTCAAGTCACCTACTTCAGATGTCGTCAGAGCTTCCTCTCCTCCCTGAAGCTATGCTGTAGAGACGCTCTCAAGCAGAAGATAATGAATGGTTAAACTGTGATTTTTTTCTCTCATTTAGCTTCTTGAGCACAGCTAGAGAGGTTCTCCCGAGTGCTTCCCCTGCCTCCTGCCCTTGCAGAGCGCAGCACAGGAGTGCTCCTCCCAACTGCTCCTGCTTCAGGTGCAACACTGTAGGTCAGTGTCATGTCCATAAACGTGTCTGATTCTTCCAATGCTGCTCTTATGGCTCTTCCTCACTTCTCTCCCCACAAGAGAGTTTTTCATCTGTTCAAAACAAGAGCTGATTGTAAAACTATTCTGAAGAAGTTGGCAGCTGCCCTGGAAACAAACCTGTTCCTCCTCACAGAGGGCAGGCAGGTGCTATTGCGTGCTGTTCTAGGCTGAAAAGACCTGAGAA
This sequence comes from Egretta garzetta, assembly GCF_000687185.1. Taxonomy (NCBI): domain Eukaryota; kingdom Metazoa; phylum Chordata; class Aves; order Pelecaniformes; family Ardeidae; genus Egretta; species Egretta garzetta. Next base: position 4,357,015 of record NW_009258383.1, read on the forward strand.
AGTACTGAAGGTGTCATCCACAACTTGTAATGTTTTTCTGAATGTCTTATGTCAAAATTACATAGTCACTGTGCTTCTTTATTTGGATTCTTGCTAATAAACGTAGCAAAACTTGTCTGAAATTCCAGCTGTTACTGTAATTAATAATAATGCTTCTGATACAAAATATTTATGATTTCCATCCATGCCTGCATTAAAGACAGTCTCTGGGTTTTCCTCTTTCGCAAAGTCAATAGGGTGTATCTGGCAGGACCAGCCAAAGAAAATTGTTATTACTCTCATGATAATTAAGGTTGCCAACAGATGTGTCCATAGTGTCAAGCTGATTAGTTCCCTTTAGTGTTTGCACATTTCTGTTTTCTCCCAGTTTCAATGCAGGACAAACAGATCTATTCACTTAGGGAAAAAATAGGTGATAGGAAAGATTTGTGCTCTTAAGGTCCACGCTCTCCAAATGCAGACACTGTCAGTGCCAAGTCCTCTGTGAATCTCCCCCACCAAATACAGAGCACACCCTGGAGGTGGGTTATAAAAGATAAAAATAGAAGATAGTTATGTAATTATTCACCTTCCTGCATTAGATGTTTTCACAGTAATGATGTATGGCCAGAAGAAGACCTGATCATCGTCCTCAGGTCTTCTCACCAGCGTATACGGAAAGGTGACCCATTTTGTTGCTGCTGCTGTCTCTGAAGAAGGCATGGAGCAAAGGTGTTCCAAATTTTTAAAGTTTTAGAAATGCAAGGCATACAAGAAGGGTAATAATACCAGTTACTACTCTGGTGGAGCTTGTCGTATGTACTAAAGCAAGCATAATGCACTAAAGTGATCAGCATCGCGTGTTCCTCTGGGAAGCCACATTCAGTCCCTTGACAGTGTGTGACTGCTGTTTCTAGAACTGTGGCTCCATGCAAGACTCAGGAAACCCAAATTCTGGCCTTGGTCTTTGCTTTGTTAGCTGTGAAAAAAGGAGAAGATTTTGGATCATCTCAAGACTAATACCATTTCTTTTCATGCCTGCAAATATGCCTGAAAATCCCAGTTCTCCACAGTGGGACAGGAGGCGTCTCTGATGGGTGTCTTTGGTTGTCCTTGCCCAAGGACAGCGATGAAAGGAAAAGAGGAGCTAGGTAGGTTGTTGTGCAGGTTTGAGGATAGGTTTTGGCACTGTTTACTGTTCACACAAGCCATACCGGTCTCTTTAGCTGGCAGGTGCTGTTCTCTGCTCATTGACAGCTCTGCATCAGCTGGAAAATACTTCTGAAGATTAACCAACGATGTCAAGCTTAGCTTCTTGGTGGCCAGCAGTAGCACATATAGTAACAGCAGTGATGGGACTGGGAGCACAGGTAGTAATAATTACTCCATGGCCTAGCATCACTTTCAAAATGGCCTCTTGCACACCAGAGTTATAAAACCTTTACTTTGAATTTTCAGAAAGTGCTGGGGAAAAGTATCAGTTTATTGGTCGTACATGGCACCGTTCCAGTGAGGTAGTGGCTGTGATGCCTACTTCTCTGCCCGAAATGGATGCCAGAAGCATGACTTGCTGGCAAATGTTCTCTGTAAATGTTTGTGCCATTTTCTGCAGCGCTGCTTTCCTGTGCATGACGATCCGTCCACATGGAAAGATCTGACCCAGATGACTGGGTCAGATCCTAGGTGCTGTTTTTACTTTCTGAACAGAGGCATGAGGAGCAGGCTTTGTGACAGCAGTAGCAGTAGTGGGTGGAAAGCGTGGTTTCATAAGAGGTATTACGCAGTGATCACCAGTGTACGTTGGCTGTGGCCGCTGATGTGGAATCACTTGGTGTAATCAAGAGTTGCACATAGGAGAGACTATTAGGAGTGTGTTAGAGAGACTTGTGCAGCTGAAGGTGTGGTAGAACAGCTATTGCAACAAGGTGCCCTCCAACGTGCAGCTCTTCCATCGTTCATTCCCTTTAGCAGGCACCAGTCATTGGAGGGGTAAAAAGCATGGAGAAAAAGGCAGTCAGTAGCAGCTGAACCTGGGAGCAGGTCTTGTTCCTTCACACAAGTTGCAAGGACAGTATATACATATCCAGAGTATACTCAGTGTGTTTGGGACTTTCTTAACACATTAGATGAGACGGTTTTTATGTTGCAGACTTCATAGTATGCTACACTAGTAACAAGGTTAATGTGGCACCAAAATGGCTGGCCCATGGGGAGGATAGCCCATGCGATTCTTTATAGTTCGTATCTTTTCCAACTTCCTTAAAAAAAAAAAAAAAAAAAAAAAAAGAGGTGTCCCTACCTACTGATTATTGCCAGCAAAATTCTGTGAAGATTCTTGGTAGTTGAGAGCTATGAGAAAATGCCCCAAACTTAGAAAACTTTTCCTTTTTCCAAGAATAATCAGTTTCCATCTACTGCGGTATTTTTCTGGTCTTATTAATAAAATGGAGTGTTAGAACCAGAATGTGGGGGTTTTTTTCTGAATTAGAGTCTGCAACATATTTTGCTACAGTTAGTGACATGTCCTTTCTAGATTGTGCTCTGCCACTGCTCTCTGAAAGAGAAGCAAGTAGTCATGTATGTGTATGTATGGTGACCTTGGGGGTGCCACCCAGGGTGCCTAACAATAATACCTGCTTCTTTGATCATACAGTTTGTCACTATTTTGGTGCTGGATGAATCACTGATGACCCTTTTTCTTTCACTTTAGAGAAGACAGTAGTATGTTCTGTTAATGGCAGCATTGGAGCAAGCCCATCATTTCTTTGGGGTTTGTTTTGGTGTACACGTTGAGCTTTGGTATCCACTGAGTTGTCACCACTGTTGGTGGCTTTCCCGTTCGTCTGTTGCTGGATTACGAGTGCTGTTTTAAATCCTTGTAAACACCGTAGGTGAATTCCATGGTAACTACTTCTTTTCTAATGGAGAGGTACAACCAGAGATTCAGGTACAGTACTGGATTTTCCTGAAAAAGAGCTTTCTGTAAGTAATGGCTGAGGAGACTTTATTGTAGTAGGTACTTGGCCAGTGCAAGGGCAAAATCAAATCTGTTAAATCACAGGGAATGGGAGAATTCCCATAAGTCTGCAATCCCACACACGCTTGAGGAAACACAGCAGTAACAGACTTGGTGAAGTAGGTTTACTTAAATCAAGTTAAGCATACTGTGAGGAAAAAAGTTATAACTGTTTATTTTATTTTTAGCAAAGTAAAATCTTGAGTGACAGTCCTCATGACTGTACTGAGCAAGCAGTTTGTTACTATGGTGGATAGACTGTTTCACAAAGAAAGAAAATTTTCAAGCACAAATTTTCTTTTATTTTCTTCATCTTAACACCCAGAGATTCATTTAATAGAATCAGTCAACCATTAAATATGGTCATGCAAAATGAGGTAAATGACACACAAGAATATCCTCCTTCTTCCCCTAATCAAAACACATGTTGAAGGCGGTGGGCAAGATCATACGACCAATGTACAAAAGACGGTGAGTTAATGCCAGGCAGGAAACATCACTATTTTACCTTGTTGCTATCGGTGATCCTGCAGTCTCAGATTGGATGTTTTAGGTATCATACCAGGTAAGAGTGGCATGATATATTTGGAGACATAATAACTGTATTCACCACCAACAGTATCTTTAGTTCCCTTCTTGAGTGCAAAACTAAATATTCCAGAACAGTGAGCAAGATCCAAGAAGCCATCTCTTCTGCCTAATCTGGTTCAAGAAAGATCATCCCAAACAAGAAGTCAATATATGATTTGATGCTTTGAAAGAAAATTATCCTGAAGCATATCCAGTCACTTTGCAACAAATCTAAAACTGGTGCCACAATATGCTGATGCCAGCCATTGAACAAAAGGAAAAGAATGGGGCCAGTTAACATGATGAAAAGGAATCCAGAAATAAATATGCTCATTTTGTGACAGGATTTTTCCCTATACCTCACCCTCATCTAATCTTTGTCTTCAGCAAGCTATACTTCCCTGCCTCTCTCACCATGCTTTAACAGCTAGTGACTGTATCTCCATTTTCCTTGCTAACATCCATCTCTGTTCCACATGTGAAACACAGGTCTCTCTTGTGATGTTGATGAATGAGACAATCCAAGCTAAACTCACAGCTGTTGTTTTTAACCTGTACTCTCTTGCATGACCACTGCATTTCAAACCTAAAGGTTTGTGGTCAAACCTTCGGTCACTAATGTTTTAATTGGGTCTAGCTCCTTATTTGGGTTGATGGCAGAATGAATGAGGTTGGGTTTTGAGCCTTTAGTGGGAATAGTCATCTCTGACAACAAACCAGAGAGAAGGTTAGCTGCCAGGGGAGCGGGAGCTCACCCACCCGCCTGAGGCAGGGCTTTTCACTGCTGTTGAGTGGCCTCTTCTCACCGCTTTGATTTATTCTCCTGTCAGGGTAGAGATGTTTGTCATGAGTCGTACATCTCGCAATCAAAAGATAAATAGGATGGCCTTCTGTCCTCTACGTGCTTCTTTTTCACTACATACAGGCAAGCATCATTAGATCTATGGCTTGTTTTCTAGCTCGATACGGCCTACATAGAAAACCATGTTCATGATTCTTCCTGTTTTCAAGCGTTCAGACCCACGGAGAAGCAGTAGGCAGGGGTACGTAACATGAAGAAGGCTTTATCTTGTGTAAAAGAGGTCTATGAAAAGCATTCAGTACCAAAAGACATTTCAGAGCTCTTCTGTCAGGCTGTTAAGCAGGTGTGGATGCCCCCATTTTCTTTTCCATTTTAAGTGGGAGGTCAAACACTCAACGGGGTTAACAGCAGGAGCAGAAATGGAACACAAAGTTTCAAGGCCTTTAAAAAATACCCAATGCAGATGCAGTTACTGCATCCACAAACGGAAGCTTAGGGAAGGAGTTGATCACTTACATTTTGAAGGGGTTGGCTGTTTGCAGGGTTTCTCTGTTTGTGTGTTGCTTGGCCAGAACTTGGCACATAGATTTTGCAGGTTATTTTAGACCAAGTAAATTTTACATTCTCTTATGGTTATTTCTGCATCAGTGTCTTTTTCTCCAATCTTATACATACTAAAGCAGCATAAAATGTTCAGCAGCATTGGACAGTGTTCAGTATGTGACTTATTTTACTTAGCTTTTGGATATATTATGACGGCTTCTTAGCAACATGGTGTAGTTAAAACAGCCTTTTTCTTGCATCAATATCAGTAAAAATCCATGGGAGATAGGTTTGGGGATTCTTGTGAAATGCTTATCATCTCAGTCTTCTTGGAAGAGGCAATTTATTAAGTGTTTTGCATTGATGTAAAATACAGGAGTTAAAATTTCCATAGAGTAACTAACATCTTTTCTGTTTCAACTACGACTTTATGTAAAGCCAGGAGGTTTTTTGCAGTAGCTTTGCAGTAGCAATAACACAGTTACTATACTTACAATAGGATTGAATAGTATTTTTGTATTGCAATGTTAATGTATTCACTATTTAAAAGAAATTCATCTATACTAACAGCTTTTTGGGCAAGTGAAACCTCAGGTGGAAATGAGCCCAGCCCCTGGCATTGCACCGGGCAGCGAGCTAGTCTGCTTGCTCCGGGGGCAATCATTACGGAGCCTCCAAGCAAGGCTGTAAGAAAGCAGGCTTCTTGAGACCTGAATATACGTGTAGCTACATAGCATGGTGTTTTATGCGGTGTTTTATGTTGAAAGATAAATAGCAATATAGAAAAACATGGCTACATAGTTTTATCTTCTGTAGGGTGCCTATAAAAGAGGAAGAGGAGATACGAGAAATTGTTTTCCTTTATTTAAAGTAGTGAACATGATATATGCGTGAGACTAAAGTTCAGTAAAATTACTACCACTAATACTGCATATTCTTTCGTTATTGCCAAATGTGGACAGTTAAGTGAATTAGGCTGGCAAACTATGACTTCTAAAGTATGAAAATATACTTCTCCTGACTGTTTGACATTCCTGAAGGTCTGAATAATATCCGATTGAAGGACATGTTCATGTTGAAAGTATGATAGAAAGTAGCATAAATAATATAATCAGGTTAATGGAGTCAATGTTAAATTACTGCTTTAGAGCTGAAATAAACCGTAAACCCTGTTAGGTTAAAAAATACCCATGGCTGTGTATACTCCTCTCCTAAAAAGTTAATACATAATATGGAGCATAATCTCTAATGGTATCCATAGGCGGCGTAAATGTAGGTTAGTAATCATCAGGTCTAGCTTTAGTGAGATAAATGCAAACTGGAACTTCCTTAGGAGAAAAGGCAGCAACAGAGACTGTATGCAGATCATCATTTCAATGTATTTTGCTTTTTCCTGTCTATGAATCTTTTCTGATAGTGCATTCTTAATGAGCTGAATTAAGTATTTTACAAATTGACATGTATAGGCCAGCTTAGTCATTCAAGATCACCTTCTGCATTTATAATCACAAACAAGATCAATCATTTATACTCAATTGACTTTTGCAACCATACTTATGCTTTACTTGAATGAAAAAGCACAAATGTAAAAAACTGAAGTTTGAACTAACAGGAGAAATTTATCTTTTAAAAGCCTTTTCAAGCTCTGCAACATCACAGGACAAAAGCAGTAGTTACTTTTGTAAGTTGGAAGTCTTTTGGAGTAGGTAGTTGAGTGATTTTTGGTCTGTTCCCACAGGTTTTCAATACCTATTCCAATGAAGACTATGACAGGAGAAATGATGAAGTTGACCCAGTGGCTGCATCAGCTGAATATGAACTCGAGAAGCGTGTGGAAAAGCTGGAACTCTTCCCAGTTGAACTAGAAAAAGGTATGGAGTTTGTGTGCCATTTGGAAGTGACACTGATCTGCAAATCTGAGGAAGTCTACACATGCCTGCAGAGCCTGTCTTGAACTTCCGTGAATCTGTTGTAGTCACCTTGGCTGTTTGAATTTCAAAAATTGTTTGATAAGGAATTAAAGAAGCAGTTCAGAGACATTCATCTTTATTTCTCTAATGGAATTTTTTTGTGTCACTCCATTAACATACGATTTTACACAGTGTTTGATGCGATGTTTTTATTCTGCACTGGAAGAGTAAAAATCTTGATTGTTGTTCTGAGCTCCTCAGAAGGGAGTAGTAAGTTCTGCTTTCGCTTTCCTTTTTCACAGACGAAGATGGACTTGGCATAAGCATTATTGGAATGGGAGTTGGAGCAGATGCAGGCCTTGAAAAACTGGGAATATTTGTCAAAACAGTAACAGAAGGTGGGGCAGCAGAAAGAGATGGCAGGTAAACTAGGCTCAGTATGAAATTTTCCCAGCAATAGTTACTATGAAGTATTATGTTCATAGTAAAGAGTTGTTCGCTTAATGTATGTCATGATAACTCAAAGCTGTAAAATTCAGAGACTTCCTTGGTAAGGTTCAAATACCTGATGTGGTTATGAGAAGATACCAGTTTGGTGTTCTGAGTTTAAACTGTTTAAGGAGAACGGATTTGACAAAGATGTATGTTCATAACTACCTGAAAACCCAGATGCTTTAGCATGAGTAAAGCTGGAGATTCCAAATTGTGTATCACTTTTGAAGGTAGTTTAGATTTTAAAGGTGTTGAGCTCCTATGTTCTTTTGGCTTCAAAACAGCTTTAAAAAAAATCAGTACTTATGAAGAAGAGTTCTGCTAAACATATGATTAGGAAAAGAATTGGTGTATCTGAATGCTTAAACTCTTGCTGAATACACCTCCTTTCGAGTTTACTAACACAGGCTGTTCACTTTGTATTTCTTATTATGCATAGTCTTCTGCTCCAGAGTTCAGTTTTCACCCCTACAGCACTGAAAGTACGTTAATCAATTGGAATGGGAAGCTGTACCATAAATCTTGCCCATGAAAGAAATGGTGTTTGTAGTCTTATACAATGCTCATATAAAACCTGGTTGCTTCTAGAATTGCTTACTTGGTATGTACAAGTTAAAGAATTGCTTTTGAACTCACAATATTTCCTATCATACAGGACAGAATTATCTGTGTATTACACAATACCTGCCACAGTCAGACCAATGTTTCTTATTAAAACTTAGAAAACCACTTTACTATGTAATCATTTAATAATAAAAAGTATTCTTAAATAACATTTGTTGTTTTATCCCAGTGCATGCCCTTTGTAAATTTGCATGCAAATAAAATACTACTTATCTGATACATTAGCAATTAAGTCTACTTATATGCATTCTCTACTTCTATTTTTAACCATTAGTGATTTGTTGTATTAGTTATAAATAATACCAAACACAGACATGGATAAATAGAGTAAGAATGAACTCTAAAAATTTGATGCTGTCTTCTAAAAAATGTATTGCAGTAGCATGTTCCTTACTGATGAAAGCATATAAATTTTCAGCCAGGCAAAAGGTTGTTCTGCTGTGGAAACCCCATACAAATTAAATCAGAAGGCTCTACATGGCAGGGGGTTGCAAAGTTTAATAACATTGCTCTGAAACTACTGAAGTATACTGTCTTCCAGAGTGGGCTTGCAGGTATCTTTACAGATCTTGGCAATAAGATACCAGGTTGAAGGCCAAGTACTGTTTTATCATAGGCTTAAAAATTATGAAGGGAAGAAGCTGACACCTCAAGATGTCATGACTTTATCCATTACTTTTTAAATTTAAGTGGACATTTTTCTGAAGGGTATGCTTGAGCTCAGCCAGAAGGCATTAAGCTCACAACTGGCATTCTATGTGAAATTCTCTGTTTGAAAATCAGAGTTGCTTGCTACTGCTCTATGATGATGTCTATTTTCTGTTCCTCTCCTTATTCACATGTTTGAGTGTGCTACAGAGTTAATGTTCAATCACAAGTCTCTTTCATTTCCCTAATGGTATCTGAAAGGAGCTTGTCAGCTGAGAAAAAAATAGTATCTTTCTTTGACCATTCTAATATTTCTCTTGGTTCTCAACTGGCTGAATGTTCAGTCATCTGAGAAATAGCCCTCTGATTTTCTCTTTGAGAGCCTGACTGATCATTCACTTGGGAAAGGGATATGTTATCCCCTCAGTCAGGAGCAGCCAGTTGTGTAATGAAGTGCATCAACTGTAAAGGGTCCTGTTAACTTAATCTTTGTGAAGAGCCTAGTTAATCATTAACACTGATAGCAAAACAAAGTCTCTTAAGAGAAAATAAAACTATATTTCAGTAGTTGCATCAGACATTCTGAATAACTGCATAGCAATCTTGAAGCAGGCTTCTTCTGAAACTGCAATTTTAAACATTACAATATCTGTAGGATAACTCCCATCTTTTATTGAAAGACCCCTTGAATCATGATACAGATTACTTGCCTCCCATGGAAACCCAAAATCTGTACAAAGGGGTTTCTTGGTGGCTGAACACCGCTGGCTTGATTCATGTTGATGCAAACAAACAGGTAGTGTTCAGCCGTCATATCAAAAGGTGTTGTGTGGCAGGATTTAACCAAGGAGGGTGCTTCAAGATGAAGCCAGAGGCAAGCATGGTGATAAGTAATGAGAGAGATTACTAATAGTGTGTAAAATATGAAATCAATCATTAGACTGAATATGAAAAATAAAATCTTTTCCTGGATGAATTCATAGCTGCTGCTTTCAAATTATTGTGGTGATGAGTCATTCACATTTTAAAGTATTTTGTTAAGATTGAGAACAACAGTTTTGAAACATCACACAGTTCTTAACTTGAAAAATACTCTAAATGTTGTCTCTGCACAGGTTAGATTTTTCAGTTCATCATACGGAGCAGTAATCATGCAAGTAATTTGTTCAACGTTAGTTGGTTCGCTTCTGTAGTTGCTACTTCATTGAAGTGCTGCTTCACATAGGCAACGATTTAAGTTCTGACCATTAGAAAATAATTGTCAGAATTACCAATTTCATTAATGATAAAAGCAGTGACACCTCTATAATTAAGGCTTTGCCAACCTGAGCCTACTTTTTTGTTCATGTTTGAAATTAGATTTGAGAGACAGAGGAAGCCTGGAGTTCCTAATGGAGGGGATACTAAAGGGAAGGCTGACCAGAGAACATGGCTGTGAGAATATTTTGGTGTAGATGGTGCCTGGGGTGGCTTCTCTGCAGTTAGGGCTAGGCTACAGGTACAGAGCTGCAGTGGGAGTGGGGCTGGAGAGGGGATGCCCGAGGAAGAGGAGGGTGGCCAGGAGAACATGGCTGTGAGAGTATTTTAGTCTGGGCAGTATAGAATGTACATGTCAACAGACAGGAAACTTCTTTTTTAATTACATGTAATCATATGTAATTTGAATAATAATTATGTTCGTTGCATGTCGTTTGATATGTACATGTGTTTATTTGTAATTAAAATATATGCATATATAGAAAGAGAGGAGGTTTGGAGAACAATGGCCATAAAAAATAAGAGTTGGAAATGAATTTAGGAGCTGTACAAACAAAAAAGGAGATACGAAATAAGCCTGAAGGACAAGTGGAGTCAGACTGAATTGCAGTAGATGAAGGCTGAGCCACTTACAAAGTTGCAGGCAACAGTTCTCTAACATGATGTTCCATCACCTGAGTTACTATAACTACGTATCTGTATGAACACTTCTAGGCCACTGCACAGTGAAGTATGCAAAGTGCCATCAGAAAGGAATCTGTTCTTCCACCATATAGTTTTCAGCCAAGAGGGTGACAGCTTCCCACTCAATGGGCACCAACTTCTTAAACTTCTTTTCTTGGAACTCCTGCGGCCATCCGACTGCACCTCATGTTTGCGGAAGTTAAAAAAAATAATTAATTTTTACAGTATCAAAATACAATAAATATTAATGTGATTGGTGTATTTAAAAAATGCTTCAGTGAAAATTGAAATAAAATTCTGATGCCTGATAGGATTTTCAAGATAGGAGTACAGACTGTTGTAAAGATCATTTTTTCAAGGTTTATTATATACAGAAGGGAGATCCTGCCCAGAACACAGTGACATTCTGTGGTGTGAGGCTGCCAAAGAATAAATCTTGTATTTCTTACTCATCAGTGGAGTCCAAAGAACTGAAGATACTGCTGGAACACCTGTAGAACTGCAAAGCATTGCCTCAGACTTGACAGAGAAATTAGGTGCTCCAAGTCAATATGCTTCAGCTCTCTTTTGAAGCCTCTGTTGTTCTTTGAAAAGAAGTTTCAGTAAGCTATCCTAAGATATTAAATAGCTTAATTTAGCTATTTTCATATAATTTTAATGGAATTTTTTCATAGTGGTTTCTTGGTTCCTTTGTAAACCCTATCGTTTGGATCAGTAGCATCTGTATAAGTACTTGAAAATTGCTCCCTTTCACTAGTTCTGAGTGGCAGGGGGCAGGGGTAGTAATTTTTAAAACTATAATACTTCTTGCATTTCTAGAGGACATAGCAGTCCTCCTTCCAAGCATTTGTAATCCAGATGAGTCCACTGCCTCCTCTAGGGATTTCATAGCAGTGCTTGCTTCAGATAAAAGCAGTATGTTTTTTATTCCGCCTAACTTTTTCTGCATCAGACACTGTATTGACTGTAAACAGGTGTTTGGTTTCGAAGAGAGAGTCCTCATTAAAACAGTCCAAGGTCTTATTGTTGTGTGCAGCAAGATCACCCGTACACTGGGAATTCATCTTTTTGGAGCAACTTAGATGAAATATTTTAAGAGAGTAGGTCACAGTTAAGTCAATGCACAAGCTCTTTTCTCCACAGATGAGCAGGTTGTTTTAGTTAAATGCCGCATTTTTTTCCATTAGCGTGAAATACCAGAGCTATGTCTTATGCTGTTTTTCGAGATTGGCTTAGGAAAGAATGATATAAGAACTGTTCAACTATCTCGTTTAATTTAAGTCATATGACAATTTCTAGAGTTTGTGTTTTTGCATTTATATATAAGTGAAGTGACTGGGTGATTGACGCTATTAATTGTAATGGTAACTTTGAGGCTTGATTTATGAGATGTCTACGTGCAAGGAATGATGCATTTTTCATATTTACCTCAATCATTTTATGACTGAGGTTTTGTTTGAAGTCTTTGTTTAAAATCAAACTGAAAAGATCTCCGTATACTAAGTTTTGCTGAAAGTTCACCAAGAATTCACACAATTATTTCTGTATTTGTGTTTTTCCCTGAAAGGATCCAAGTGAATGACCAAATTGTGGAAGTTGATGGCCTCAGTCTGGTTGGTGTTACACAAAATTTTGCTGCAACTGTTCTTAGAAACACCAAAGGGAAAGTCAGGTGAGTATTTTAGAAGAAAAAAAAAAGTGACAATACTTAAGATTGCCTGCTTCTTTCACAGGAGTGTCAGTATGCCCAGGTGGAATCAGAGTTTTTTGGCCTCTTTGTGCCTTCTCTGCTTTTATCCCAAGACAGGGATGAGCTATGCTATTACAGATTTTTGTTTTGGCTTAGAGTTTCAAAATATGACCACTGAAACAAGCTGAAACTGCACATAAAAGAGGATTCTTCACCGGTCTACATCTGCATGGACCTCAAACTGTATTAGCTGGAATGACGAAGGTCATGGGTGCTGGTCAAATGGAAACTGTGCTGCCACTGGTCTCCTCCCTGCTCTTCCATGGGGGAAACTGGCCACATTACTGCCCCAAGGCTGGGGGAGGAAGGTAGTGAGCACCCTGGTGCTCGCAGATGCCACCTCAGCACAAGAGAGAAGAGAGTACTGGATGCAGTAGTGTTAACAGCTACTGAATGAAGGAGAGGAATATCCCAGCATTGATTCATTGAGCTACATGAGTCCCTGCACCATCTCTGGGTTTCTCTCTGTTCCTGTGCTGTGGTTCATTGAGAGGCATCCCTGTAAAAATCCATAAAGTAATGAATAGGCTAGAAAATGTAACATATACTGCAAGGAAAATTCTGAACTAATGAAAATACAAGGCTGTAAAATGTTTGTAAATTAATAAGAACAGTGTTTCCCTAGAAATGAACTTGTTTGCCATTTAAAAACCTATGCAGTCACATAGCTTTTCTGTTTAATAGCTTATTAATTTCAGTAAAGATTTAATGCTACAAAATAAATCCAAAAATATCTTTGTCATATTACAAAGCAACAGCCATTCTGTAGTCACCCTTTGGTTCTCTCTCAAAATCCTCTCTAGGGAATACAGCTGAATTCTTTAATTACTGAATTCAGGGCTGGCTTCTTTTGAACCATGACTGGTGGTAATACATGCAGCCCCCCTCAGATGGTGGTGCTGTATGCTGGTGTACACATTTCCAGTATAATTCCATAGCTGTTCCCGCATGACATGAAGGAATAATGTTGGGATGTGAGTTCTGTAAAGAATCTTGGGGATGATTGATCAAGGTTTTAATTGAAAGAGGTTATTTAGGAAAAAATTTATCAGAAATTGCAGTGTAATTACAATATATTTTTGTTTAACATTTACAGTTTTAGTTACATTAGTATTATTTCTCTGAAGACTCACACATGCTGTCAGTGTTCCTACTGAGTTAACTATAAAAATGAGTATATACTTTATTAGGTTTTCTGAGAGTTGGGACCTTCGAACATAAAATCCTTGTGACAGAGAACAATGTTTTCCTGTGTTTTGCTACACAAAACAAATGCTATGTGTATTTTGTGTTTGATGTTTTAGCTCAAAAAAAGAAAAAAGAGAGTGCTCACATAGAACATGTATTATATACATTTAGAAATGGCTTAGTTCATGTAATTATTATTGCATAAGATATAGAATACCTGCGTCAATGGAAAAATAATGGGTTTGGAGGAAGGAAGAAACATAAAATGATTTTCACACAGAATGCTCCCAGAATCTTCTCTCGAGAAGTAAATTACAGTCAGGCTGGTTGCAGTCACAAAATAGTGGACTGTAAAAAGTATTTCTTCATTGTTGTTGAGCTCACATTGTCAAGTGTTCTATATATCCTGTGCTCTGGGATCATTGGCTTCTGATAGGTCTCATTTATCAAGGAGAGATGTGTGAGCTCCTACATTTGTCCTTGTAAGTAAGCTTAAGATACTGAGCTCCCAAGCGAAAAATGACCCAGTGTGTATCTAGTGTCACAAGATTTTAAAAACCATATAAAATATTATTAAATTTAGAATAATTTTTTAAATACTTTATAATATTAATTATAATATAATAATAAAATATTATTACATAAAACAGATGTGTAAGAATCTATATGCACACTGGCATACTGTGTGGTTAGCAGTGTTTTACTAATTTATATGTCTAATTAGAGGAAAAGAATGGGTAGAATTTGGTGCAACTCCGCCTATTTTTGTTTTATTTAAAACTTCATGGAAAAAACACTCAGGAAGACTACTCTTCTTCTTTACGCGGGCCGGATGAGAAATGCATGATTTTTTTCCAGGTTTGTGGTAGGCTGGGAGTGAGACTTGAGGAGATGGGGAAGCACTGTGTGGCACAGGCTCCTGCCTGGCTTCTGGTCTGTCCTGGACCACTGAGTTGTCTGATGCTCTGCTGGCACTGGTGAACCGTATTGGTTTTAGCTACTCAAAATCAGAATTGGTTCCAGAAAGCTGTTTTTTGGAGACAGAGATTTCAGGATGCTTGATGTTTTGACTTCACTGTAGATTTAAACGTTTGCTTGTAAAGTAAGCAGAGAGCTGTTATTGATGAACTTAGATATGAAAGAACATGACGTATTTTTATCTTGCTGACTGTTTTCCTTTCACTGTATGACAAAACAGCCCTGCCTGCTGGTTGTTTTGTGGAGAGAACAATTGTTTTCTGACAGATCCTCTTTCCCACTTACACTTGTGTTCGAGCTGGGATGGAGAAATCCCTCATCTCCACCATTCGGCAGGCTGCTCACCTCTGCACCTGAACTGCTCCAGAACCTAGGGACAACATAAGAGGATCTTCTGGGGCAAAACCCTTCTCTTGCCCCCAGCTTTCAACCCCTGCCTGCTGGCAGTACAGGGGATGGTGCTACTGACCTCTGAGTGCACCGTTCCCGTGGCAGCTGCCATTAATGATCCGTGGCACTGCGGGAGGTAGGAGCAGTGGAAAGAAAAGGTTGTTGCAACCTTCTGCCGTTCCTGTGGTGGCTGTCCAGCTGAAATACAAGTGTGCAGGTAATGTACAACTGCACACCCCACGTAATTCAAGGCAAGGCAACTTCATGAATCCTTCTTTCACAGGAGAAATCACGTACATACTTCCTCGCATGTCTGCTATTTAATAGTGTCAGTTTAATGGACTTTTATAGAACTGCTTTAATGAGCCACAGTTATCTTTGTGGTCATAGCATAAACTGTGTGTACCTTTCTTCTGCTTGCTGTCCTGTACACAAAGGGATTTGTGTGTGTTTCACTGGCAGTATGTTACGTATATAACCCACAGCATTACATACACACAATCATTTTGTCCTCAATCTAGTCAAAATGCATGCTAGTTTTTGTAGCAGGGTTTATTATGTGAGATCTGTTGGAGAGAAAGGACATTCATGAACAGAATGACATTAAAGCTACTTCTTAATTCTTTGCCATAAATGCAATCAATACCTCTTCAGGGAGCATGCATAATACCAATATGTAGTGATGTATTTTTCTCCTTTGAGCCTTCTGAACACTTTGAATGATCCACTGACTGTGGAAGTCATTGACCTAGAATAGATTTTTTCAATGTTTCTGCCAGAAAAATGCATCCAAACTGTCTGTAGCTGACACAGTAAAGAATCTGTGAAAATGAAGATGTGGCTTTTACCTTTTGAACTGTTCTAGGTGAGGGTGAGGGGGGTGGAGAAGAGCAAATACAAGCATCTATGAGTATTTTAACCATTGTTTGAAATACTGGACTGTTCAGAAGAGTTGTCGTACCATAATGGAAGATCATTGACCCAACCAATTTGGCTTCTCCAATGATAATAAATTCAATTATTCTTTCTAGTAGTGTTTTATAGGAAGATAATCAGTACCCACCAGGTGTCCTCTGGTAACCTGTGAGACAAAGGAAAGAGAGGGAATTCTTTCATAATCCCAGGTGGCAATCAGCTTCTGCTTTTAGGGATGGGAATTAGTGTCCTCATGACTCTGATCTGGAAAATACAACTATGAATTCTATTTCAACTGATGTAAATACCAAGTCTTCTTTATAATTTTGCTTAACTATTTTGTTTACTAATATCTCATATTAGTGCATTTCAGAATTTGATTATGTACAGGAGGGATTTTCCTTTGAAATGCGTGTTGTTTTTCAATATTGTTGAGTGTCGCCCCTGCTCTAAGATTAATGGATCAGTCACGAGGGCAGTGCCAGACTAATATCACTAATTGTTCTGTGCTTCTTCTGACCCCATTTAGGATGTGATCCATCAGCTTGAAGTTTGTGAGTGGTGCCTACAATCATAAAAGATAGGATAAGGAGGCAGCTTGACGGTGGGAATCCAATCCTGTCGTGGAGCTTCTCCTGTGTTAGTTTGGTTGCAGTCTCCTCGTGAACTGTGGTGCTGAGCATCAGACCTGAAGTTCTTTGAAGTGGTTTGGGTGATGCTGAGCCTCTGTGACCCCACTCTTTGCCCCTGTTCTTCATCATAATGAAAGGGTGTTAGGGGACCCTAAAAGTCTTCACCAGAGAAAGCTCACTTGGAGAGTTGTATGCCCCCAGGGAATTTTATTTTTTTCTTGAACACACCCACAAAAGAGAAAATCTAGTTCTTTTACAGAGAAAACTTTGTCCTTTTACCATACTTACCTAGTCTCTGACCCTCCTAGGACAAATATGGGAGCTTTCATTGGGGACTGCACTTCTCTGTCTCACTGGATACAAAGATTTGTGCCCACGCAGCTCTGGGAAAGGCAGGGTGCCAGGAAAGGAGGACATGGTCCGGGGAAGGCTTACTGCATTGATAAGTAGAAAGGGTCTTGCATGAGAGAGGGTCATCAGAAAATCCCACTCATTCATATGCTGCTTGTATGCTTTTATCATTCTTACTTTCCTCTGAAAGATTTCTTTGAAGGAAGTTAACCAAATTCAGTGTTTTACTGGAGAGGTGAATTTTAAATTCTGTGTCCTCCTTCTGTATCCTGTCGTATGAATGTGACTAAGCATTTTCTTAGCGTTCCAAACTGTTGCTAGGCACTGAGCGGATGCTCTTATGGTGCTTTCTGAGTCAGTTCTTGAGTTTTCAGGGGATCACACAGAACCTGTGCAAAACCTGTTTGGTTTCTCATGATTTGCACCACTTTGAAAGTGATTAATTGTATTAATTCTAACCTACCAATGAGTTTACCGGTTTTTGTTTAATTAAATTCTGCTTAAATGCATCGAAGTCTTCCCATCTTAATAAAGAATCTAAATAATTAGTTAGCAAATTTTGCCATATTTAATTAATCTTCTAGTTCATTGAAGAGTAGGTTCTAACAATAGCAGTGTAACTATCAAACCCTGGGGCTTTCCACTATTAACTGTTCTCTGTTCTAATAAAGAATCATTTATTACCATTTTTTGTTTTTTCATATCTAGATGGTTTTAATTCAAAGCAGGGTTTTGTCTCAACTCCCACTCCCAGTTCACAGCCTAATTTCTTTATATCTCTTACTATACGGCAGATGTAATCTTTCAGACAAAAATGAAGTTTTTCCTTTTCTTCAGGATAGATCTTATACAAGGAGCAGTTAAAGGGCGAAAAGTGAAAATATTCACTTCTTAATTAACACCAACTTGATATGTCAATTATTCCTTCTTCAACTAATTCCTCGCCCCATCTTGAGCTGATTTTTTTCTGGAAAATATACTGTCTCAGAAAATAGTATTTGCATCCCTGCTGTTAGTTTTGTTTAACTCACAGTATCTGGAAAGGTAATTTATACAGTTGTGTCTTTGCAAGCACTAAGACAGTATAGAGATGAAGTCAACTGCAGGATCTAGCCAGCAGCAGCGTACCCCGGTGGGAATGCTGTTTGCTCACAGTAACACTGAACAGCATTGCTTTATTTTTGTGACTCCTTCCCCTAGATAATAATCTTCTCTTCCTCCAGTGCACATGCCTGGGCAGATTTTCTCCTGCTCCTTCTTACTTTCCATACCTGTGCTCTTATCCTCTGAAACAGCTGTGTCCTTTAAACATTTGCAGGCGTTCTCCATACTGCTGATCCACATTGTGGAAGAGGCAGGAGGGATTTGTAGTGCTTCTCAGTCATGGGTAATGAGGCAGGACCCAAAAGCAAAAGATACCACACTCCACGTCTGACTCAGAGAGCTGGGTTATGTTGTCTTTCTTCTGGCTGGGGTGATGGTTTTGTTCTTCCTTTGCTTGTCTGTTTCTTTTTCCTTGAATCCAAGCTCCAGAGTGGAGAGAAAAAGAAGAGAAAAGCTCCTTGCTCTGCGATGGTGATTGTTGAGCTGGGACTGCATGAAGGGCTGCTTTAAGAAGCCATGAGTGCTTGGTGCACTTTCTGCTTCTTCAATAAACCTGAATCATGGCAGAAACTAAATTTGAGGAGCCTTGTGCCAAAATAGTGTAAATTTCTCCTGTTTATTACTCTATGGTTATACTAAAGATTCCATAATAGGAGCTGTTTTCTATCTGGTCTCTGCAAAGAACTCCTACAAGTGCTGGTAATCGTTCTGTAAGACTACCAGGAGTAGCGTGCTGAACAATATGAAAAATCACTCGCGAGTACTGTGATCGCTTAGCGCCGGTGAGGTAAGCCTGCATTCACCGCTGCTTTGCTGGTTTATATTCCTTGGCTGTGCCTGTTGTAGTAGATGAAGTGTGCCTCGGACTGTTCTTCGGCGCTGAGGCCAGCTGGCACCAGGGTGGTCAGTGCTCACACCATGAAACGTTCTTACCTTTCAGGGCAGGGTGGCCGTATCCAAATTGTCCATTGGCAACATCCAAGCGAACTCCTAGCCTTTGCTAACTCCTGGACTGTGTCTGAGTAGGATTTGGTAGAATATTAGTTAACTTGGGCCAAACTGTTCCAGAGACTGTTTCAGTGATTTAATAATGTAGATGATCAATTACTAGTGCTTAGGAGCATTCCCTGACACTGTTTAATTTACTGGCATAAACATAGCCCCTATGTCCTGAGATCTTGCTAATTTGAATTTTATGGCAAGTTACTTCTCAAAATATTTGCACATTTGGACAGGAAGTTAAATGTTTGAGTGTGAAATATGTAGAGAAACCTTCATTTAGAAGATTTGGGCCGAATTATGAACCATTTTGCTAGATATCTAGAGCATTGTTTTTAAAATTAAGTTTAACATGAATTAATAAAATTCAGTGGGGCTGGATTTCATTAGGAGTTGCTTTTCCATTCCTGGAAAAAGGAACAACTTGACAGGTTTTGAATCACTTCATCCTCGAGTTGGTTGGTTCTAAACATAAACTCCTACCCCTGCAACTGAAATATCATCATAAATGTTTATTTAGCTCATTTTTTTTACTCTTTTTTTACTCTTTCAAAGTCCAAGATACTATGTTGTGGAAGCTCCCACCCAGTTTTGGTGCACCTTGGTTAATGCGATACAACAGTGTGACAGCTGGGCAGAAATAACCACCATTCATCCTTGCAGGATAGTTTGCCAAGCCACAGGCATGGTGCTGTAGGAGCATCCAGCTGCCCCTGGACTGTGCTATGAGGGTGGTGCAGCTTGCCTAGAATCTGGATCACCTAATCATCCAGATTAAGGACGTGGTCTGAACTCAGCAGCTTACTTGTGACCCATCTGTATTTTCTTCCTGGATTTCCTTCCCATGGATGCCAGCAAGGGTGAGGGAAGGCAGATCTCACCTCAAAATGCAGTCAGGTTTTAGAAGCATTCCCAGGTAGCACTTGTACCTTTTGAACAGAGCTGATGTATGTGCTTCACTTGCATTCAGGTATGTTAAAGCATAGATTTACAAATGCGTTTCTTTGATCTGGCCATTCCTGTAAGAATTGTGTGGTGCTATAGAGGACGCCGATTAAATGATCATCATGTATTCAAGGAAACATTTTATGCAAGTATAGTTTTGGGATACTGTCAGGCTGTCTGGAAGAGATGGAAGAGATTCTCTACCTGCTCACTCAGAAGAGCAGAGCAATGTAAGGACCAGAACCTGGAGAGGTGCCAAAACATTAAATCCCTTGGCTAATTTTGAAGTACTTTTGAATAAAGCTAATGTGTCAGTGAGTTCCTAGACTCGAATTGATTTCTGTGGGAATAATTAATCTAAGTGCATTAATATTGGTGTGTGGGTTTTTTACATGACTTCCTAATTGTCTGACTCTATATCCATTTAGTGTTGATAGTAGCATAGCTTATCAGGGGTTTGTATCCAAGATGCTGTGGAGAGACTGCTGAGGCTCTTCTGGCGCTTAAGCTATTACTTTGCTGCTTGTCCACCAGCACCATTGATACTGCTGAGGAAGACCTTGAGTATGTCTCTGAAGAATAGCCACGAGCAGATTGAAAGCTTATGGGTAAGAATTAGAAACCGAGGCACCAAAGGGAACCTTGTGGTTGGTGTCTACCGCAGGCCGCCTGATCAAGGAGAACCTATAAATTTTAATTGTCCCTCTATTCCACTCTGGTGAGACCCCACCTGGAGCACTGCATACAGCTCTGGAGCCCTCAGCACAGGAAGGACATGGACCTGTTAGAGCAGGTCCAGAGGAGGGCCACAAAAATGATCAGAGGGCTGGAGCACCTCTCCTATGAAGAAAGGCTGAGAGAGTTGGGCTTGTTCAGCCTGGAGAAGAGAAGGCTCCAGGGAGACCTTAATGCAGCCTATCAATACTTAAAGGGGGCTTATGAGAAAGATGGGGACAGACTTTTTAGCAGGGCCTGTTGCAATAGGGCAAGGGATAATGGTTTTAAACCAAGAGGGTGGATTCAGACTAGATATAAGGAAGAAATTTTTTTACAGTGAGGGTGGTATAACATTGGAACAGGTTGCCCAGAGAGATGGTAGATGCCCCATCGCTGGAAACATTCAAGGTCAGGTTGGTCAAGGCTCTGAACAATCTGATCTAGTTGAAGATGTCCCTGCCCATGGCAGGGGAGTTGGGCTAGATGACCTCTAAAGGTCCCTTCCATCCCAAACTGTTCTATGATTCTGTGATTCTATGAATCTATGTAATAGGGCTCTGAGGGCTAGGATGGAAGGGTGTAAGAGGTATTCTTCTTGATTATGCCAGTCAAGTAGGGTTGGATGCAGGACAGCCCCTAGCTGTGCAGCTGATCTTGCAGGGGGGACACTGGTTTTTATGGACCTTCTTGAAGGAATGGAAAAATGCTTGGGAGAGAAGGGATCCACCTGACAAAGTGGGGCAAGAGCATGTTTGCCAGCAGGTCTCATAACCTAGTTGGGAGGGATTGTTACTTAGCCCTTGCTTTCAAACAAGTGACAAGTGAGTTCAGAGGTTATGGTTAGGGACATACAGAGGACTTACACTGCTCCAGCATCTACTGGAAGGGTAACATGGTTCTGTGCAAGTAATCCAGGAGATTTTTGGAAAGTGGCAAAAATAACTTCTTGACACAAGTGTTCAATAGAGCCAACTCACAAACAGGTTTATGACCAGTTTGGAACTGGTCAGTTCTTCAGTGAATGTTGATGGCAGCTTTAGGAGCATTAACCATGAAATAGTGGAGTTTAAGAACTGGAGAGAAATGAAAATGCACATTAGAATTACAGGCCTGGACTTCAGGAGAGCAAATATTGGCTTGGTTAGGGATCTGCTTGGCAGGATTCTGTGGGACCACTACCCTGAAGGATAGAAGAGCCCAGGAGACCTGCTTGATCTTTGAGGGTATAAGGATACCAGAGGAGACCACGTCAAAAGCCTTGTGAAAGTGAATTTAAGCAACATCTACTGCTCTCCCCTCCTCCATGGAGCCAGGCCTGCTGCTCAGTGAGGCAGGAGACCTGGTTGCAAAGGATACAGAAAAGTCTGAGCTAAATTAATGAGTGCTTTGCCTCAGTTGTTCCACAGATTGGCTAAAGACCTGGATATTGTTGTAGGGACATCTTGATGTTTCCTACATTCTCCAACGCTTTGCCTCAGGGCATCAATGGCACTGGAGCACAAGGGTTCATATATGGCTCTCGATACCGTTAGTGCCTGCTGCCCATGAACCATGTTGCCAGACTTCGTCACAGTGTGCTGGGGCGGTTGTTCAGTCGGTATGAGTATGGTTACGCAAATGAGACAGATGAGCACCCTTGTTTAATTCAAATGCTTAATCATTAGAATAATTTTTAAAATAATAAAAAATAAATGAAATTAATACAAAAATAATACTAACCAAATCACTGCTTAGATAACAGCAACAGCAAGTCACACAGCACACACTACACACAGATGAGGTTTCTCAAACATTGGAGCAGGTTGCATCCCATCATTAGAGAGATTCAAAACTGATCAAGGCCATGACAAAGTTGGCCCTGCTTTGGAGTAGGGGTCTTAGGGTGGACCAGAGCTCCCTTCCAACCTAAAATATTCAGTGATTCAAAGAGTCTTTATTAAGTTTCAGATGATCATTTTATCTGAAAAAGTGTAGTGGCAGCCCATAGGTTGTGAAATGCAGTGTGTGTCCAGTCAGCGACTTCTGCATTTGAGGCTGCCGTCTTTTGAGAGTTCTTGATCCTGTTCATGAAAACCTGACAAGTTCCAGCTTGCACTGCTGTGACTAAATAAAACTGCCGCCTTACAGGATTCACACCGCTTTTAGCACTTTGGATTAATTATATGGCTATTATCCTAATGGAAGCAGCCAGAGTAGGTAATTGAAGACATCTTGAAATAAATTAGATAAATGGTAGCAGAAGCAGGCTTGTGCTTTAAAGCTCAGAGGAAAACCATTTTTAAAATCCAACTGTAAAACTCCCCTAAATACAATGAAATTTGCTGTACATTTCTGTTGACCGAACTATATTTTAGGAAAGGTTAGAAGAAAAATTGTGAATCCTGTTGCAGCAAAAAAAACATTCTTTATTTCTTAGAATGTCTGCTGTATTCTTACTTGTTTTTTTTTTTAATTTAAGGAATCCATGCTAAATTATTTTTGAGTACTTAATGCCTGAAGTTTTTTTTGGAGAAATCATCAACTCATGTCACTAAAAAGCCAAGAAGTTCAGTTTTGTGTCACAGAGTTGGTGCCTTCGCACATTTTTCTAATACCAAAGTTCTTCTCAAGATGGAAATTTTTTTTTTATTTAACCAATTTTTATAATGTTTCTGGTTCCCATGGTTGGTAAAAAAAAAAACAGTTGGTTTTTTTTTTTATTTCAAAAGCACAGGTCTACAGATCCTCATTTAATAAAAGCTGGAAATATGCAGAAAACCATGTATCAGATGTGCTTTTAAATCATTAAATCGTTACTGGATTGCAGGAGATGTAGGAGTTGCTGCCACTTTCAGTAGAATGAGTGTCTTAACCACCGTTACTGCAGTTTAATTTTCAGTTTCTCCAGCTACTGCATTTTTTTAGATCTTAACTCCAAGTTGGAGTCAAATATTAATTATATTCCTACCCCTGTCCCTGTTTGTTTTAACCACAGCCAAAAAGAATATTTCACAGCTGATAATTCAGCTAGATCGTGTGTAACTCTGAATATCAAGGTCAGTTCATGCCCTGGTTCTCTGTGATCTCTCTTTTTTGCGGGCATTCAGAAATAATCAGTTAATGGCCTGAGATTTAGTACGGTGATGGTTTGTAGTACAGCATCACAGATTCACTGGGTTTTATTTTGCAGTTGCTGGCTTTAATAATTAAGGGGAGTATTATTGTGATGAGATTTAAAGGCTCTAAACCCCTCATTCATCTCATATTCAGTAACATAACCAGCTTCTTAAAGATATTATTGCTGATAGAATTTATAGCTCTTTGTTATAATACTTTTGGCCCATGAGACTAATTAATCAAGTCTGAAATGCATGTGCTTAATTCTGGTGAGCCAGAGTGATGCGAAATGTATAATTAGCCACTTCGTTGAAGTGTGCATATTATGGTTCAGTGACTAATTTTCTGGTCAGTGAATCACAACCTTATGTCTCTTTTTCGTATTTAAACACTTCAGATTATGATAGTTCTTTCATTTAAAGCCATTCTAGCCGTAAAGATCTAATTCATGCCTAGCATTTTAATAACTGCATCTGCTGTACGGTTTTCTAAGACAGAAATATTCATCTCTCTTTAAATTACATATTTATTCTTTATGGCTTATTTTAGTTACAACTTAAACTTAATTATATGCACCAGGGTATTCTTAAGGTCAT
The DNA here is from genome assembly GCF_000687185.1 of Egretta garzetta. Lineage (NCBI taxonomy): Eukaryota > Metazoa > Chordata > Aves > Pelecaniformes > Ardeidae > Egretta > Egretta garzetta. Next base: position 4,381,201 of record NW_009258383.1, read on the forward strand.
GGAATATAACATGACATAAAGGTTTGGTTTAGTTTGTAAAAACTGTAATTGTTGGCAGCGTAGTATTCCATTTTACAAATTTACAATTCTTTATCTAGAACTGACATCAACTGTAGACTGAGTGCTTTTAAATATTTATTTTCAGACACTTTGGAAATGTTTCACTTTAAAGCAGTTAGTTGTAGGAAAACAAAACATTCCTTGTGTATTTCTATTTTGGAATACAATTGCTTTAAACTTTGTCATTGCTTTGAGGCTTTTATTCATGTATCATCTAACAGCTTCAGGTATCATTGAGGAACTTCGTTTTGACATGCGATTCAAGCCTTGAAAATCACATCACTATAAACTGTGAGCAGCTTTGGCATGAGAAAAAAAAATCAGTTAATAAGCTTTTACATTTTTACGTCCTACCTAAACTTGTTTGTATGAAAATATTATTGCATTACAGTATACGGTGTCAAAACATTCCTAAATAATCAGGAGTTACCACGCTTCAGATGCATTACGTATTGTCTGTTCTAGGTTTTCAGTGTACAAAAACGATTGTATGAAGGATTTCAAGCCTCTTATTTTCCAAGGGAGGTGAATTATCAGGCAGAGGGCAGGAGGGGGTATGGTATTTGCATCACTTTGTGTGGTTCCATAATTTACCAGACTGGTGATCTCCCTCATGTGTTTACAAACGTGGAGCTCTCTCTGCTGTGTATAAATAATACGCTCATGCATAATGTTGCTTAAAATAATGGTTTAAAATACAAGAAGTTTGGGGTGTTTTTTTTTTTCCGTATTTTCTTTTAATTTGTTTTTACATTAGAGGAGACAAATGCATAGCAAATACGGGTTGAATCCTTTTTTACTTCATGTAGTAATAGCAAAAGTTCATTGTTCCTCCCAACTGAGACTGAAAACATGGCTGGTTTAGTCTTTGTAATACTTGGCTCTAAAATTAAAATTCAAAGGAAACAGGATCCGACTATGAGTCAGTATGCAGAACAGATGAAGTAGAGGGGCCATGAAGAAACATTCTTTTTCTTTCAGTCCAAGGTCTTTTTCATTACTGAGAACCGATGTCATATTTCGTAATAGTAGGATACGAGTGCCAGACTGTGATCTGTTTTGATCAGGATCAAAATGCTGATGTTACTTCCTTGATTTTGTTCTAGTTTCTGCTGTATTTTCTGTAAATGTTTTTAAACTGAGACACTTCCTTGCAAATTCTTTTCAGAGCACTTTGTGTCATTATTTCAAATGGAGTCACTCATTCTCACCTTTCTTATCCTTTTGGAAGTAATTACTGACTTGGATGTTTCGATGGTGTTGAAATAATCTCCAAATTGTATTCCTTTCTGTAGTGCCTGACTTCACAGAGTCTGACAAATTATTTGGCGTAGGAAATGGGCTCAGGGTTATCCACTCACGGGAAGTTGGCTTACACATGGATGCCAAATCCCAAATGACTTTAACCGCGATAGGCAGTGCTAATGAAAATCATTTTGTTGCATGAGATATAATGCACTTTTCTACCTTTCATTCCAATAATAAATTAAATTCATAATTTGAGCCAAATGTTGTGGAAACAAATAATTTACCGTATGCATATCTCAGTGTCACCTGATCGTGCTTTTCAGCCCTGCATAATACTGCAATTACCTAATTGTCTTTCTAGCCTGCTAAGAAAATACTCCTTCAGCTTGACATCTTTAAACTGTGCTTTCGTTCAGTAGTTTACAGTTGTGTTGGTACTGTATAATGGGTGTTTATCATTAATATTATAGACAGCAAAATGCCTAATTACAGTTATACCACTGTGCTGAAAAAAAAGTGTTACAGTCCCAAGCCAATTCTGAATTTCGGTTGCTGAAAGCAAGATTGGTAAGCAGTCTTGGAAGTCTCAACCAAGAAAGAGGCACTTCCCTTGTCTTTTCTTAAGCCAAAGGACTGTGCTCCCAGTGTTCAGCAATAGCTAACAGCAGAGAAAAAATGCTCCGTAGCAACAGAAGTTCATGAAATAAAAGAAATATTTAAATGTGGCTTAAAATTAGGGAAATAGCGTTGGTCAGATTTAAAAATGTGGAAGTAGATTCTCTGTTATAGACAGGAGGAAGGCAAATATAAAGGCTTAGTAATATCTTCTAGGTCGAAATGGAGAAAGAAGTTACTCTGGTGCATGTTCTGTTAGCTACGAGCTGCCAGAAGTGTGCCTATGCTGCTACTGTGCCTCTGGGCTTCTGTAGGCTTCTGGGAAATACAGTGCTCTAAAGGGAATGGAGAGGATGATACTTTTTTTTAAAAATTGCCCCGCTCTAGGTCTGTGTCCGTAAAGTTCAAACTCAGAGAATCTTTTTTACCAAAATTCGCAGTGAAGGCTTTAGTGGTCACTTCTTTTTTTCCCCCTCCTGTAAATACTGTCATGGTCTGATCACTCTTAGTCTCGCACACAGTGCCTTTCTGGCAAATGTCATCCACAGAACACATTCAAAAAAATCACAGCCATGCATCTCTGGAGAAAAAGGGTACCCTCTATACAAGATGTGGCTGAAAATCTAGAACTTTGATAAAACAATAGGAGTAATATTTTTTCACTGATGTTTTGTATAGGTTTGTAATTGGACGAGAAAAACCGGGACAAGTGAGTGAGGTTGCGCAGCTGATTAGCCAGACTCTAGAACAAGAACGCCGCCAAAGAGAGCTGCTGGAGCAGCATTATGCACAGTACGATGCAGACGATGATGAGGTAACAGACTATCTAGCGTTTCACTATTCGGTGTTTTTTACTGTTCTGTTTTCTATTCCTAATTCCTTCCTTTTAATTGTCACTCAGAGGTCAGCTTCTGGCCCTCTCCATTACCTCTGCTGTTGATATTTACAGATCTTGATGATGAATTTTTTTTGAAGTACAAAGTTACTGAAAAGTTTTTCAGCATGGATTTAAAATATTTGTTTTGTTCCAGAAGAGCTGAAATCAAGTTGGTCGGTGCTTCTGTTATCATTGATCTTTCTCTGAAGGCATATGCTTTTCTGAAATAAGGGAATAAAGTTGGTTTGCTTGTGCACTGAAGCATTAGGTTTTTGTGAAAACGGGTAAAAGTCGCCTTCTAACTTTTAGGGGGCTGAGGTTTTAGACCTTTTTTTTTTTTTCCTGGAAGAATTGACATTCTTCTTAATTCAGAACATAAAGAAATTTTCTGAAAATTCCAGGTAAGACCCCTCCTTCCACACACTGTTTTTTCTTTCTGTGTGAACAGGTATTCCACAGGATAGAGAAATAATCTGCCTTGTCTGAAGCATGTATTGATGTTTACAGTTGGTGCCTTTGTCCCAATACAAAGATTTTGAAACTATCAACTTTATACCGTAAATTTTCCATAATTTCTTTGTGTTCTCTTAAAATATGCCTAAATACCGAGGTGCTTGGGAGGATTAATGAGAGAGGTTTTTCAGAGACTACTGTCTCTGTTACACCCTAAATTAGCTGCTGGGTTAAGGTAACAAACAGCTTGCACATAGCCCAAGCATGCCACCTTCAATTCACATTATCTTGAATAATATTATTTGAAATGCCAGGCTCCGTGTATTAGCGTATTTTCGTCCTCGGGCAGATTTTTTATTTTATTTGTGGAAGAAGGCAATAGGGAAGGGGAGATATAGAGAATTCATGCTCTGCATTTATTTCAGTTTAGTTTTTCTTTATGTACTGACACAAGGCTTCTAAACAGTGAAATAGAGAAAAAAATACTCTGAGATAAAATCAAGATACAGTCGGATTTTGAAACACACTGTTAAACTACCAGTAGGTCAGAACAATCAGAAGTGTCCCAGAAGACTAAGAATCCAATGATGCTTTCACTTACTTTAATTTCCACTGATATTAAAAATAAAAAAAAAAATGTAATACGTTTTAGAATGAATCCTGTCATAGGTGCATACTTAAATAAATAAAAGTTGTACTCATCTGTATTGGGGATGCCTATGTATGTGTGCCTGTGTGAGACAAGGAAGGCTAGAAATATGGATATGGATATCCTCTCTGTTCCCTCCTCAAACTACAGAAACAGGCAAGTCTTCTAACTTCTGTTTAGTCTAGAATCAAAATTCAAGATCTTGACTGATTTCTTGAAGGAACACTATAATTTCCTCAAAACCAAAAAAGAGACAATTCCCTCTAGCCTTTGGAACAAGAGACTTCTCATAATGTATCACAGCATGCTGTAGACGTCAAAGTGTGAAGACCTGTGATATCATTTTATGGTAGACATAGTCTGATAGCTTTCATATTGGCAGGAGAGGTGTGTCCTAAATGCCTGATGTTCAAATCCTTCTCACTGTGTACTCACACGCAGAGGGATGTGCGGCTGAAGGCAGACGTAAGTGATGCATTACACCTTTTACCGAGGGGACGCATCCACCTGCAAAAAATCTCAAAGGTTTGTGTTGCTTACCTTTGTGCACCATACAGATGTCATAACTCAAGACCTGGCAATAGAGAAAAGGTTGTTGAAACTATATAGACCAATACTGATCCTGGTAGTGCCTCAGCCTTCGGGCAGGAGTGTTGCTGTGCTGATGCTGACAGTGACGATTTCATACTGGTGACCACGCAGGTGTTTCTCAGCACAACAGTGAAAGAGGACAGGGATGAGTAGGTATGAGATACTTTTTGTGATGCGTCTTCTTGTCCTTCAACTTAGTGGTTACAAACTCTGAAGCCCTGTTCACTGCATAAATTTTTAACACAAAAATACTAAATGCACAAACTGTTTCCTATTGGTAGTGCCTTTGGATGACAGAAGATAAGATAGGGCAAGAAATTAACAGAGTTAAAGGCATCTTTTCTTATCGTAGCACCACGTTGAGGATGATGACCACCTCTCTGACTGTGGCATGTGCTTTTGGCCATTAGCATTTGCAGTGCAGAGGCGACTTTTATGCAGCCTGAGATGAAAGGAGGAAGAAAGGAAAAGACATCTACTAGGGCAGATCCGGAGTATCATCAAAGATCTCTTTTGGAAGGAGAAGGAATTGGGCTTCAGAACAAATGCAGTACTTCAGTTCTCAAAAACTACATTGGGATCATTGAAGATCATACCCATTTCCTACTTGATGCCATATACATATTTGGGAGGGGGGTGGTAAACCTTATTCTCAGAATAGACGGCTGGGGCATGGTTACTAAAGTATGCAATGAGGCATGTTCCCTTTCTTAATTAACAGACTTATCAGAAGTAGATTTTATTGGGAACCTCACCAATCTTGAATATTTTGGTTTGGTCACTTGACTATGCCATCCAAACAAACTCATAACTTGCATCATTCCCAGGCAATTGATAGGATGGAAGCTGTGATCTAATGCGCATTAGACACAGTTCAGACATTTTTGGTTACCACAAGCACTTCTGCTCCATTTACTGTCAAATACGAGCATTGCTACTTTGAGCTCACCTTGCTCTGTGAGGGCAGATGTGGTGGGGTTTCTGTTGCTATATGCCAGACACCACTGCCAGCCCTGCATTCTGTGGCTCTGGTAAGCAGGACATCTTTTGGGCAAGGAAATCTCAGTTTACACTGTCTGAATGAATATCCCCAAATGTACAAAAAACCCTACCCTTTCAAGTCCATTTCCTCAAAGTGATAGTGATTCTGACTGCGTGAAGTTCAGGAATATTTGGGTTGATAGTGTAAGGAGTTTCATGCTGAGGTGGCACAGGAGTTGCTCAGTCACAGAGCTATCAAACTGTCCTATTCATTTTCATACGGTTCTTAAAATACAGTAAGATGGATCTCCAGCTACAATGCTGCATAAATAAACAAGGAAATGATCTTTATTCAGCCCTCCATTGAGGATGACAAATTCTGAGCCTCAGAGACTTTACCTCAAAGACAGCAATATCGTATCAGGTTTCCGGCGCAGGAAATCGGTGATCTGTGTTTGAGTCCGCACGTGACTGTGTTTGGTAGAGCCGGTCAAATCACAGGAAGAGAGCATGTGCCAGGCAAGTGCAAACCCTGGTGGTTTATCTTGCTGTGCCACCAGCTGGCTGGATTTCCTCTGTTTTGAAACTTAGGGCAGTCTTCATCATAGCCCAAGCAGCATCTAGCTATTTTAGAAGGATCAGAGTTCTTTAAAATAGCATCATTATTGAGAGAATTTTGACTTCTGCCAGCCAGTATGCACTGGACTTGAGTCAGATGCTAAATTAGAGAGACACTTGTTAGCCTGCCGTACCTTCTCATTCCATTGCCTTGCAGGAATGTTACATGACAGTTACTTGTTGGGGAAGATTCACACTGATGCACATAGTGTTTCCAAAAGAGACATCATTTACTATATAAGTAATCCTGAAAGAAATATAATTTACTACATAAATGCCCTGCATCCCTGCACTTCAGAATCTGCTGCAAGCCATCACAGGGCTGCAGGGCGCTTTCAGTCTTTGCATGGAAACACTAGAACCTTATGCAGAGCTGACGAAGGCTAAAAGAAAAGGGATGCCCCCAAAAGGGTCCATGCAAAGACAAGCAGGATAAATGTGCAACAGCTCGCCATTTGTGGTTAAGCTCCCACTAGCCGAGCAGAGGCAGTAGTATCAGTTATTTCTCAAGTACTACTTACGATAGCAGTGTTGGTGTTTCCTGATGAGCCTGTGCTAGCTACAATAAAGCTGGGAGAGTGTGCTGTTCTGGTGCTGCCTTTAGATAGCCTGCCGCAGAGTTTACTCATCACCAGTTCGTCTAGCTTCCTAAATGCCCACATCCTTTTAATATGTTGTATCCTGTCAGAAAACAAAAACTGAAAGGCTTTGAAGTAGGCACTTTGTATTTCCTACTTAGTGTGTTAAGTAGGACCTGAATCTGTATCCTTGACTGAAGCCTTTTGTCTTCCCTGTGTTAACACAGTGTTCTGTGCACGTTTTAGACAAATTCTGCCGTTTCTTGGAATTCTGATTTGAACGTGGTATTATTATTATTATCACATGTTCTACAGTGAATGGCAAAAGTCACATAAAGCAGGAGACCTGTTCTGAAGGCTGTGTATGGTGATGAAGGATGTGAAATGGATAACGTATTGCAGCATTCTATTGACTCTGTGGACATGGACAAGTAGTTTTATGCAAGTGACGTTTTAACATATTTTAATGTCGTTAATAGTCATTTGAGTATTTTTTCACTTTTAATTGACATTCTGAGAGCAAAACAACATTAGAACCACCGAGGAAAATCTTGACACACGTGAAAAGAAAAATGTTGCAATGTGCTTGAATGTCCAACACCCAAAGAATACATTGGTTAAACAAGATCTTTCAGAGTACAGTTTTTCCAACATTGTTAAAGGGAAGCATTCCTGTAAAAACGATGATTGATACTATACCATTATATTTTTCTTTGCTCTTTTGAAAGAATTAAGTATAAACCATCAAAAAAAATCAAATGGAGAGGTGGGCTTGAGTTAGCTTTATAGTTCTTGAAATGGTGTTCCCTGATTGCGGGAGAGTTTCAGCACAAACAAAAGGTTGAGCTTGACGCAGCCTTTGTTATGGTGATTTGGGGAAGGTCGCTCTGCATTACCCTGGCTGGTGCTGCTGCTCCTTCTTTCTGCTTGGAGGTGTTAGGCCCATTTCAAGAATTTACAAGGCAGTTAAACAATGCAAGTGACACATTTTCCCTTTTAAAGTGGGAAATTGCAGTTCATGTTTATAAAGATAATTCCATGCCGTTAGCTGTGATAGCATATAGCAAAATCGAATGGCTAATATCAGAAGCTGTTGTGGTGGATGGGATAAGCATAAGCCCTACACAATACTGAAATGAGAAATAGGTCTTTTGCATGGGTGAGTTTTGCTCACCAATACAGACTGAAGAGTCTGAGATTTTCCTTCAAGAGCATGTAAGTTTTCGTTGGCTACTGAGCAAAGAAATATTATTGTTGTTGTCAGCTAAGAAAACAAATATATTGCAAGGAACCTCAGGCAGCAACAATAACAACTGTTACCTTACAAGGCTTTGTTATTTTGAAGTAAAATAACTTTTGTCTGTGCCTTGCTGCTGCTTGTAAAACACTGAATTTCCCATTCTAGCTTACTGGCACAGGGTCTGAACAACCTTCTGGTAGTTTCATGTGACACAGAAGTCAGCAGAGAGAATATTTCTGGGGAAAGTATGTTTCATGTAGTTCATGACATGTATTTCCTTAAAGCACACGTCGGTTCTTTTGAACCTGTAATTTGTGTTTCATGTGATTATAAGATCAGATCCCTTTCTTTTGAAGACAAAAGCCAACGTATTATTTATTTCTGTGTTCTGTAATGTGTTTGTGGCATCCTGCTGTCTTGTTTACCTGAGCAAACTGCAGTGCTTTGCTTTGATGACTGCTTTTTGCATTAATTGAAGCAAAAATGACTGTGCCCATCAACACTCATTATGTACAATTTGAAGCAAGATTTTCCTTTGTGTTCATTTTAAGCTGCCTGATGTCCCTCTTTCAAACAGTCTGGCTCCTGAGGCCAGTAGAATATTGCCTGCTCTTGAATTTTTCCCCAATATAATTTAGTCCTTCATACGTGTTCGTTTTTCTTTTTGTATGAAGTACTTCTTTTTAGTTTAAGTCTGGTGGAATCAGTTTTAACTTACCTGTTTTATTCTTTTACCAAAATCAGTAAATATAATTAGGATTTTGCGTTAAATTAATATACTCCTTTAAAATGCACACGTGGCTGAGCCAGGTCTGTTTTTTTACATAAACTGTGCATGAGTTTGCTAGTTAATGATGCTATTTCTGCCTGTTCTTCGCATGCTTCAGAGATTTCCTTGCCACTGCTGATGGACCTGCCAAGAAGTTTTTTTCATGCTGAAATGATAGTTGTGTATCACATTATAGATTTTTCAGGGATAATGAGTGCAAAATTGACAGTACATGGATTGTGTTAGTGTTTTGTCCCCACAATAACTCATTTCATTGAAATCTCGACGGGATTTTATAGTCGTTCCGCTTTTCCCCACCCTGATGGTGTGTGAAGGTGGTGTTACGTGCTCCTGGAAAATGCCAGAATTAGCAGCCTAATTTTCTGTTTAGACAGTAACTGCATGTAGCCGTAGAGAATAAAATAGAAGTTACTACAAGTGTAGCATAACAAGGTTTTGTGTGTGCGTGTGAGATGTAGGCATACAGAACGATCAATTTAATTTCAGGTGTTGCCTTGTTTAGCTGTGATGCTAACACGCCTGAAAACGCCGGTGAGATGGGTTGTGTGTTCTTTGCTTCTGTTATAAATAAGGAAAAAAGAAGCAAAACCAGCTGTTAACTCCTTTTGTTGAAGACTGCTGGGACTCTTAGTACCTATAAAGTATGTAGAATAAATGGTTACTGTTTATTTCATTGGAGAATATGTAACTATTTATAGAGACAGCGATAGCTCTCCTAAGTGGCTCGTATTAACAGTGATGTTTAAAGTATGGATGGGTTGTGCATGGTGGTGACTCACCTTTTTTTTGGATAGTTCTTTTAGCATCAGAAGATTTTACCAAATCATTCAATGCTTTCTGTGTGTTTTGGCTTTCTTTGTGTTGTTAAAACTTTAGTGATTTAAAAAAAGGAGAATATAGATTTTTCATGATCTTTAAGGGTCTCTTCCAACCCAAACCTTTCTATGATTCTAGTGCTATTTATCCAAGAAATGTTGATATTTTATTGCAAGTGTTTCACCCTGTTGTTGGACACTTACATACATCTTTTCTGTCTGTGTCTACTTGTGCACCTAGACTTAATGTGCTTCCATGCACTGCTTTGTATTTGAGAGAGATTTACATAAGCCTAAACAACAGCTGGGGAACTAAATTAAGGTAGGAAGTTGAGATTCAAACCGTTGTTTGGACATCTTGAGTTCTTACCTGTTGTTTTGAAAAGTTCATTTGACAAAAAAATGACACTAATAGATAATCCTAGAACTACTGGGAATTTACTTCTGATAATAATATTATACACCTTCATCTCAGGAACGGAAAGCTCAGGAACAAAAACTTGAGTAGTTCTGTCAAAATTTCGGTGGTTTTACTGTATAAACATGAGAAGGAATGCACCGCTTCCCTCGCCCTTCCTTTTCCATGTATTTATAAGTCCCAAGCTTTATAAATCCAGATGTGGCCTTGAGGGAAGTGTTTGCTTTATAATATGTGTGCACAGTCATTTGCATAGCCAGCAGGCTATTCGTGATCCGTATGGGATGCACTCCGGCTTCCAGAGGGAGCCTGGCTGAAGCGAAGCAGTACCTGGCCACGTGAGGCATGGGGAGAGATAAGCACAGGTGTACGTGCAAAAGATTCTCTGGGCACCTTGGGGTTTAATATTGCAGGCTGCTTCTTTTCAATATTATTGTTTTATTTTGTGTTATTTTGTTTTGTTTTATCTTGAGGTACTGATTGTAACTTATGATTCTTTAAAATTCTGTTTTGTCAGCAAATTGTTCACATCTCATGGTTTATCATCCCAAGAAACACCCACATTTTCTGTTTAAGCCTAGTTAGAAGCAGCTCCCTGTTCAGGGTCAAAATTGAGTAGACTCTGACTTCGGTCTCTGAACTTGACTCTGGCAGTTTCTTTTTCTTGCTGTTATTTTTCTGTGTAAGCGTGACTCTACCATCTATTCATCATGGAATATCACTGCAGAATTACTTCCTCCAGGTGGCTTACAAAAGACTAATGAAGATCCTGTCAGTCCTATTCTGCTTTTATTTCTGTTTGGAAAAGATTCCTTGTTAAATCTGAGAGAAATTTGGAGCGGTTTGCCTATGGGAAGGAGGCCTCACTTGGAAAAGGGTGAAAACCATTGAAATATAGAGCCAGCAATGCTTAGGCACTAAATTCTTAGTGCTTAAGACACTGCTTTCTCCTCTGTCTTAATCTTCTGAAAAACTACTGTGGACTTGTATGTTGTCTGGTAGAATTCATAAGTACTGGGATTATAGCTAAAGAAAAAGAGAACGGTTTTTGTGTGCAGTACGCTGTGTTTGCACAGTAGCTTAATTACTGTTTGAACAGTCCCTGCTTAATAAGAGGATAACTGGAATTTCTTAAATGCTATAAAATTAAGACAGGGGAATATGCTACAGATGAAGAAGATGAAGACATGGGACCTGTCCTTCCAGGAGGTGACATGGCAATTGAAGTGTTCGATCTCCCTGAAAACGATGACATGTTCTCCCCCAGTGATGTGGACACCAGCAAGCTTGCTCACAAATTCAAAGAGGTAAGTTACAGATCAGAAAATATTCCTGAAATATCTCACTGGAATTAGATTTCTAGTTATCTCATTGCTCAGTGCTTGTTTTCTCTCTTGAAAATGAGAGTTGATTTCTAGCTGTTTGTATGTTTGGTACTTTTGAATGACTCAAAACGTTCTGCTTAAACAAGTGGAACCGTTCTTCGGAGCTGTTTTAGCATCAGCTTTCAGGTGACTGTTGCATTGATGGACGATTATTTATAATTTAAGTTTTCAGCACAGAAGTTATCCTGCCTCAGCACTCAGTTTGCATTTTTTGACCAGGAAGACAAAGCGCAAGTTAATCCATTACAAGCAGATTGCTGCCTTTTTTTCTTTTGGGGTTTGGGTTGGTTTTTTTGGTTTTTTTTTATAAGATTCGAATCAAAAGTGATCAGGAGAACCAAACAGCAAATGCTAAATTTCAGTGAAAAAGGACACGTGGAGTTCATCCTATACCATCACACAGCGACTCATCGATGTACAACAGCGTCATATGTTTGGCCATGTGTTTAGAAAGATGCTATACTGGGGAAGCAGGCATATTTCAAGCTGTTGTTTTACCAAACTCTGTGGTTACAGAGTTTTTATAGCATCCACTGGTATGAACTGTGGCTTGAATCTGTAGTGTTCATTGCAGTCACTGAATTCATATAAATTAACATACCAAAGTACTGAGAAACATTTTTTCTGTATTTTAGGCTGTGCTTTTGGTGTGGTTTATTTCTCAGCTTTCCTGAAATCTGATGCAAAGACATGAAACAATTGGATTTATCTAAACCCACAGTAATGGGCTGAGTGATGACAATAAAGAACATTATTCTTCTTAAATACAGGAAGATGGAAGGGGTGAAAGTAGCCAGGACCTCATAGGAGATTTGAGCAGCAGAACCTGGGCCCCAAAAGGAGTTCTAAAATACAGAGGCTCCCTTTTTATCCTTCTTCCCCTGTCCTCTCCCCTTCCCCTTCCCTCCACTCAAACCAGATATTTTGTCTTCCATAAATACACGTTGTTAATACTCTCTAGTGAGAGTAATGTATGGAAAGTAATCAGTCAATGAGCACCCGCTCTTTGCCTTTTCTGTTGATACCCTTTTCAGCCTTTGGATGCCCACTGTTATTCATCGTTGTTTCCTGAAAGTTTTTTACTTTACTTTAAATGATAATTTTCTCACTCTGTGTTTCAAGTTCCAGGCTCTTATGCAAATTAGAAGAACAATTTACTTCATTTTCTAATATTCTGCATCATACATAGTGGTGCTTTCTGAAAGTGGTGGGAAGATGCTACCACTCTGATTGTGCCAGTGTACCAAGGCTATGCAAACCACAGATGCAGTGATAGGCAAGACACTCACCTTTGAATAAATTACCTGTAAAACTATGCTTGAATACAGTTTCTGCCAGCTTGGGCAATTGCCATACTTGAGCGTGTCCAAACTGATTTGAAGCTATTTGCAGACCTGTTTGATGTAATGGCCTCAAAACACTGGTGTAGAGGAGATCAGATGAAGGGACTTTGAGATCCACCAGTTTAAGAGCAGATGAGAGCCTGAGAAGAAAACATTAAGTGCTCCCACATCAGAGTGGACTTTTGCACTAACCCACGCAGTTACCACTGCTACGAGCATGCCACTTTGCTTCACTGATTGTATTTAACAGTACACAGCTGCATTTTGTTGGCTGCTACAGAGTGAGTACATGTATTTTTCTTGGTATTTGCCCTGAATTCTTTCAACACTAGTGGACTTGTTCATGATCACACTGCACAAGCCCACACAGTGTTTTCTGGAATTGTATTTAAAGAATAACTGTTCTTTCTTGTTCTTACTCCAGAGATTAATGAAAGTATTAAACAAGTGGGTTGGACATAATCTTTAAACATAATAGTTTGACCTAATTAGTTGAATTCAGTCTTTGGAATCAAAAATGTGCTCACATACTTCGAGAGCACTCTTATTTGGAATGCCTTGCTTTTGGAATGAAAGGAGAGAGATGGACATTCCTGGGTGAATCACTGTACTTCTTCAAGTCTTGTTTTCCTGGCTGTAAGACAGGAAGAATGGGACTGATTTTCCTTAACTGCTTTGAGAGAAAGAGCTGAAAGCTGTATTTTAGCTGTGATGATTGAAGAGAGACAAGATCTGTAGGGAGAAGGGACATCTTATGTAAGAACGAGGTGTTATATTTCATGTTGTAATGAAATATATGAAAAAATGATTGTTATTATATGCAAAAATGCATAATGATTATACAGAAATTGTGATGGAGGTGTATAGATTCCGTTAGGTACTTTCTTTCCCAGTGTACTCTGGATATTGTAACACTTGCTAGCTTTTCATCCCATTCCACCTTTTGCAGTCTTAGATGAATCCAAACCATTTTCTCCCTATATCTATTTTTCATAAAAAGGTTTATTGTTTGAAGAAAACTAATCAGCTTTTCAAGACAAGTTTGAAATGGAAATGTGCCAAAAATTATTCAAAATGTCTTTGTTAAAATGAAGCCTTCACAGTTTTATATTGACTTAGAAAACATAAAAATACAAAATAGTATCTGCCAAGAATTTGTTTGGCATTATATGGGACATGGAACAAGGTATTTCTGCTCCCCTATTAGTAAACTTGCTTAAAAAATTTTAACTATGGTGTCCAGATTTGCCTGCCAAACAGTTGACCTTGCCTGTTCAGTCTAACCTATAAATGTGTTAGTATTTCTCATGTATTCTGCAAGCCTAATTAGTTCCTTAAAAAAAGAAAAAAAAAAGAAAAAAGTAGATGTCCAGCTACACATTTGTCTGTTTGGCAGAAAGTGTCTTTTTTCTTCTGCCTCAGTGGGATCTGCTGTACCATGTACTGATTCAATGATCTGACTGGGTGCTCAGTATTCATTTTTTTAACTTAATAACAGAGAGTATAAAAATAACTGTTAAAACCATCTGTACCTGAGCAGATTGTCATTTATGCAACAATTTGGAGTTTATTTGTATGTAATAATAAGCTGTTTAAGTGCTGCTTATGGGTTTGTGGGGCTTTAAAAGAGATGGGAATGGACTGTAAGCAGGTAGCCTAAGGCTTTGAGCCTTGGCTTTTTGATTTCATTATTAACTCTGCATAGGGCAAAGTCTAGCTCATCCATCCTTCCCGGATTTCATCTCACTCCAAAACAATGAGGTAGCAGAACTAAGCAAAGGCCTGGGCATTTTGTAAACACCGTAACATCTTTAGATGGTTCTCCTGTAATTTTTCACTAATAGCAGAAGTGGAATGATGAGAAAAAACAGTTCTCAGTCTCTGAAAATTGAAGATCAGAGCTCAAAAATTGCAAGTAACTTCTTCAAAAAGCCAATTAAAGTATCTCCTTAGTTTCCTCTACTATGTATAATTACAAAAAGGTATATATCCTTCTCAGCTTCCTGGTCTACTGGGTGGAGCAGCACCCCTGGCCACTTCTTGCCATTAACGCCAGCCTCAGGGCTGCCGAGTGCCCTATTCCCAGCTGTTCTGGTGTTTCTCCGTCCTGAAGCAGTAGCCCTGCTCTCCTGTGACACTTCCTCAGGAGCCCCGTGTGATCCACGGGTTCGCTGCGTGTTCAGGGCAGGTTCGGTCTGGCCCCATGCCTGCTCCACCTGCTAGTGGGCCTGCTGTGCCTCCACATTTTATGTGCTTCTGCAAGCGGTTCTGGTCAGTGACAGGTTCCATTTGAAATGAAATCTTCTATCTGTTTTTCTGAGCACTTGGAAGATTCATTACACTTCCCAGTGCAAAGTCAAAAAGTGAGTGTAAGGAACAGATGTTCCTGGGGACAAGAAGTGCTTTACAGTCTGGAGACAGTCACCAAGAATTGAGGGGTGGAAAGAAGATGCCTAAACTATTCCTCAGGTGGAACTGGTTGCATCAGTGCCTTCTTTATTCCTGCCAGCATAAATTCACTAATTCTCCACCAGAAAGGACTAGGATTATTCACTAGATCTGTTAAGGCTGATTTGCAAACCAAACTACATCTGAGAGGGTGCATTTCCTATGCCACAAGAAGTGGGTTCAAGAGGCTCCATGAACAGGGAATTTCAAAAGTAGCTCAACCTTTCTCAAAGATACTTGTACTGATCAGCTCTGTGATGGCTCCTGTTACTTTGAATATTACTCCTCTTCTCCAGAAGAACTTCTCTTTTGAATTACTTGTACATTTTTTTTACTAACAGCCTGGTCTTCAGGACTGCAGCCATGGCTTCACCAGAGAGGATAATTTCTGGTTCAGTACAACTCCCTTGCGTACTCCATTAGCTCAACATAAACTCTTCCCAAAGGCTCCCATTAGTCTTGTAAGAGAAGTAACCCCCATGTAAAACATGCTTTTCCGTAACTATTCCTGGTATTCATAAATAATGGATGAAGGCTTTGTCTCCGCTGCAGTACCAGCTCAAGCTGGGATTCAGGTTTTGCCCTTGCCCTCAACCCAACATGCACAAGTCACCGATTCAGATTAAACGGTGCTTTAGATTTAAGGGTTTGGGGCCTGTCAGAAGTTTGTCCGAGCTGCCTGCTTTAAATAATAAAGCAGCAGGGATTCAGGTGCAGACCGGTATCAGGTGCATGTCCATGGTCATTTCCATTCGGATTAGGGTTAAGCTGTTGAAGCTGTGGTTCGATTTGTACTTCAGAGCGTTCTTGGAGCCTGTGAATAGCAGACCTTTGGAGTGAAACTAAAGATGTTTCAGGACATTGCCTAATACACTCAAAGAGCTAATGAGCATTCACTCCACAGGATCAAACTAATGTAGGCTAGTCCAAAAGAAATCCCCCCGGAAAGTGTGCAGGTGGATGCCAGGTCCTCATCACCAACCCTTTCAGTGTACAGATCCACTGTTATTGTGGCACGCTGCTTGGTAATGTAACTCCAACCTTTAGCACGCTGCCTGGGCTGTTAATCTCCGTGCAATCATTTTGTGTGCTTGAATGCCATTTCCTGTTTTTTACAGTTTCCCATGTAACTGCTCTCAGTTGAGATTCGCTAACTTGAGCAGAATAACTCCAGCTAATGGTGGAGAAGGACAGCATCAGTTTGCCTTTTTTTTTTTTTTTGCATGAAAGAAACGTGTGGAATCTTCCCTCAAGGTTTTCCTGACTTCTTCAGTTGTTAAATCACTTATTTCCATATTTGCTTTTTTGTAACATGCTTGCTTTAATCGATGCAGTGGGATTTTCTGACAGCACTGGGACGCATTTCACGTTCACATCAGAGGAGAGCAAAGCCCAGCAGGATAACATCTTTTTTTTTTAAACATAAGACATTTGGTTTTGCTAAACAGATTGGATGTTCTGATTTGAAATTATGAGTGGTTAGACGGCATCCTATCTTTAATTAGGTTGCACAGACTGAGTCATTTTGCAAGCTAGACATTTTAATTTACAATCTACTGCACTGCAGCACTCTTCAAGGCCTTCTGCTATGCAATAAGGTATTCAGCTTGCAGCACAGGCTTTAAAAATACTGGAGTACTCTCTGTGACTTCACTTATTTATTTTATATTTTCAATTTTAGTTGCAAATCAAACATGCAGTTACAGAAGCTGAAATTCAGAAGCTGAAGACGAAGGTAAGAATCAATATCTGGTTAATACACGCTGTTTTTTGCCTCTCATGCAAAATCAGATCTGAAGACATATCTTTATGTGGGTGGAGAAGTCAACATCCTTATTAAAGGCTGATTAAGAAGCACGGTGGCTCAGCTAAATCTTGTCTTGGTGTATATTCTCTATTCAAAGTTTCAAGTAAAATCTTAAGTGCTGCTATTAAAAGAAACTGCCAACTCGTGTAGCTTCAATTAAACATACATTTTAGGGGGTATCATAATGACTAAATGGCAGATTTCTAGTTTTTCAATTCTAATGCATTTTCTCAGGTTTTAAAATTATATTTGGATAGATTATTTTAGTCTAAGTTAGTAGGGGTTTTATTTACCAGTGATGTTAAAGTATCCTGTTTATATTAGTTCATTTTTTTGACTTCTAATGAAAAAACCTCATTTATTTAAAGGTGTTTAATAAAAGTTTCTTCTTTATATACAGAAGAAAAAGAGCTGTTTTACATTGCTGCAGTTCTTTTTAAAAGATACTCTAGAAAGGAAAAAGCTTACCAATTTAACAGAAAACATTATATCACAATCAGTTGCTATTAGTTAGATTGAATTTGCTATAGCAGTAAAAAGAAATTGTATTTTTTGTACTAGGATAACCTTTACGGGAAATCAACTGATAACTAATATTAGGTTTTATAATGACATCCTTCTCTTTGAGTACATTATAAAGGAAATAAAAAGATGACTAAGAGAAAATTGTACTTTAGAAAAAGATTTTGATTATCATTTCTTTCTAGCAACTATTTGCACTCACCTTGTATTTTGCATCATATTTATCAAATCTGCGTAAATTATTGTTAAAAACAAATTCAGAGTGCAACTATTTTCTGTAAGGACAATTTCTGTTGTACTCTTTCATTTCAGAAAGTCAGAAATCTTTTCTTCCTCTGCTTTCCAGTTCCAACCTAGCAATCGGAGCCACACGGTCAATCCCTTGGGATTGTGCCGAGCCCCATTGACTTCATGGCAATGATGCGTGGGTGTAAACATTCATCTGTGCAAATCCATTTGCAAGATTAGGGTTAATGTGCCTTTTGGTGTTGGACTTCTTTACCTAGTGTTCTGAACAGAGCTGAAGAAAATGTGGCTGGTTTAGGTATATTACTAAAAAAGCTGCAAACAAGTTATTTTTTTTTTGTATGCATCATCCTTGATGCTAGCAGAACTGCCTAGAGCAAATAAAACAGTCTCAAGAAGTAAACAAGGATGTTAAGGCATTTTTTGTTTTCCATAAATTCTGGGAGCTAAAATATACAAGGTACTGAACAACCCTACCCTTATCCAGCACCAAACGTTCAGACCTGCAGCTAGGTTCAGCTCGGAAGTGAGAAGCCTAACAAAAAAAAAATCTAACAAAAAGAACTAGCGAAGGAGCTAAGGTTTATTATAAACTCGGCAGTAAAATTTGGGCTTCTATTAAGGTCATTTGGAAAAAGTCATTGGACTTCATTGGTGCTGAATAGCGGAACTCGCAGTGGAACTGCGCTGGTCATAGAGCTAAGCAGTGCTGATCTCTTTGGCAGAATTAGCACCTGAAATCTTCAACAGCAAGGACATACTTTTCCTTTCATATTAGCTCTTTACAACTCAGTAAGCAAGTCTAAAGAAATCAAGAATAATATATTTATAACAGGTTCTCTTTGTCGTTGTGATAGTTCTGGTGTGGTTTCAGTATTGGATGCAAGACTCTGTGCTTGCTTAAATGAAAAAGATTCGAGGTTATGAGCTGATGTTAAACTTTGAATTATGCTTCAACCTCTTTGGTTTGGCTTTCTAGATTAAGCAAGATTATGACATGAAAACAGACATTGCAAGAATTCGGTAGAATTTCTGATTTGGGTTAAAAAGCGGGTAGCTAGATTAGATGCAATTGGGGTTTTCCCTATTATTTTCTAAATTGTTCTTAAATCAACTGTAGACCCTGGAAGTCAGATTTCGCCCAAACCAAGAAATTTCTCATTTTATGCTTTCTAACACGTGAGCCAGATGCACAGAGCAAAATGCATCCCCAGTGCTGACTGATTAACCCTGCAGTTTGCCTGAATACTCCACTGTTGACATTTTTAAAGCATGTTGGTATACCCCAGAGAAGCACAGAGGCTGCACTGGCTGCACAGAGCAAAGTTCCGCTTCGTCATGAGGAAGAATAATGTATGTATCAGCCTGTGTTCTTTGTCTTTGAATGCTCTTTTCGCTGCCAGCATATCACTCATATAGCTATTAATACACTGATTTTCACTATTCACGTTGTTTGAATTCATCCTAAAAGATTAGGCTGCACTTTGCTCCTTTTTACTGACTGGCATCTCCACTCTTTTGTTCAGCTGCAGGCTGCTGAGAATGAGAAGGTGAGGTGGGAATTGGAGAAGACTCAACTCCAGCAGAACATTGAGGAGAATAAGGAAAGGATGATGAAATTAGAGAGTTATTGGATTGAGGCACAAACCCTCTGTCACACGGTGAATGAGCACCTCAAGGAGACGCAAAGCCAGTATCAGGCTCTGGAGAAGAAATATAACAAGGCAAAGAAATTAATCAAGGATTTTCAGCAAAAGTAAGCAGCTATGCCAGGCTCAACAAATGACTTAGTGGCCAGATAGGAAACATATATGTGATATATTTTGAAATATGAAACCCACTATTAAACACCTGTAAGGTAAACACTATTTTTCACATTTTTTCCCATGAAAAACACGGGCTCATTATGGAAAAATGTTAGTAGTATTCAAGTATTAGTTCACTATTGTTGAAAAATCGTACTCTAACTAAATAAAGTCTGTAGTATTCCAGGTTGGAATGTTTCAGAATTACTAGATAACTGAATGGGATTGCAAACAACCAAGAGTAGTCATAGTAAAGCATTTGATTATCGAGGTTTGCAGCAATTTATATTGTATTGTGTCAGCTGGATTCACTCCTGCTCTGTACTAATGTAACATCAAAAAGAAAATTGTTTTGTTACATTTTACATTTTATTTTTCTTCTTCTCGTAGATGCCAAGAATGTTTGAGCTGAGTTGAGCTAACTGATGATTACCTGGCCCCCTCTGTTTCATGTGGTCCCCTCTCCCTGATGGCTAGCAAGAATAATAACATCTTAAGTTTCTGTAACAGCTTCCATTCCCCCAAATTTCTTTTTTTTTTTTGCAGCAACTTTTTCATTTTCTGCTGAAATGTACTCATTTAAAAAAGGAAACTCAGAAACATACAGCAATGTCAAGTGACAACTGGGAGTGCAGAAGTGAATATCCTGTCCCATTAAAAAGGAGTTTATATAGTAAAAATGTCATTACCCACTTGGAATTTCATGACTGTTCCAGAACTAGCTGGCATCTTGTGTGCTTTCTATCACAAACGTCTTAGATTTTCAAAATAAAAAGAAATAGGGAGAATAGCAAGAATGAGCTCGGATAGCCTTTCTGTTGTTATTCTACTTTATACTAGTAAAAAATCTAGTCGGTTGTTTTTAACTATCTCAGACTCCTAAAATCACCTAACAGATTTCCTTACAGTTTACTAGAAAATTAGATTCTTACCTGGAAACATACGGATGTCCTTTCTGTGAAGGAGGGCAGTCACACTCTAATAAGAGGGATTTTGCTCCATTTCCTACAACAGAACACAGCCTAAACTAAGTTAACCTTGTTTCCATTGTAAATACAGATTATGAAAAAATTAGTTTGATTTAACTGTTTTGATTATCAATTAGAACAACTGAGATATTTTTTTTTCCAGGTAAATTCCTCTTACAATTTTTATATCTTCACCTAGCATATTCACTTAGACTAAGTAACTGTTTAGGATTTTGTCCTAATTGCAGTTTCATACTTCTTACTAGGTTAGTAATAAAATATTTGTTACGGACAGGTTTTTCTAATGCATAGATTAAGATGTATCAGAATATTTTCTTTTCTGTTTGAATCTGATTGCTTTGATCACAACAAACACATCTTTTTTTCCTTAAGAGAAATTGACTTCATCAAACGCCAGGAAGCTGAACGAAAGAAAATAGAAGATTTGGAGAAAGCACACCTTGCAGACGTTCAAGGCTTACAAGCTCGTGTGAGTAGTATCTACTCTCATATTTGAAGAATGAGACAATTCTGTCTGATATTCTGAAAAAAACCCCACATCTTACAGGCATGTGCATGTGTTACAGGTAACACTGTGTTATGGGTAACGCTGTGTTACATTTCTTTCAGATACGAGACTTGGAAGCAGAAGTTTTCAGGCTAATGAAGCAAAATGGGAGCCAGGTTAACAATAACAACAACATTTTTGAAAGGCAGACATCTTTTGGAGAAGTTTCTAGAGGAGATCCAGTGGAAACCCTAGATACTAAGCAAGTGTCCTGCCTGGATGGCTTAAGTCAAGGTTTGTTTGAACCAAACCATAGCTTCTATTAATATGAATGTAAATAACATGGTTATAATTTACAATTTGAAAGAAACAATTAATAATGCAGAGATTATGTTGTTTTTCCAAAATTCAGTATCTAATGACATCTGTATTAGAGTTATACCAAATAATGCCAATACAGAGTCCCAGAATAGCTGTGCAGTGTATATTCTTAAAGGGAATTGACTACATGCTAATAAAGCAAAGATCATTACTGATTTCTTAAAGCTTTCATCAACATTTAGGTTTAATTCAATGCTTCTGTTATGTTGATAAAGTAGGAGAAAACTGTTTTCTCCTATGTTCCTAAATCCTGCCTTAACTATCCAACCACCAAAGAACAAGAACATAGTTACCAGAATGAGATAAGCAACGTTAAATCTACCATTGGATCTCTACAGGTTCTGATCCCACCCTGGTACAGACATCAGAAGGGACCATGTAGGCGGCACTCACTGTTTCTCAGGATAGAGCCTTTTGTGAATAAAATGCAAATTCTTTACTAGCACATTCATTAAAAATCTTACTTGGGTATAGCACAGCCTGATTTACTACAAAGGACTTGTAAGGCTTTGTTTTACATTACCAAAGAGCCAAAACATTTTGTGGCAACACTGAGATCTGGATAGATGCTGTCAGCATAGTGACTGTAACCTTCAATTGTTTTGCATTGAAAAGATAATTCCCATTTTTCAGGCTGTGCCAGTGAGAATATACAGATAAGTTCCACCGCTTTAGTTAAAGTTCTGTAATTGCAACTGGCTCCTCACTGTTGGAGTATATGCAGAATTAAAGCCAATTTTAGGCCCACAGCCTTGAAACAAAATTGTTTGGTACAAGAGCAATACTTACTGTGTATTTGGTAGCATCTGTGAAATCAGGTGTTGAGGGTGTTGGGATTCTGACAAGGGAACACCAGATTCTGTTCCTATATAGATTTTCATTTTAAATAAACCGTAATATTACTTACTTCTCTGGTGAAAAAAAAATGCATTTCTACTAATCTTCACAGAGCTGTTTCCTTCTAGCAAATGTTTATTACATTGAAATCTCGGAAGTTCAGAAAGACAAGAAAGTCTGTATTTCTGTCATAGAGACTCAGTAAGTGTTACAAAATATGTAATACTTAGCAACACTGTTAACAGAAACCCCTTCAGTAATTTGCATCAGGAGAGGAAAGTGTGTTTTCTTTACCTGACTTACCAAAATCATGTTTACACTTACTCTTATAACAATGTCAACACACATCCATGGCTCAAGAGCTGAAATCCAGGAATTTCCACATGTGAAAAAAAAATTCTTTGTAAAGCATTAAAGCTCTGTGTGTCAGTACTTTCAAATTATATTTTTCAATTTATAAATTTGCATGAAGATTTTCATTTTCCAAGAGCTGCCATTTTTCATTGCAAAAACGTTCCCCTGGAGAAATGTTACCGGTGTTCAGTACTTCTGAGAGTTAGAATAGACGATCTGTGATTTTAAACCACCTGAATACAAACACAAATTATTTGCTAGGAAAAATAGACAATCAGCAGCGATTTTCTGAAAGCAGAAAAAGCATAGTTAGACCTTAGATTCCAGGCTGAACTGGTGTTTTTAACAAGAGAAAAAGAAAAGCCCTTTTTAAAAATAAAGAGATCCCTAAACGTGCTGCAGCACTCTGACTTCTGTATACCTTTGCCAGTAAATTCCATATCAAAGTCTTGGCAGTCTGTCTCAGACAGTAATGTAGTGGTATTTGCTCTGCAGAGAAACAGTCTATGGCTCCGTATCACGTTTGTGTAAACCTTTAAAGAAAAGAGACTTGCCATTGTCTACTAATACTAATCACTAATAATTAGTGTATTTATAATCACCCTGTGAATGTTTGCAGAGGAGCTATAAAGGACAGGGGAGACATCCACAGTGTCCCCGGAGGGTGAGCAGTGTTCCTCTGTGTGCAGTGTGTTGGGCACGCCGTCTCTGTGACGTTCATGGAAGTGCTCCTCTCTCTTTTCTGGATTTTATTTGGGGAATATAGCACAGGCTTCTTCTTGAGCCTCAGCATTAGGTTTGTGGGGTGTGTACACAGCCACATCCCAAAATTTTTATTCTGAAGTTTGCAGGTCTGTCTTCCCTCAAAAAATCAGGTTGTGTAAAAATGCGTATTTTAATTAAAATGATGCTAAGTATGGTTTTTGCTTCAATGTGATCTGAGGTGTTTATTACATTCTTGCATGGCAATAGATATGGAAAGAGCTAATGGATGCCACTTGATGGTCGCGTACCTACAAGCATAGCTGTCCCTGCCGCTGCAGGTGCTCCAGCTGTGTTCAGCATCATGCCAGGCCGTACGACCCCTCAGGCTGTAACATAACCTCGTACCGAGTTTGAGGGGCTGCCAGTAACATGAGTGGAAGTTAGAAAGAGAAAATCAAAACCAGTGTGGCCCAACAAGTTCTTCCTTTGCTTTGCTGGGGAATATTAGAAGCCTGAGGACTGTGTTTCTTTTACAAACCTATGGCTTATTCTGAGAGTCCAGAAAAATAGATAAAGTGCACTGTAGCTTTCTGGTTTAGTGGTCATGAGCAGTGTACACAGTAGAGAATCGAACTATCTACTGGAAGGAGTCAGTGGTTTGAAATCTGAACAGTTGATGTTGATGCCGACTTTGAAAATACTTGCTCATCTCTTTGCAAATGCCCATTCAAGCTCTACTTTCTGGGTGCCTTGGGATACCCAGGGATGCATTAGTTCACAGAAGGAGATTTTTTAAATCTATCAGCCTGTATAATGGAAAAAACAGCAGGAGGACAGGCAAACTCTTTCCTGCTCCGCAGTGGTACTGAAATAATTCAGATGGAAGCCCATTGCAGTCAGGTGGTTCAACGCCTGCTGAAAGAAAGTCTAATTACATCGTCTCCAAGAGCAAAATAAAACCTGCTATGCATTTTGTGTGAGAGATTTATCAGGCTTCCCTGTGGGTTGAGAGATTCCTAGGCAAACACGTGGGGTGTTTGTGCCAGGGAGCAGCGAGGGCCGGCAGCTCCCTGCGGAAGAGGGAGCTGGGACTGAGAGTAACAGCCCATGTGGCCAGGGCAGAGACTGCCCAGCAGCAGCCCAGTCCTGCACCCAGGTGTGGAGAGCAGGGCAGGTCCAGTGATGGAAACTGGGGTCAGCCCAGGCAGGTTACGGTGGTGAGGCAGGTCTGAGGGCAAGCCAGGATGTCCATCAGTGGGCTGTGGCTCAGGTCCAGATCCACAGGGTGCATGGCCTGAGGGCAGAGCCCAGCTTCCTCTGGCGAGGAAGGGGCCCTTACGGATGCTGTGTGAGCTCTTTCTTTGCAGCAGGCTGAGCCGCGGCCAGGTACCTGCAGCGCAACAGAGAGCCCCCACTAAGTGCGAGCCACCCAGCTCTGGGGTGGAGGGAGCAGTAAGCTCCAGGCCCAGGTGGTATTTTCCTTAAACAAGGCCAGCGTGACCACTTAAGCCAATAAGTGTTCGCAGTGCTATGTCAATAGTTTGCATAATTTCAGCAGTGAAAGGAAGGGATGTATGGAAGTGCATACACCTGGAAGGACAAATATAAGCAGTTCAAGTCATGGCAATGTCCTGTTGAGTACTTAAGTCAGACAATGCTAATGATTCTGTAGTGTCTCTGTATGCAGAGTTTAACTCTTACACAAAGAAGAGAACCAAAACATGGCACTGGAAGTCTTTGCAGTGCTTTAAAACAACATACATCTGAAACAACATATATCTGCAAAAATAAAAATGAGTTTGAATGAGTCTTACCCCTCAGTTATTTACTGGCACACTAACTCAACACGTGGCTCTGATTTCAAGAGACAGTTTGAGCTGAACTGGCAGATCATCTCTGTCGAAATGGGAGACTCTACGCCATCCTTGCCTTTGTCCAGCCACCTGGCTCTGCCTCTTCTGTTGCCCTGTTCCAGCGCTTACACACTGCTGTGCACACAGTGATTGACTGAAACAACACAAAACTGATCTAAGAGGGGAAGAGGTTGGAGTATCAGACTAAAATTGGATCACTGCTGCTGGGTCAGTCATTTGAATCCGCAAGCTGCAGTCCAGATCCTGGGCTGGGGGAGGGTGTCACTCAGAGCCAGGGGTTGGGACAGCAGGAAGGAGAGCGAGAGAGTCGTGGTGGTAAATCACTGAGTCAGTTCCACCCTTGGTGAAAGCACGTTTTCTGAGACTGAAGATCAGGATAGCATGGAAAGCAATGGGAAAAATTTCAGCTTTGCTCCAAGTTGGTCAGAGTTTCTTCATTGGCTTCAGTGAGGCTAAGATGGCTCCATTTATATTTGTTTAAAGCAAAAATGTTTGTAAGATCAGCTTCTAATTAATTAGTGTGTTATGAGTGCAGTACTCGGACAAGTAAATAAATCTAGCAGGATCTGGTTTGATTTGTGCTATGAGGATTGCAAAAAAAAACAAACCCCAAAAGTTAAAAGAATAAAGAATCTATTCCTTGTCTGGTGTAAAATATACAAACACCTTTTAAAATGTGTTTTGTCTTACTTCAGCTTTGTAAAATGTTAAATTTGTGAAGTACTCAGATTTCATCTGAGCGGATGATTGATAGCTAAGAAAAGTGCAATTATGTTAGCTCTGTTTGTAGAGGCAAGCCATATGTGAAGTCTTTAGTATGCTTTGCTCACAAGATATTGAGGAATAGGGTGGCTTTGAACCTAGGCAGGTAAGATGATTTCATTGTTCCATTTTTGATATGAAATATTTCTCCGGTTTTCATGTATCACATAACAGTGTTCGGGCAGTAGATGAAAGGGGAAAGATGTGAAATTGCTTTCACTTCAAAACCAAAGGAACAGGGTTTCGTGCTTTTTCCAGCAGAAAGTTTTCTGTACAAAGACAACAGTAAGCACGAGAGTGACAGTGTCCAGCTCTTTTCTGATGGTATATAAAAATAATGCCGCACTGGGGTTTGGGATTTTTTTCCATTTTGTTGTTTTAAAGTACATACGGTAGAAGACAACACCTGCACAAACCCCAGATGTTCAGAAAATACGGCAACTTTGTAGAGTTAAGAAGTGGGAGGGTAGAGTACGCATCCTGGCTTTCACCCAGATCTTCTCTTGACTCTTTGTTGGCTTTTGTTGGGATAACTACTGCTGCCTTCCCGCACATCTCTCAGAGAGTTTTTGAGCTAGTAGATCAGGATAATGACGGATCTAACAGTCCACGTCCTGCTCCAGACAATATAGTCATTTTTCTAATCAGGGACAACCAGAGTCCCTTTGCTCTTGCACAGATCATGGCTTTCCCGTTCCTGCCCTGAGTAGGTGTGATTCAGGGTGCCTTTCATGGACCTTTTGGGTAGATTAATTTCATTTCATTTTCACTGTCATGATAAACTTTCTGCAACATCACTGACAGCTGGTTGCAGTGAAAATTTATTTGAGCACTCGTGGGTTCTTCCTGCAAAGCTGTAACACTACCTTGCTAATGAATTTGCCAAACCATGTTGCTGTTGGAAAGCTGAAACCAGGCAACTGCAGTAGATGGTGATAATCAGGGTAATGATTGCATTCTCTAGGCTCCTGCTTAAGGAAGGGGGCTTGGCAGGGTGTCTTCTGATGTGACCCAAGTGCAAGCGAGGCAAGGCTGTGTTTGTGTTAGGTCACTTGTATCAATCTGTTTGTGTGAAGGACCACGATGGCTGGTGCTGACAGAGATGTTTTACTTAAGTTTACCTGAGTTCATGTAAATTTTAAGAGTTTGAAGGAACTCTGCACAAAAAAGAGAAGAATCTACAAGAGGAGGTACTGGTTCTGAGAACAGTGCAGCAAGGAAGGAAGGAACAAATGGGACTGGCAGGTGCTGATAAAAAGATGCTTTTATTTGCAGAAGGATTGGGGTGAACAATTGGAGCACCTTATTTGTATTGTCATGCTGAACTGTGAACAGCAGATGACCTCAGAATCTAGAGGAGGATTGGGATTCCTTTCTGCTCTCCCCTCCTGTGAGGGATAGTGTGATAGTGTAAGCAACCCCTTTCTCTGCAGGGCCAAAGGAGTGAGTTTAAAGCTTGTTCATAATCCTGTGAAGGCTGCCTGTAAAGCAATCCAAACACAAATGGTTATCTGGTTATTTGCCTGCTACCTGTATTGCTCTTGGTGTGCTTCTGTCCGCACACATTGCTTGCTCATCATTTGCACGTATCATACAAGGTTATTTTGGGGAGATTCAGTACAGGAGAGAACAAGTCATGTTCTTTAAATTTGTAAGCCATTCTGATTATGATAAAAAGTAGAGCAGCCTGAGGACTGCTCTAGATATTTCCTCTGTAGTTCGATGAGCAGCCTGCAAAACTGGTGAAGTTGTAAGGGAAATGCTTAGTGAGGCAGCTGTGGGAAAAACGGCAGCCCAGTCCCCACTCCTCAGGCAGCTTAAAAGGGCAGGACTGGGGATAAATTAATTGGTCCCCTGGGGCTAAATTGGTATAGTCACCCAGATGCTGGGAAATGTCTGTCAAAGAGCAGGATGATGAGGATTCCTTTGCTTTATGCCCTGATGGAGGAGAGCTCTCTGCAGGCCAAGCAAGTCCCTCTGAGGGAGTCAAAGTGGACCTGCTTTCTGGGCTAGTACAGCTGGTTTTGTGTGGTCCTTAACGTGGGAACTATTTGTTGAATTTTTAAATATTTGCAGTTGATTCTTTGCTATGCACTTACTGGATCTGTGTAGATAAACTTGGTAATGGTTTATACAAATAACCTTTTTTTTTTTTTTTTGGATGTGTACTTTAACACTTATGAACGTATGGGTACAAGAAAAACGTGCAAAATGCATGTACTCACAATTGCAGGTCCTGCCTTGGGAAAAAGTAGTGAAAGATTCTTCTGTTAAATAGCTTCAAATCGTGTTCCGTGCAGATTTCAATGAAGCAGTGCCAGAAACAGAGAGGCTGGACTCCAAAGCTCTGAAGACTCGAGCTCAGCTTTCAGTGAAGAACAAGCGGCAGAGGCCTTCTAGAACAAGGCTGTATGATAGCATCAGTTCAACTGATGGAGAGGACAGCCTTGAACGAAAGGTGAGAAGGACTCTACCCTCTCTTTCAGGCTTCCTGCGGAGTGCTAGATTGCCCCTGTAAGTCATTTGGTCCTCTGTCTTTGTCCGTTTGTTGTAGCACAGGCAGTATTTATTCTTCTGTGGCCAGTATGCTATGAATATCCTTGAGTGACGTGCGAGTTCAGTCCCCTTTGAGTCAGCACACCTGGTTTTTTGGTTTTGTTGTGATTTTTTTTAACAGGAATCCTGGGCTTTCTGATTTACATGTGCTTTATAGTGCAGAGTGGGTCCTTTCATTTATGCAGGAGGTGAAAGGAACTTGAATCGTGCATTTCTCTATTTGTTAATTTGTTAACACAATCAATATGATATTCACTCGTTTGTCCTACTCTGACTTCCGTCTGAAAGCAATTACCAATAAACAACACTGTGTGTGGTATCAAGAGGTAATGGCATGAATTGCTAAAGCGTTCCGTGCAAATAGAAGGCTAAATAATGAATAAAGGCATTGCATGTTCAAAGTAAACCTTGCTCTGATTGGTTACTAAATGGTATAACATGCTTTATAATCTCTTATACCAACAGCCGTCAAACAGTTACAGTAGTCCCATGCACATTTCAAAATCACCACTGCCCTTATGCATGAGAGCATCCTCACCAGCATCAGATTCTGGTGCTTCCTCCCTCTCCCCCGTGGCTAGCAGTGCAGCAATCTCACTTGACAACCTAACTGAAAACCAAGAAGAAGGACAGCACCACAAAGGAGGTGTTCTTGCCCCGCACACTCGGGGAGACACTCCACTTTCCTCTCCTTCAAAATCTGGGCACAGCTCTGAAGCATCTCCTTTGCATCACCCAGCTGGCAGGAATATTTTACAGGATAAAGGTATTACTATTTTTTACAATAAATTGATGCATCATTTTTCTCACTTACATCTACTTTATGAACTTTCATTGTGTATTAGGGCCTCAGCAACTAGAAAGCCATCATCTCATAACTTCTTTTGTCTACCTGGAAGTCAAAAATTTACAAATGATCTTGTGTGATGGTGTAAGAAAAGGACAGCGTTTAAAATGAGATTGGGAACTGCTGCTTTTCTTTTTTTTTTTTTTTCTTTCTTAGAACTCACTGAGGGAAGTTGCCATTAAGAAAATCTTGTATTTTGTTCTAAAACACCAAAACTATTAGACCTCAGGACTTTTCTGTTTTAGAAACATGCTTAACACAGTGTACTTATTCGAATTATGTGATTTTGGCACTGCTAGATGCTTTTTTTGGAGGGTGGGGACAGGAGCGTAAAGCAAGAATAACAGATTGTAGCTTTTAATTGCTGAGAGGCAGCATAGTCTAGATTAAACAAGAGGTTAGTGTCTGGAGACTCTTCATTTACTGAAAAAAATACCAAGTAATTTGTTGGGGAGGTTGGCTACTTTTGTTATTTATTTAATTCAGATACTTTAAACGTAAGCTGGATAAAACATGCTGCAATCATACCTAGCTCTCATCTCTCAGACACCAGTTTATTAAATGCATTGACAATATGATACGGCACAGAATACTGAGCCCTTCTTTTCAGATGCCTTGTGAAATCAAAGTTAGCATTTGACACAGCTTCTTATCTGTGCACCTTGCGTTCTCGAACTGTCACATAAGCTAAAATAGGTGCTAAAAGTTGTTTATAAGTGAGGACTGCGGGAATAGGTCTGGATAGGTTCATAACAGACTTTTGCTTGCTTAATTTAACTGAAAAGAACAATTTGTTGAGGATTTTTGTTTGTGTGTCTGAAAAGACCTGCCACCGATTTAAAGCCTATTTTTAATTCATCTTCTTACAGGGCTTTCACACAGATTCCTAAAAGACAGATTAATGAAGTTGTGTTGAATTTAGGATAGGTTAATACATGCTAGCATTTTTACATGAGTTCTGAAATTGCTAGTCTTGACTGCATAGTTTCTAACTGTGTAATTGTTAATGAATCAAAGTTAAATTCAATATTTGAGTTTTGCAAGTAAAAATAAGGGTGTGAACATAAGAATGTGATTTTCCAAACTCGTACTTCAGCTTAAGTGTCTGATTGGTTTATCAGTGAAGTCGTAAATCCTGCATTTCCAACTGAAGCATGAAAAATACCTTGATAAAAATTTAGTGGAGACTAGCCTTGTAGTGTAAGGAATGGGGTATTATATTCCACCCACTGTGTCACTCTTTATTAGGTTTGAAAAATAATGTCTGTCTAAATATTGGTGTCATGCTTTCCCCACTGTGACCAGTAAGTAAACAACCAGTGCTTTTGAGTGTATCCAGATTCAGATGAGCATGAAAATTAAACCAGAACAATTTAGTTTCAAATGGAAAATTTGCATTTAATTGCTCCTACAAAAAATAAATATCCTAAAGCAGTTGTTTGGCAACAAGTGTCATAGCGATACAATTCTAATTGATTATTAATTTGGCTGTCACACTCTTACAGGTCAAAAAATAAAAAGGGCCATTGTATTTGTTCTGTTTGTTCAGGTAGGGTTTTTTTAGAGATGGAAAGAGAGTACATCCATGGACATGTCTGTGTCTGTTGATTAATTTCTCATTAGCAGAAGTGAGCATTAGCAAGCTCACGCTTGTCTTTTTTTTTCTTATGAGATCCTGCAGTGTTATGGAAAGAGCTGAAGTGACATGGGATCAGTTTCCTTGAGAAATGATGAGGAATTTCACTTATTCATCTTTTAAGCAGAACTTTTTCATGTATTTTCTTCAGTTCTGCCTGGTCTCTGCAACAGCATCCGTTGACAAGGCAGCTGAGGTGACCTTTATGGGCAATACTCCGCTGATGGCTGCAACCATTTGTGACCTTGGGGAAGAAACTTAGGTCTAATCTCCTTTCCCATCCGTCAGCCACAGATTACTTGCACCAGCTCCTTAAGGCTGAAAGTGATGCATTAAACAGCTTCTGTGTGATTTATTCTGAGGAACCGGCTCTCCCTCACCCTCTCTGAAGAACTGCAAGGAGTCAGGGAAGATGCACCCAATCCAGGGTGGTCAAAGTCCCCTCCTGCCCAGGCAGGGCACCTGCAGCCCTGGTTCATGGCCACTGCCGTGTGCCAAGCATTGCATACCTCCGTGTGTGCAAGACCCTGTAGATTCAAATCAACTCAGCCACTGAAGCCGGTTTTGGGACCTAGCCCATCCATCTTCCTCTGTATCCCATAGCCACCATAAATGTTTTCCCCAGCAAATTGTCATTACTCAGAGGGCCCTGACTGGGCCAAGCTGCATGTGAGTGGGAGCACGGTGATACAAGACCCTCAACAGCAACTTGCCATGCCAGGTACCTGCTACATGTCCCTGTTGAGCTCTCCAGATTATTTCATAGAATCATAGAATAGTTTAGGTTGGAAAAGACCTTTCAGATCATCAAGTCCAACCATTAACCTAACCCTGCCATCCCACCACTGAACTATGTCCCTAAGCACATCTACCCGTCTTTTAAATACCTCCAGGGATGGGGACTCGACCACCTCCCTGGGCAGGTGTTATGGGCTCGTACCTGTTAAAAGGGCAAAGCAGCCAAATGTCTGCCTTGGCTCCAGTGGGAGGGGAGGGTTCAGGGCAGTTCCAGCAAAGCAACGCCTTTCCTGCAGTGGGGGGCCCAAAACCGAACACAGGATTCGATGTGCGGCCTCACCAGTGCCGAGTACAGGGGCACGATCACTTCCCTGCTCTTGCTGGTCACACTATTCCTGATACAAGCCAGGATACCATTGGCCTTCTTGGCCACCTGGGCACACTGCTGGCTCATATTCAGCCAGCTGTCAACCGGCACCCCCAGGTCTTTTTCTGCCAGGCAGCTTTCCAGCCACTCTCCCCCAGGCCTGTAGCCTTGCATGGGGTTGTTGTGACCAAAGTGCAGGACCTGGCACTTGGCCTTGTTAAACCTCATATTTCTTCTACAACAGCAAAGCCTCAAGCTACTAAATGCTTTCATTATATGCCTACCACAAAAGCAGTGTACATTATAGTTTAATTTACTTTCATTAAGAAGTTTCTCAAAAAAGCCCACCTCTCCCTGGCCCCCAAGCCTCAGTTGCCTGTAAATAGTTAGTGTGAGAATTAATGTTGCGATTTTTATTCTTGAAAGTGGCAATTTTGACAGTGGTTAAATGAGAAGTATGCCATAAAGGTGAAAGAGGAATCGTAAGAGGAGACAGGAGGGGAGAGTGCACAGCATAGGGTTGATGGCAAAGTGTGCATTGCCTAAAGTTCTCCTCGGCCTCCCTGAGGGATGGATTTCTTCTCAGGAGACTTTGCCTTGCTTTTGTCATTCTTCATATTACTTTTTTTCTGTTTGCTTTTTTGGCATGATGTTACTTGTCAGTTGTTCTTGAATGTTATTTTTTTCAACAGAATGACTTGTTCTGGTAGAAATAGTATGGCTGTTAGGTTATGGGTATTGCACAAGGCTTATTTTCCTGCTTTTCCCAGGATTTATGAACCAGTTGCGCATTGAATTTTTTTGCTTGAACGAAAACTTGCCCAAATATTATTCACAAAGCAACATACAAAGTTCTGTAAACATAGTTGACTGACCTGTGATAGAGCTGTGGTATTTGGGGTTAATTCTGAGGGCTTAATTTGTCAGCTATAGTAGGAGAAATCCACAAACCCAGCAGTGCTTTCAGTTAAAAGTCACCATGTGTCTGAGGTCACGTTGTAAAAGGCACCAAGCCACAAGTGACACGAATGACTGACCTTCATTTGCTTCCTCTCGAGTATTTGGGGACAATCTTTATGTTTAAGAATCACAGAAACTGTGTCTGAATTTTTCAACTGCTGTGTGTTTTCTTTTAGCTTCCATATAGATTTCACAGGATGTTTTGCAGACTCAGATGCATTGTTTTGGCTTTATAGGTGCTGCAGGCTGTTTCCTCTTGAGGCTTTAACAGCATTTGTAGAAGAGATCAAAAATTGGTAGACATCTCAGGGCAAATCTATTAACTAAGCTACTTTGAATTTTTTTTTTTTTAAATTCAGAATGGTTAGATTTCAAGTTAAATGTTTATTTTAACAAACATGTTCAAGCTGAAGAGATAACTATTACCTAGCATGTCTATCATAAAAGGTGCCCTCAGCTCCAAAGTTCAAGAAAGTATTTCAGGAGTCGTTTGGGAAGTAAAGCATACGTACCAAATGAATTCCGTAAAAGGAAACTTAAGCGGCTACTGATGAGTTTAAAACTGCATTCACTGTGATGTTTACCTGTATATCTTTTGTGTTGTTCAACTTACTACATATTCATTAAAACTCAACCAAATTAACTTTTCATTTTCTTCAATTAAAATAAGATTTCTTCATGTGTATTTTCAAATTCTGAAAGCATTTCTTTATTCCTCTTCACACCATCTTCTTAAAAATGAGAAGAATTCACGTAATTAAATTGTGTACTCACACACGTGTACATGTATGCTTATCTGATTATGCAAAGATACGTGAATGTTCTGGATGGAAAGTGGAATAGCTATCAGTAGCAATTAAAAATAATAATGTACATTCTCCCATGTACAAATGTATCCTAGATGGTGCCACATGCGCTCAGGCAGCAAGAACAACTAGCTCCACTATAGGGCATACAGAAAAACTAAAGCGAAAACTTGCAGATCTTGGGTAAGTATTTTGTTATTTAAAATACTTTTTTTTTCATTAAAAGGATTAAAAGTAAAATTTCAAAGATGTTTTCTGATGTTTTCTAATATTCTTGTAGGGCTCCCTTGAGAAGGAGTTCAAACAAGGGCAAGAAGCGGAAAGAGAAAGAAGCTATTAGGGTGACCTATGGCAGTAGGTATGGGTAAAAGATTGAGGATGCAAGAAACATGGGAATAACCTAATTATCCTAGCAGATGGGAACATTAACAGTCCCACTGACTTCATGTAAATAAGTGTTAAGCTTTGAGATAACCTTCTGAGCTTACAAACCTACATTTCTTAACTAATGGCAGACTAACATAAAATCTTAAAAATATTTGGAGGCTTATAATATCATGGCATCACTACTACTGTTGCATCCACTAATGGGACTTGGAAAAAAGGGTTATCAGAGGTGGCCTACAAGATGCATGCACAGTCAGTTGATAATACCCATGAACCCGAAATCTTGACGTAATTCCACATGTATATTTTTGAAAAAACCCCCAGAGCAAGGATGAGCAGCAGCTGTTCACTGCAGCTTCACAGCACCCACACCAGAAACACTTTCAGAAGGGTTTGTTTCTGAAGATGAACATCATAAGTTGAAAAGAGATAGGAAAAATGCTGACTGCATTTGTCACATCACCAGCTCTCAGGGAAGGAATTGTGAATTCCTTATGAGATCTGATGAGACCACGTCACCAGCATCTGGACTCTGAATAAATAAATGAATGTTCAAAATCACAGCAAGCAATCTCCTCTGCAAAAGCTAGTGTAGATTTTTACTGGAGGTCTCTCCTCACGTACTCATGAGTCTGACAAGATCACAGCTACAAGGGGTGATACCTGGTTCCAGGTGTGAAAGACAAGTTAATGTCAGGAGTGCTAAGCAAACTTAATACATTCCAAAAGTCTAGAAAGAACATAGCAACTCAAAAACCCTCTGCACATAAAACAGTGCAAAAGAAAACCCTCATGAAAGAAAAGCTATCAGAAGAAAGCAAACTTTGAATGCTACTCAGAAGATCATAGTGGTGGAAAACCAGTACGTAGCCATTTGTGGCGTTTTGCTGACAGGCTAATATATGGAGACTGGGTGGCACGTATATTTTGTAGCTCTGTAAAATCAGAAAAGCAAAAGAAACCTTAGAATTCTGACTTACTCCCTCAGGCACACTGTACTGAAGTGTAATGTTCTGTCTCAGCATACGTTTGTACATTCGTATCCTGCAAATACCTGGCAGGATCTTCAGTGATCTTAGGCAGCAGTCATCACCTCTGGTGTCAGAGAAACTGTTCCCAGTTGGTTCCACTGGAGCATCCACTTGCCATGTGACTTGGAGTTAGTGATATTCCCTGCTGGATTTTCCTAGTGACGGGGAGAGATTTGTTAAAGCAAATTCTCTGCACCTCTGTGCAGCTGTAAGGCAGCTAGTGCCCTTAGCAGGGCATTAAACTTCACGTAGCATTAAAATATGAAGCCACAGGGTAGGGGAAATGAATGTATACTTGTTTGTAAGAACTCAATACGTTCCTTATACCAACATACACAGGTGGTTGTGCAATCCCATAGGTATCTGCCTTAGACAAAGCAGATCTCAGCATAGAGACATCAGTTGTTTGTTCTGAGTTCGGATACAGTTATTAAAAGCAAAGTTTAATACTGCTTTCAAAGTAAAAATTCATAAGCATTTGTAATCCTCACTGTGCCTCTGTAAACTGGAATATCATTTCAGTGTAACTTTTTAAACACCTATTGTCGCTTCCTCTGTGACCAACTCCAAAGAATTTGCCTGAGAAGAAATGTGAGGATGTTTTCTCTACAGGCCAAAGCTGTATAAGCTCTTTGAAAGAAGGAAAAAGGTGATAAAAAGACAGCATCCTGCTGTAATTATGTCCATTGTAGCAACTGACTGATGTAGAATTAGCCACGCTGTCAGATGGATGTTGCATGTATTATTTTGCCGTTGCCAAAATATAGCACTCAGGATGTGTAAATAAAATCCTGAGTTATTTCCTAGACTACTACTAATGTTACGTACATAAAAAAATTCCCCATTTAGGTAAGAAGCATATATTCCCCTGCCTGAAGTTAGGTGATGCGGGCAACGTCATTTGTCTTTTCTTTCTACCTCAGGCAAGGTCAGAGGATGAGGGAGGAGTACAGGACTGCGTCAGATACACCTGCCTTTCTTTATGGAGCTAAAGGGAGGGAGGATTCTTCTGCTTCCATGGGTGGGGGCCCATTGACAACCTCAGTTTCGTCCATGCAGAAAAGAAGCTTCACAATATACGAAGCTCTAGTGATTATGTTAATAATGATTTAGAAGCTGTCCGGAAGGTAGAAGTTGAAGGGAGATTTATATATGTGCAATTTGCTGGTGGCTGCTAAGAGCAGTAGAAGTTTAATGCTCTGAAACAGTAATATATAGGTTGATATAAATAATATGAGAATATGACATATGCATAAGTTCTTTGAGGCACACATTTTGCATAGTTATTTTTAATTTACATATTGTACCATTGATGTGAAATATTCAGTGAATAATTTAGGCATTTTATTTTGTAACTGTTACCTTTGCCTTGATCACATTATCCCCTGCAGCCTTTGTTACTACAGAGAGAAGCTGATAATATCACATGGTGCTTCTTTCATTTTCCTATACTAATAGCTTTAATAACATTAAAATGAAGATAATAATACTATATCAGTATTTAGCTGTTGTATCAAAGCCACAGCTCCATAGATGGATACAGACGCACCTGATGCATTCTGCCTGGGCTCTAAACGCAAGCCAGACCTTCTCTGGGAACCAGAGCCCGCTTGGGTCAGTGTGGGGGTCTGATCTATTTAACCATGCAGAGATACTCTGGGGCTCAGAAGTGCACCAACATGGCGTGTGGCTTCTTGACTGGAGCTGGTTCACATCCGAACAGCGGGAGTACAGGCGTTTTCAGTTGGCATCTGTCTCTGTTTGCTGGGTGTATGTTGTCTAAGAGAGCTTGTGTTAGAAAAAGAATGAAAAGAACTCACTTTTTCTTCTTTTGCTGAAAGAGAGATTTCAGGTATATCCCTGCCAGCTGCGTGCCACTCAGTTCTTTAGTCACAGTTACAGGGAACATCACTCTTTTTACAATTCACTGCCTCTGTAGCATTTTGTTTTCTCTTATTTTATAGTCTAACACGTATTCCTGCTCCTTTCTCTTGAACAGGACCGCCAGAGAGATGCTGCAGAGATCAGCAAACACTAAATCTTTAGCAGAGCGATCCTCCTCTCTCCCACACTGTGTACCATTCACATGGTATGGAG
The DNA here is from genome assembly GCF_000687185.1 of Egretta garzetta. Classification (NCBI taxonomy): domain Eukaryota; kingdom Metazoa; phylum Chordata; class Aves; order Pelecaniformes; family Ardeidae; genus Egretta; species Egretta garzetta. The sequence continues at coordinate 4,418,504 of NW_009258383.1, forward strand.
AGAGTGGCAAGGGATCCAATTCTTCCAGCAACCTGCCATCGCCTACCAGCTCAACTGAACCTTCCTCTGAAAATATAAGTCCAGCTAAAAAAGGGTCAAAGGTAGAAAATAAAAACTACCTTATTCCCACTGTGTTGAGTGGCATAATTGGCTTCATGTTTCTGGAAAAAGAACAGGCCAATATGTGACTACTACAATAAACAGTGCATGGTGTTCATTGTAGGGTAAAAGCTCATCGGAACAGAACATCTCTGTCATTGTACCATTCCACATTCTACCTTTTTACTCTGTCTTAATGTACATTAATTCAGTAAACTAACTGTGCTGTGCTGTACCGTAACAAAAGCAAGTGGTGCCAAGTGGAAATTAGCATTTGGATCCACTGAACAAATGCTAGATTTGTGTATTCAGTTATAGATATTTTCTGCATTCTTCAGGACTGATTGTGGGAATACCTACCCACGTAGGTTCAAACGAGGTGTCTGCAAGTGAAGAAATGCTGTATGCCGTCAGTCATCTTTCTTTTCTCCCCCAATAATGAAATCTGTTTGTCATGCATGCTGGATGTTGGACTTAATTCTCTATATGAAGATGCTTGAACTGTAAATATGAATTATTGCAATTTAATACATCTGTGTGATTCCTTTCTATGTGCATGAATGTTTCAGCATGATAACTCCTTAAATAACCCTTAGTTATAGTAATAGACTTAGCTTTTTCGTGTTTATTTTCACTTTTGGAAAATACTTCTCTGCCTGTATCTTCTTACAACTCGTAGCAGTTGACTTTTTAACATTGGTCCGGTAAAAAGAAACAGATACGGTTGTCAGCTTTACATACGGGAATATGAATCAGAACTCTAATTTCTCTGTCTTCTACCAACACATGTGTGGACGTAAGAGCAGTTTTCCATAGGCATTTCATAGTCTTTTGGTGCCAGAAGCTGGTGATACCTTACTTCTGCTGTGCACTAAGCTATGCAAGGTCGGAGCTGTGCTCCTGTTACCTGGCAGGGAGAGCAATGCAAGGCTGACCAGTCCAAATCAGATTGATAGAGAAGACCACAGATGAAATCTCTGAAGGTTAAAGAGAAACTCAGCAGTTACCCAGTTTCTGCTGAAAAAGAAAGATGAGGATTAGACATGTCAATCCTATTTGTACCTTTAAACAAACGTATAAAAATAATTTTCAAATGGGGCGAAAAAGCACTCCCTTTTACAGTTAGTATTAGGTTGAGGTTTGGGGGAGGGGGGGGTTCCTGCTATCATAATCATTAGCAGACCTTGGCTATCTTGTATTTTTCCTATAGAAAATTAAATTTTAAAAGACTTAAATTCATCGTTAGGCTGAAGCTTGCACAAAATAGAGGTGAAAGAAAAATCAGAGTCCTTGAAAAATATGTTCTTCACACAACAGGAGGTAGAGCTGTTGAACTCCTGGCCTCAGAACACTGTGGGGGCTAAAAGCTGCCATACTAAGGAAGCTGCTCGGATTTTCTTCTCCTCTATACAGAGTTGGGAAAAGCAGAACAGGAATTTTAAATGCAGGTGCGAGAAAACTGATCAGAAAAACATTTTAATGTTCTCTGTAAAGTTTGCAAGCTCTTAAATTAACAATTCCTGCTCTCCAGGCTTTTAAAGCTCAGAGTGATACCAATATTTAGTTGGATTTCCAGCAAAACTAAGACACTTGATATTAGGACCAACACTTGATATGTTTGGAAGACTTCTTGTTTTCAGGAAAGATAGGTCAAATACCTTTCAGGGAGATAAAAGGATAACATTTTTAGTGTTGTTTTTGGTTTTGATGTTTGGATCCGTTTTTTTTTTTTAATTGAATGTCAAAGGTAAATTGCATGTGATACTCATTTAGATGTTAGATTAGAGGTTAGAGGTCTCTGTATCATCAGCTGTATATTCAAATTAAATGGAATATCATGGTGCCCTTAATATTTTATAGATCTGGGGGGTTTATGGTTCTCACTCTAACGTGAAATACTTGTTAATTTTTTGTCTTCTTCTGACGGTAGTTTTGTTGTATTCCTGGAAAATATGTGCATGCTTTTTCTATTATTTGCTGTAAGGTGTGATGTCCGTCATTGCGTTGTTAAGAAAAAAACAGGGTTTGTTTTATGGTGTTTATTAGTTCAGTAAATAACATTCAATATCCAAACATCTCTTTTACTTTCAATTTCATTTATTTCTAAAGGCATAGTCAAAAGAGGGAGGATCCTTTCACTTTTCTAGGAGGTTATTTGGGACTCAGAAATGGATTCACAGGATCTTTTCCTTGCTCTTTCAACAGTAGTTATTCTCCTTGCTCTTTCAATAGCAGTTTTCACTTCTCTCTGCTAATTAATCCTCTGTCCTATTCTTTGTGCTACTGCCTGTGCTACGCTTGTCCTAAATATTTGGAGGACAGTAAAATGCTAGTGATTAACCCACGGAAGCAGTAATTTAGCTCCAGGATGAGAGCCAGCGTCTTAAGAGGGAGTGTGGAAATTGTTTTCAGTCCCCTTTGCTATTCATTGAGGCAAAGATGTCTCTTGAAGTACACAGTGGTAAAAAATACTGTGTGTTCTATAAATATTAACAATACTAAAAATTAGGCTTCCTCATGTGTATTGTAATTGGTTTGGTAAATGATTGAAATCACTCCTGAACTATGCCAACCTGGAAGACAGAAAGCAAATTTCCCTTTTAAATGCAAGTATGAGATCATTTGGTCATTCTAACCCATCTTTTTCTCCACAGAATTTCACCTTCAACGATGATTTCAGTCCCAGCAGCACAAGTTCAGCTGATTTGAGTGGCTTAGGAGCAGAACCTAAAACCCCAGGTTTCTCGCACTCCTTAGCGCTGTCGTCAGATGAGGTATGCTGATGAAATCGTTTAAGGTGGAAAATGGTTGTTTTCTTTTTTCGATGGCATTTTTCTTGATAATTACTCAAATAATAAAGGGATATTTTTTAGGCAGTAGAATGGGAGAAGAAAATCTCAGTTTCTAGATTATTATTTTTCTTGTTCATATAATAAAGACTTGAAAGAAAGGTCCTATGGTATTATCATAGGAAAGAAGAATGTAGTTGGTTTCCTAAGAGATGCTATATCCTCACACATTTCAATACATTCTTCCTACATTCTAAATATGTACATGCAGACCCATAGATATATAGATATGCCTACACTAAACTAGACATGAGACAGTTTTGAGATAATAAACGTGCAATATAGTTCGGTAAATATAGTTGAGATGTAAGGCACCTTCGCCTAGACTAATTTTTACCCTAATATATGGAAATAATAATGACCTGTACATGCAGTAATTGTGTGTTACTGTACCTGAATGTATGTATATTGATTAGAACGTATATGTGTTAATCTACTTGGCATTCTTTGTGCTTGCTTTGCACAGTGGATTTGAATTCAGTTACTTCAAACCGGAGTTTTTTCGAACAATGATAGCGTGAGGAAGCATTCCTAACCCTGTAAATTGGTGACATGATTGAGCTGAATGTAATATACTGAAAATACTTAAGACAGGAGTTTTGTAACAACTCAGTTGTCAGTGAAGTTGCACAATTTGACAGTAGCTGACAACGTGTCCTGTGGACTCGGGAAAGCTGTGCCTTTGTTCTTTTACAAACACTCCATAAGAACTTCACATCCTTCCTGTGAGGTTTGAGCTACGGGGTTTTTTTCTAGAGAGAAGGAACTTGAAGTATCTATGGTTTGGGATTTTTTTTAATGATAGTTAGGTTTGTTCTATTATGGCCTGCATGCTTTGCAGATTTAAAGAATGAGAACTGATCCATGCAACCTCATTTGCCATAATGCAAGTCTACAGACCCAGCCATTCTTTAGAGGTTACTTACTCAGGTAATAAAGGGCAAAAATTTATAAGAATCATAGGAAAGTGCAGACAGGTCTGTATATTCTGTGAATTACTGAAAAAAACAAAGCCATCATTTATACCTTAGTTAGTATTAATACTACCTTGATAACACATTTCATTCTCTTACCATGTTTCATTCCCCTTATATTATGTATTTTATTGTGACAATGCCCTGTTCCCAGTGGCATTGAATTAAAAGCCTGAAAATGCTTTCATTTTGCTTGTTCAGCTCTCTACCTTAGCACTTCTAAAATACCAAGCCTGACCAGGTCTATAAAAGTGAATGTGTTTTCTCCATTCTCCGCCCCCGAATCGGGCAGCGTGTTCAGCGAGAGCTGCAGCGGAGCCTCCACAACCACCCTGGCAGGGCATTAGGGCCAGCGTTGCTCCTCAGCCTTTCACAGCGTATTGCAGCCAGCGCTCCTTCGCTCAGGCTTCTCTGGCAGATCTGACACGATTATTTGAAGGAGATGGAAAAAAAAAATAGTGAAAGGGTGGGGAGGGAACCCAGTTCTTGCAGGTTGTTCTCCTCTAATTAAGGAGCTTTTGTGCTTGCAATTGGAGCCATTGGGAAGGTTCCCACTGGTTCTAGGGTGTCAAGACCAGGAACTCCAAGGGGGTTTCACTGACACAGTCTCAGGTTAGCTGCCAAATCATGTGTGTGCTGAGCTTTCAACATAACCTCTCTGCTTCTGGAAATAATTTTTTTTAAAGAAATCTCTTTGGTTTCGAGTAGCCATATCTGTTTGCAAATCTTGGTGCTGCCCTTGCCTGAACTTTTACATGCTGTTACATGTTCTGTATTTTGTTTCTATAATGCTTTTCTTTCCCATTTCTTTGTTGCTCCCTCACTCAGAGCCTGGATATGATTGATGATGAGGTGAGATACTAGTGTGCTGTTGTGGTGAATCGTGTGACCATCGCGTGGCAACGTATCGTCTCATTTGCAGATTCACATTTCTTGTTTTACGGTGTTGTGTAGCAAACCCCCTTATTCAAGCAGAACACGCAGATGTCACTGCCTCCTCTCCCCTTGTCTTGAGTTCCCCTCCTTTCTGCTAAGAGTTCTCAAGGCCATAGCAAATGCAGTTTTTGCGGTATGCTGGAAGGGGGAGGAGGGTCGGTGTCAGAGCAAATCCACCAGGGCAAGCATCAGCTATGCTGAGCTCCTGCTGGCGACAGGAGAAGGAAAAGATCGTGCTTAAACTGTCTTTTCCCCCGCCCTGAGAACTGGACAGCCAGAAGCTGAGAGAGCTCCCAGCATCGTCTAATCCAGTGCAAAAGCTGCTCTCACAGCAGAAAGCAGC
>NW_009258383.1:4423741-4430700 GCF_000687185.1 Egretta garzetta
GGCTGTCTTCCTGCCCGCCGCCGCTGCACAACAGGGTGAGAGCGGGGCCAGGGCCGTGGGATCCCCGTGTGTTCCTTGCCATTCCTCTTGTGTCATCTCATAGTCTTCCATAGATAGTATCAGTCTCACTGGCTGTTTGATGTCATCACTTTGAACTTTAGAGTGGTTTTCTGAGGGTGGTTTTTTCCCCCTGACTTTCTTGGGTTTTAGCTTAAACACAAAGATCTGTGAATGAGCCCAGGAAGTGGAATGCAGAATTCATTGCATCCTTCAGAAACATTCTAATTTGAAGGATAAAAATCTTGTGAGGGAATGGGAGCATACCTGTTTTGAGTTGTGCCACCAGGCCATTTCAGTCCCTGTTTTGGTTAAAAGGAATGCCAGTTCCTTTTTCTTCTTCTATTTATAGATAGAAGACTTTCTGGGTACCTTATACCAATTCTTACATATCTGGTTAGACACAGATGTAATACAGTGGTGTGAAATTGTTATTATTGTAGTGTAAAAATAGTACAGATGCCTCTGCTCTGATGCTGGTGGTTTGTACAGCAAACCGTTGTTACCCATCCGTGTTACCCTTTTAATAATAATGCAGCATGTTTTTATCACAGATCCTTGATGACGGACAGTCTCCTAAGCACAGTCAGTGTCAGAGCCGTGCTGTTCCGGAGTGGAGCGTGCAGCAGGTTTCCCACTGGTTAATGAGCCTGAACCTTGAACAGTATGTTTCCGAATTCAGTGCCCAAAACATTAACGGGGAGCATCTCCTTCAGCTGGATGGGAGTAAGCTCAAGGTAACTGACTGACCGGACTTGAAGAGTTACTGTAGTATTTGTTGTCACTTTAGGTAACCTTAAAGGCAGTAAGAATTCTGCCAGAAAGCAGTGAATCCCTGTGTGTGGAGGGGTGATAGACTGGAATAACAAACACAGAGTATAAAGCCACAGCAACACTTTAAGAGATTCCCATATGCACTTAGATTCAGAAGCTTCAGAAATAGAGGGCATTTGCTTTGTGAAAACTCTGGGTGTATATAATGTACCCGTATTTGCATGCATAAATCATATAGCAGCATGAATAAGCAGTATATGCATGCAGGCATTTCTCATCCAGCTCTGTTTTGCAAAATGGTGATTCAGAGAACAGGCATACATCAGAAGTAGCAGCTGAAAAACAGATTAGTGGGATACAGGAGGCATAAGCTGATATCAATTGTACTGTGTTAGAACTAAGTACAGTTTTGGTGTATAAAGTGTGCATTGTTTCTTGTAGTGAAAATATGAGCCTACTTTTGTCAAAAATAATTACAGGAAGGAGTTGTGGGAAGCTCAGCAGATCTGAAAGCCCAAGTTTGGTGTTGCCTTCCTGAATTTTTTTGCTGGCGTTTCACTTGCTCCAGGGGTTTTAGAAGAGAGCAAGTGAACTTTTGACTAAGGCGTAGCAGTGAGAATTGGGAAGTCTTGTTTTATGTATATTTAGATTACTTCAGGCAAATAGTTTAATCTTTATTTGCCTCATTTGATCAATGAAATCAACATTGGTGGTGGCAATGAGATCTAATTCTTTAGTATTCTAGAAGTGGATGGCATGGAAAGTAGTACAGAAGCGTATTACACATCAGTAATGTATCTGAGTCTGTCTCAAATTCACTTAGTTGTTATAGTCTTCTACCTAAAAAGAGTTACTATTAGGATATGAAAAAAATTGTGATAGATTCAACCACATGAAATTATTTTTCTTTTTTAATTTTGTTTTCCCCACCTCAGGCTCTTGGTATGACATCTTCCCAGGACAGAGCAATCATTAAAAAAAAGCTGAAGGAAATGAAAGCATCCTTGGAGAAAGCTCGCAAAGCTCAAGAGAAAATGGAAAAGCAAAGGGAAAAGCTTCGGAAGAAGGAACAAGAGCAACTGCAGAGGAAATCAAAGAAAACAGACAAGTCCTCATCAGATGCAACAGAGGGCACTAATGAGCAGTGATAAGCAGAAGTGCTGCTGTGTTAGGAAAGTGGAGGCACTTCAAGGGAAGCGAAACTCATATCCGCTCTGGTGCCCCTTCAGCTTTCTTGTATTCATTACACAAGAGTGTGTACCGAGAAATGGGGCTATACATAGAATGACTAGGGAAATTTATATTGTGTAGTTTTACTTTCCTGCATACCCAGTTCACGCTCGTTGCTGTTGCCATGTGAAACAACCCCAGCCCCTCGGTTTGTTTTGTTGTTGTTGACAGCTAACAGATTTCATATTTGTGTGGCGGTGTTTCCTTCCAAACTACTCTTCTCTATTGAGCTCTATGTGTTTGGTCACTTCAGTAAACCAGCATGATGCCGAGGAGCATGGTCCACTGCTTCACCTCTTCTGAACAGGAAGGCCAGTCAAAACGATTGGTGAACGTTTCTTCAGCAGGGTAAAAGGAGTTGCGCTCTGTCTGATAAGAGTTGACTTAACTTTCTAACTGGAAGTTCAGCTTCTTTACGGTGTTTAGATACTCGGAAACTGGAGTAAGTTTCATCTTGCGTCAGTACCTTGAAGCGACACTGCTCTGGAAACACAACTGTTCAGTGACTTCTTCTTATACACTGGAGATAAAGGCAGGAGAGTCATTCCTCCTGGGAAAAAGACAGGAGGTGAAACTCTTTCTGCTAACTGTACAATAGTTAATCCAGGAAGGAGGCAAAGCCTTAAATGATTATGTGGGTTTACACAGAAATCTGAGGATAACATTTATCCTTTTGATATCTGAGCAAGGATGAATTTCTAACGAGAGCACAGCATATAGATCTGTACCAATTTCATTGTGCTCCCAGTGTGTAGGCAACTTTCTTATAGCACTCTGCTTTCTTTTTCATGTGTTCCGAACAGAAAACTGGGCTTATTTTGTTTCGTTTGGGGTTTTTTTTGTTTCCAGGAAAAACACCACATCTTCAGATTCATTCTCCAATAAGCACTGGGAGAATAAGCTTTGTGCCGTGCTGTTATGAAGCTGTTGTTGGAAACAATTCTCAAACTTGAGTCTGCTAAAGATTTTCAGTTTTTACAGAAGTGCACTTTAAGAAGAGGAAGACGAGGGATTCTGGTTAAAATTAAATTCAGTACATAGCTGTTGAGATCAACGCTGCCATGGAGGTGACGGTTACTAAATCCAAAGCTGCCATACATTAACTGTTTTGATTGATGTGTTTAAAGAATATCCCCACCAACACCTGAATTTTTGGGCATAGGCTGTAGAATATTTTGATGGCTTAGCAGCAGTCATATTACATCCTTCAGAGATTTCTGGTTTCCTGGTGTATGAGGCCATCGGCAAAGCCTGCAGCATAGTTTTGACTATGCCAGGAGCAGTGTGTAGCTCACACTGCAGAGTGTTGCTGCCTCTTAAGAGCAGTATTAAAATACTCAGTATCTCTTCAAGAGGATGGACAGACAACAGACAAATATCCACAACGAGAAGCTAGAGGTATCAGCTCACTGCTTTACAGCCAAAGCTAACTACGTAGCCGCATTTCTCGTTGAGAAACGTCACTTCCCTTTCGTGCACCCTGAAAGCTGCAGTCTTCGTCTGGTCTTGCCAACCCAGAAATTGTTTAAGATGTTGATGCAAAGTCAGAATCTTGAACTTAAAAACTTGTCGGCCTAAAAAGCGCAAGTATTGAATTCTTTTGAAGAAAATGTTTGGTTTAGTTTGGCTTGGCTTCTCTTCTGCTCTGTACTTGATGGCATTCAGATTTGTGTGCGTCAAGTTCTCTGAAGCTCAGATTTGAAACAGTTGGGGTGCAATGTTTATAGTTAAATTTCTTTTGATCCTAATAATTTCTTTGACATGTAAGATGGTCTGTGATCTGAGAGAGCCTACTTCCTTCAAAATTAATACACAACAGATCTACTTAGCATTAGCTTTATTTTTCCTTCCAAATCCAATTTCTACAAATTTCTGATGTATATTTTATTCTGATCTAAAAATGAAATTGTCGTAAACTATGCTTCTTGAGATAGACCACCAGCAAAAAAATACACGTGCTAACAAGAATTCCACATTGTAGTGAATCCTTCTACACTCTTTGTAGGAGAAAAATTACACAAATGTTTAACAGCCTCGTAAAATTAGCATTCTGTTATTTTAGGAGGTTATAAATTTGTATTTGAGTAAGAGAAGTTATCAGGAAGAAACTGGAAATTTAATATTTTAAATACAGTGTTGATAAATGCATTCAATGATGATTTTCTTTTTAAATTATGTTTACATTGTAGTATTGTTGAAGTGGTTGTATATAGTAACCTGAGGTGGTGTCCCTGTTTTATGTTCTTTGTTTTCGTAGAAACCTGAGCGGACTGCTTGGCATTATGCATTGGGTTTTCATTCTTGCTGCTTAGAACAGTGCCTAGTTAATCTCTTCGTAAATCAGATTCTTATTCTGCAGAATAACTAATTCGATTTAAGTCCTGGACTAAAAAAAAACCAACGAAAAACCTAACTTAAAAAAATTAGTAGCTTAAATTTAAAATAAAACCATAAAATGCATTTTGATCAACACATGAAAACTAAGCAAACTGAACAATGTCAAGAGTTTTGCACTTCTCTCTGTGACAGAAGAGATTTATGGGGTTCCTTTTATTAAGTATGGTAACTCATGGTCGGGACGTGGGGAAATGTCACTGGATAACAGATGTAAAGCACAGTTTGAAACTTCTGTTACTGTTCTGTAGGACCTTTAAAGCTGTGTTGCATTTCTTCCCCTTGTATTGTGTGATGACATATGTGAAACAAAAGATACGGATGCCTCATCATTCCTTAACTTAAACTTTCTGTAAACCAATGCTAAGTCAGACTAATGTGGGGGTTTGATGTGATAAGAAACAAATGCTCCGTGCTAAATGACTGGAAAGACTTTCTCTTTCGGCTCACCTACAAATGTAACTGCTACCGACTTCTGCGTATTTATTTGTGGAGCTAAAGCAATTTTGAGTGCGCTGACTTGCCTGGCCACCTTTAAAGGGCTGTGCGGGTGGTGTGGTGTTCCCATGCCTCTAGCCGGGCGTCTGTGCCATCCTTACACCTAGGTGACCGCAGCAGGCTGGTGAAGTTAGCTTTCTCCCTGGTTATGGTGGTGGGCCAGTTCTGTAAGCTCCAGTTCTGTAAGCTCCAGTTCTGCTCATTGCTGCGGTATTGCCAGGTTGCGAATATATCAAGCCTCTGAAAGGGTGAAGAAAGGAGAGTTAGCAAAAAATGGAACTCTGAAAAACAGAAAATAAAAGATACAACACTGCAGGTTACTTCAGTCCTAAAAAACCTAGTGTTTATACTGAGATTGTGGAGAGAGGGGTAGCTCTCTCCTCTGTCCAAATTGGCCAAACATACTGACGTTACTCGCTTCCAGCCTGTATTTTCCCACCTGGTGGGGTGCTGCACCCGTGCGACTTCCGCGTTAAAATTCCCAGTTCGGTTTCAATCTGCCCAGGCAGATCAGGACCAGCGTGTGAGGAAGGAGCCGAACCTGTTCATTGCAGCGCACAGAGTATTGCCCGCCGCTGCTTGCATTCCCCCCGCCGCTCTGAGCAGCTCTGGCGGGGGTCACTGTCAGTGGAGCCTGTCCTGGATCGCGGGTTAGCATTGCACAGTGGAACAGAAGCCGGTCATAAAACGCTGAACAGAGTTAGGTGATGTTTGTATCTCTGTGTATGCAAATGCGTTTGTGGTTTTTTACTTTATTTTTTTTTTTTTTGCAAAGGCATCTATTGTGCCATGACCCTAGTCTGCTGCAGGGATACCACAAGAATCGAGCTTTTACTAGAATTACTGAGCAGCTTCAGAGGGAAGCCCTCCTGGCTCACGGTGGGCAATGTCGTGTGATTTTTTGAGAATTAATTGTGTTCCGCTTTTAAGTCGGAGAAAAAAATGCCACTCTTGTTAATAGTGCAGAATCCAGTTCTGCAGTCGGAAGGAAGAGGCTCATCATTTAGTTCTATATGGCCCAGAAGTACCATTCCAGGTACCGACACAATATTGAAAATCAAAAGGAAAGGTTTGCACAGCTGTAGGTCTTCACAGCATCTGCACTGCAGTCTGCACTGTTTCTCAGTGCTGAAATTTAGGGGAAGTTTGCAGGAATTAAGTCTTGTGTTGATTTCTCAGCCCCGTGTTTACAGAGAGAAAATATTGTCAAGGCAAAAGTAAAAAACCTGATCTTGCTCATTTTAGGGGCAGCCTCAACCCCTGCGCTATCATAAGTGATAGAGGGGCGGGACCCTTCTAATAGCACTTCCCTCATTCTGTGCTCTCCCTCACACGAAAACCTCAGGAAACCTGTGTCATGGTCCAAAACACTGAGAAAACAGACATTTGAAAAAAAGCAGCACGTATTTAATGAAGTTTTAAGTCTTTAACAGTTGAAATGGGCAGCGTGCACAGAGCAGTTAGATGGTTTTGGTTTAGTTTCATTAAATTAGCGACTGAAAAGGATGGAATCAATTAGCCTTTCTGGAAATGTTCAAGTGGTCTGTGGCTTGGTTCCCCCCTTTAAAGACGTCTGTGTGGGTTTGTGTGTGTACACACAGCTGTAGAGGCGTGGATATCCACAGGGATGTGCCCTGCCCCAGCCTGTGCCCGCGCATTCCCGGGCTGCAGGCAGGCAGAGGACCCCGGGACCGCAGGCCCGGAGGAGCAAAGCGCTACTCCTCTGGCTCACCAGTGTGCTCGCCCCTGGCTGTGCAGGTACCTTTGCTCGCTCATTTCTTGCGGGGTTTTATGTATTTTGCAGATGAGAAGATTTTTTGAAGTTTTGTTAAAACCATATACAGAATGGTCCCTGCAGGTCCTTCTGCGTGTTGTCCTTGGGTTGGTTTTTTGGGGTAGGAGGTTGGCAGGATTGATTGACTGGAGTGTCAGTATTCTGGGAAGGAAACCCTTTTTTATATTTTTAACCCTAACTTTGATTTCTGTTGGAGCGCTTTCAGCAGCTC
>NW_009258383.1:4430729-4442229 GCF_000687185.1 Egretta garzetta
TGACTTGACCCAGTCACCGCAGCGGAGCGTGGGCCATCTGCAGATTGCCCAGTCCCATTTGTTAACCTCCTGTGTGGAGGTTAACAAACAAAAAGGATTTTACCAGACTTTTTCCACCTGTGAAACTGATTTTTCAAAGCTGTGACACCTTAGTCATGACATTGAGCCCTCCAATCCCTCGTTATAAAACGAGTTTCCTGTTGCTAACCGGCAGTACAAACTGGTACTTTTGCTGTCGGCATTAAGCAATGACGTAATACACGCGCGGCTTACCGGAAGGTTTGGCGGTAGCGCCCACTGGCTTGGGGAAGTTTGGGCTGCGTTAAGAACGAGCTGTAAGGTTTGTGAGACCTGGTCTGCCGAGACAGGCAGGTTTCTTCTTCCAGGGCAGGGAGAGGTGAGGAGGGCTCGCAGCTCATGAGATCGGGTCCAACCCACATAGCCCAGGAGCCTGAGATGGGTTTTCGGTGGGAGCGTTGTCACTGAGACCAGTGGAAGTGGGTTCGGGCCCCGGTGCAGAAGCGGGGATCCCAGGGCACCAGCCATAGGGAGTAACCAGCCCGTTTGGAAGTGGGGAGTGCACAGTGAACCTCTCCTGACTCTACACTTTCCCATCCACATTTACTGTCTGAGCAACTGCTTTCGTATTTTCCAGTCACGTTGCAATGGTAACCCACTGGTCACTGACAGGTGTTAGGCATACTGCTAGAAGACCAGGCAGCTAAAAGACTAAAATGCACTGTGCTCACTGTAAAAATTGGCTTCTTACATTGTTCCTTTTTTATATGGTTGAAGAGGTGGTTGCGCTTCAGATTTTTTCCCTTTTCTTTTTTTAAAGAGGTCAAATGTATATGAAGTGCATGTTATCCTGAACTTTTTGTTTGTACATCTTGGTGTCTGATCATCTGCATGAAAGACACAGTAGTGCCATGTCTGAGCTTGTTCTCTTGTGCTTGGTTGATATGAACTTCTCTAGATTGTTGAGTTTTCCCCAAAATAACTTTGGTTAATATTTAGTTATTGGGAGACATCAAGACAAAGCATCATGGTGGCCCTTTGTTTTCTTACAGTTTAAATACAAACAACAAAGCCTTGTGGTTTAAAGTTAATTTGTTAGTGTAAATAAATTTCTTGCCAATGAGTATTATTGTTGTTAGACAACGAATGCAATAAAATGAGAAATCCTGAATCTTTATTAGAATTTGTAATCGAGTCGTCACTTTCCTGCCCATTTGTTGGTCATTCCAGAAGAAATAATAAATGGTGAGCACGAGCGGCCAGCTCTCGCTGCGTGGGTCAGACTGGGGGAGGACAGGACATGGACCTTGCCCTGCTTGTTCTTTCCTTCCTTCTGCTCAATGCCGAAGATTATTTTAATCCCAGCTCTTGGCCAAATTGCCATGATTCATGGGCCTCTGAGTGGGTCTCGTTTACAATCCACAATTACGTAAAAAGAAGTAAAAAAAAAAAAAAAAAAAAAAAAAGAGTAAGGAAAGAGAATGGCCTTTTTTCTTCACATGAAATGTAGCATGCAGTCTTGGTGCAGGTTGATGCGAAAATAGGCTGCCTTCACGCCAATGCTGGTCAATGTTTGTCTGCTTAAAAGACCTGGATTAGTTTTGGTATACAAAAAACATTTTACCATTCTGCACTCACGTGTAGGTTAGTTACAATGGGCATTTTATACATTCAAAGTACAACAGTTCTTCTTCTGAACATTTAATATGTTTTTATTTATTTGATTTCAGTTAAGCATTAAATTAGGGGAAAGCGGAGGGCATGGACTCTCCCGTTTGTGCAGTCGTTTCAGTGGGTTTACATCTGGCAGGATCTAGGCCAAATACTCTGCACTCAATCTGCCTCACCCAGGCTGTGTTTCCCAGCGGCTGAAGCATAAATCTTACTTTCTGCTAATACGGCCACCACCTGCAAGAAGATGAAAGAATCCTCAATCCATAAAATGATTATCATCTTAATTAAAACAGGGCTGGAGCACCTCTCCTGCAAGGACAGGCTGAGAGAGTTGGGCTTGTTCAGCCTGGAGAAGAGAAGGCTGTGGGCAGACCTGATTGCGGCCTTTCAGTACCTAAAGGGGGCCTATAGGAAAGATGGGGAAAATCTTTTTAGTAGGGCCAGCTGTGACAGGACAAGGGGTAATGGTTTTAAACTAAACCAGGGTAGGTTTAGACTGGATATAAGGAAGAAATTCTTCACAATGAGGGTGGTAAAACACTGGAAGGGGTTGTCCAGAGAGGTAGTGGAGGCCCCATCCCTGGAAACATTCAAGGCCAGGTGGACGGGGCTCTGAGCAACCTGATCTAGTTAGCGGTGTCCCTGCTCACTGCAGGGGGGTTGGACTAGATGACCTCTAGGGGTCCCTTCCAACCCAAAACATTCTATGATTCTATATTAAGAGGCTGTAAGTCCATGACTGACACATAGAATGCGTCTGTTCAGCAGCTTCCTAAGCCTGCAGCCATCTATATGTATGTCCTTGGTGGTGCAAGTTGCCTCAGATACCTGCAGTTTGGTTTCTGAAATGCTCAGAACTGCTCCAGACTCTACAGCTTGTAAACGGTGATGGGTTATGCCTTCCTCTGGCTTGCAAGCCTGGATTTTCCCTGTGCAGGTTGCCTTGCAATCGGGAGGCTGGGCTGGAGGTGCCTTCTCCTCCACTGCTGTTTCTGCACTGCAGCTGCCAGTGAGTTTTAGCAAGTGGGGATTTCATGCCGAGGGGTAGAAGCTGTACCCCCAGAATTGCTTTTGCTGCAGAACACAGGCCCACTGGCTCTGTCCTGCCCAGCACCACCTTAATGCATGGTGGCCCAGCTTCAATTCCCACCTCCGCACCGTGAGGCCAGGGCACCCTAGAGGAGGTTGCCAATGGGTTTCCAACCCTTTTCCCTCAGGCTGAAATTAAAAATCTTACTGATAGTAATAGCAGATGCTAAGTCCTACGTGCAATCGCTCTAGTCTCAAGCGCTTTAGGAGAAGATAAGGCCCATCGCTTGCACGTGCTTCTGTCTGTAGGCAAACCGCTGGGAAAACTTTCAGTACAGGTATAGTTTAAAAAAAAGAGAGAAAAAAAAAGCCAGTGATGAGTGAACATGTTCTTTATTTTCTGAAAGGCCAAAACGAACAAAAAAGCATAAGTTTGACAAGATCCAACAACATGTAGCTTTGCTCATTGGAAGATGTTCTTAGCTACAGGAAAGCGTGAAATTAATGTATGGATGGGTTATTTCCACCACTGCTGAGGGAAATGCTGGCTGTTACCCTTCCACAACCCACAGGGTAAACCCTGGCCCACCAGAGTGACCGGGCGGTGTTTTGGCTGTGTCACTGCTGCTGCTGCAGAACGCTAACTCTTTAGAAGACAGCACTTGATTTATTCGAGAACAAATAGTGGCACAAGCCTAAAATAATTATTTTTAAATGCTAGTGCAGGACATTGATGGCTAATCACAGAGAAGTTAGTAGCCCAACCTCTCCTCACTGTGAGAACTCCCTTCAGAGCAGCTTTTTCTGCTTGGGCTCTGGGAATGACGTCTGTTTCTCGAGGCTGAAAATGGATTATGAGTTCCTGTAGGGAAGCATGCCACTTCCCTGGGAAGCTGAACGTGTCCTGCAGGGAGAGAAATCGCTAAGGAAGGAGTGGCAAAGCCGGAGTTGCAGTAAATTTTGTCCTCGAGTGCTTGGTGCAGTCAGCTGGTGCTGAAGGCAAGCTTGGCAAAGGGATGAGACAAAAGCCAAACCCATTCAGGGCTGGCTCTGCTCTGTGAAAGGGCTGTCTGCACGCCATGGTCAGCAAAAGGCTTGAAACCATGAACCAAACAGATGAGTCCCTGTCACCAAAGCCTTCACAGGCAGACAGTAAACCCTGAGAAGTGCTCAAGTCCCCGGACCAACTGTGGGCATTTTGGAGAGGAGCTAGGAACAGAGTTTGTGCACAGACCTGCTAAGGCAGGGCCGTGCCCAAGAGAGAAGGTCAGTTAGCCACATGGTTAACCCTAAAGCTCAAGTCTCCCCCTCTGGCCCTTGCTAGACCCCTGCAGTGTGTGCTATATGTGTACAAAACATCACAAATACCAGCAACCAATATTGCTACATGGGGATGAAAGTGGGAAAGGCACAGCGACCAAGCCAAGATGCCGCTGGCTCAGTTCATAAACCTTGCACAACTTCTTGCACCGCGGCATCTGTGCCAGCGAGCCGGTGGCAGTGCTGGGGCTTGGGGTGGAGCAGACGCTCTCTGGGGATGGGAGGTGGTGTGGCAAGGCCCACAGCCTGCTGCAGCTGTGCAGGGGAAGGGGGGTGGTACCATCCCCCCTGTGCAGCAACATGGCCCAAGCTACGAGCCCTGGCACCCGCTCCTTGCCCCGGTTATAGCTGTCCCTTTCCCTCGGAGAAGGAGCAGCAACTCCTTTATACCAATGGAAGAAAGCCACCTTGCTTGTTTATGTTGGAAAGGAAAGGCATGGGAGCCAAGAGGTGTCAGCACATACGTTTGCTGTTCAGGGCCACTGCTCACCCAAACCCCAGCCCGCAGTAATGCCTCCTCAGCCAGAACAGCAAAACCCAAAGACAGATAAGGTTTGTACATACACTGGCTCCTGTCAGGGTGTTTGGGCTGCTACAGAGCTGGTATTTGCTCTGTCTTCTAGGCAGAAGCACCCATGTGTTTTCAAAGTACTGGACTTCCAATGACTTTACAATGAGGGTGGTGAAACACTGGAACAGGTTGCCCAGAGAGGTGGTGGAGGCCCCATCCCTGGAAGCATTCAAGGCCAGGTTGGACGGGGCTCTGAGCAACCTGATCTAGTTAGCGGTGTCCCTGCTCCTGCAGGGGGGTTGGACTAGATGACCTCTAGGAGTCCCTTCCAACCCAAAACATTCTATGATTCTATGATTCCAATGGACTCTGCATATTCAAGGGGGCCATGGCTGGTGGTGATGCAGATTGCAGGAGGGAAGAGCAAAGCCAGAATAGCACCCAGGGACTGGCTCTTTCTCCCCCCCGAGCTCACACTTCACGAGCAGCCTGCGTCCTTTCCCCACACAGTGGTGGAAGAAGAGCAGCGAGAAAACGCTACCACATCAGCTGAAGGATGCAGAGGGGATGGCGGCCCCCCCGGGGCAGGTCTGCCTGGTGCCACCAACTCAGAGCGGCAGCCAAGCTGCTGAGAAGTGCCAGTGCAGGCAGCACTGCAGCAGCCCTGAGCCGCCACGGGCAGCACGGAGCCTTTAGCTGGATGTCAGCACCTCTCACAGAAACCAGAGCGGTGCTCAGAGGTGGGAACTCGAAGGACAAAAAGAGCGGCAGGAGCTGCTCCGTGAGCAAGGATACTAATGACAGAGCCCGCTCCACGGGCAGGAAGCCAAGCGGTGGCTCAGACAGGGGCTTTGCCAGACCGGCATCTCGCCGTGCACACTAGAAAGCACAAAACTGATTTCCAGCTTCAAAGGACACTCGATTCAGTTTATTGCAAGTGATTGCTTGCTAACACCATTCTGAAAACACCAGCTGATGGAAGCCCGGGTAGGTCTTTTAGCAGTGCGCAATGCTATCAGTAACCGCCGCTGGGTAAACGCGAAGCGGGTGCCGGCTGCACGGAAGCACAGCGGGAATCGGCTCTGTACAGACTGGGAGTTAAACACAGCCTGTGCGTGACCAACGCTCGGGGGTACTGGCGGTGGCAAAGCACCCAGGAACGCTCCCTTCGCTGTGACAGACAACAGTAATTGCTAAGGCACTTTTCCCTGGAGGTGCTCAGGATTTGTTTCCCACTCTTGAAGAAAAAAAAAAAAAAGGCTTTTTTAAACTCCCTTTGGAAGACTCAGTAAGAAACCACTCCGAAGCGATGCCCTCCTCTTTGCTCAGTAGAATTAAGAAAAATTTATGAAACTGAAGTAATACCAGGAAATGGCTTAAAGGGGGAAGAGGGAAGAAATGAGACTGAAATAACATTTATTCTCCTTCCAGTTATTTTGGGAGCATTAGGGAAAGCCATCAGGCAGAAGAACCCTTAGCACAGTCCCAGGGAAAGCCCAGGGGTCGGTGACAAGAAAGCAAACCACACTGGTAGTTCGCAATTCTCATCTGCAAAATGTTGGGGGGGGGGGCAGGGGGCGGGGACACACGACCAACCAAAAAAAAACCAAAGCAGAAATCCAATCGCAACAGATAATTCACTGTCTGACAGCTTAGTCATTTGTAATCTGAATTTGAACTTCAAGGTCACCCTTTGTTACTGACATGGGGTCCTCCCCATGACACAAATAAACTGATTTCTCACCTTCCATTCCACTTCCTTTCCTATTGCATAAAACTCTCATTTTGGAGAGAAAGGCTAAAGTGCATTTCCTTGGCTCTTGTTAACCTTCATTGGAACAGTCTTGTTGTTAGCAAAGTCTAGCAGAAACTAAGTGAGTTCCCAGGGCATTACATCCTTTCCACTGCAGCAGACCTTACCCGCCACGAGCTATAGCTCGCAGTAGAGAGCTCTGTGGAAGACTGTGCCGATGAGCAGTTTCCCCTCGTAGATGGACGCCACCGAGCTTCCCTGCAGCACAGAGCCGTCGTCGGCATAGACGCGTGTCACCGCGGGCTCCTCCGAGAGGATGTTCTGGATGCGCAGGACCTGCCAGAGGAGGGGGATACACCTGCTGAAACGGCTGTGTGTGGGTGAAAATCCTCCACGGATGGAGGGAACATGGGTACATTAACGTCAACAAATTAATTAGGTCGATCAGCTGCTGATAACTGCAACCGAGTGATTCCCATGATAGGGCCACAATTTCTGCTTCAGTGAAGCAGGGCCCATGAAGACTGATTATTTTTTTAAGTGTGTGTGCATCAGAGACACCACCTCAGTAAGCCAGGCATGTGCCTGATCCCCAGCATCAACCAGGCATGTGCACAGGTTTTTCCAGCTTAAGAGTTCCTTAATGTCTTATTTCCATGCTTTTTCCAGACAGAGTAAACAACTACCTAGTATCGTAAATCTACTGCTATTGAATGTGATAATTTTGAAAAGTGTCTTATGGGAAGCCTCAGACAAGGCTGAAATGACACAGGCACCGAGCAGCCACCTGCACTCATGGCCGCTAGCACGCCGATGCCATCACTTCCCTGGTTTCAGAAGGAAAGAATTACAGTGTCACCTACTGATGAGCCACACTTGCACAGAGAAATCATTCCCCTGCGAACGCTTCTGGTCGTGCGTTGCACTCAGTCAATTATTTTTTTCTTTGGCAAAGAGGTGCTGGCTCGGTAACGAACACTGTTCATCAAAATCCAATTGCATGGCCACAGCTGCATAGAAAGCAGCCTGAGGAGTCCAGAACGACGGAGCTACTGGGTGGAAATTACTCAGTTGTCTCCTAAGGATCTGAGTAGGTGTTTGCTAGTGAGTATATGTTGTATGGGCTTTCCACTTAAAAGCAGAAGCTCTAAGCTGGAAGCCAGGTTGGTCTTTGGTCTCACAAAGGCTGGCCAGGCTCTTCTCTGTGTAATGTACCGGTACTTAAAGGGTAGTTACAAAGAAGGCGGAGACTCCGTTTTTACAAGGAGTCACATGGAGAAGGGGTAAGAGACACAAGTTACTCTTGGGGAGATTCCGACTGGACATAAAAAGAAAATTTTTCACAATGAGGGCAATCAACCATTGGAATAATTTCCCCAGGGGAGTGGTTGGCTCTGCCACACCAGACAGTTTCAAGACACAGCTGGACAGGGTGCTGGGCCATCTTGTCTAGACTCTGCTCTTGCCTAGAAAGGTTCACCAGATGATCCTTGAGGTCCCTTCCTGGTATTCTATGATTCTGTGATTCTAATGCAAAGTTATAGTGGGGCGATTTGAACAGGGCAACTTTCTGGCACAGACATAGCCAAGAGATCAGTGATGTCTCCCAAAAGGCACCTCAGAGGCAGGCAGATTTTCAGGATTGTTGTAGAACAGCTTCATCCCATTGGGATGACATCCTATCCAGATGTCTCCACTGTGAGGGTCAATAGACAAGTTGTCAACCAGAGTGTCCAGCTGTAGCGTCTATCCATTGCAGAGGAAAAAGAAGAAAAAGAGAGTAGTTAAAGCAATCAGAAGTCCTGGATTATAACATAATCAATGGACTTGTCCAAGATTCTCATCTGACATAACTTAGGCTGATTTTTTTTTTTAAATATTTTCTCCCCCCAGTGCTGTTTTTCTTTTCCCCCATGTGCTCCATCCCCTCCTCTGTGCCATGAGAAACCTCTTGCTGCTCTGAGCTTCCCCCATCGGCTGCATTCACACCTAGGCTCATGCAGACTACTTCAGTGCTTTGTGGACGGACCCACACTGACTGAAGCAGACTTCCACCCCGGCTCTACAGCACGCCTGAGGATCCCCCTCTGGTTGCTGGTGTGAGGGTGGAAGACCTGGAGCTCTGTAATGGGGCACACAGCACCTCTGCAAATCCACGGCAGGAGCCATCCAGACCACAACTTCACACATAATCAGATTGAAATCTCAAGCGTTCATGGGGACTAATCTGACCAAAAGTCATATATGCCTCTTTTTTTTGGAACAGCAGCACCTTACCTTCACATGGGTTAAATTCCAATTAGCATGTTTTTCCATAACGTGGACATTATGATCAAATACATCTGCAACATAGATGTACCTTCAAAAGAAAGCACCTCTTAGCAACGTGTATGAGTAGGCAGACACCAAAACCAGTCTGTTCCTCCTGTGCAAGCCCAGCTCTTCCCGTGAGGAATGCCAGCTCACAGCTCTCACGCAGCAAAAGACATTGCAAGCAGACCACAGGGCACTGAACCGAAGCCAGCCTGCTGAGATGCTAATGTAGCTTCACACTGTGCCAGTTCTTCCATTACGACACTGAAGCAGGCCTTGGATCACAAATATTCACAAATACGCTTTTTTTTTTTTTTTAAGATCACCCCTCTACACCACAGAACTGGTTAATTCAGTCATGCAGACTTTAAGGCTGCAGAGCGTTCCCCACTTGCAGAAATCCTGCCCCATTAATCCTTGCAAGCAAGATACACAAACTTCCATATCCGCTGGTTAAAATGCAGCAACCTTTGATATTACTGCATATAAACTACCACGCAGAGCAGCAAACATTGCCTCCAGTTAGAGATGGGGGCATGTGACTTCTGTCCCGTGAACCCTCCGTATCGCTTACATGCTACAGGTAGCACCTTGCCTTGCATGAGCCAGTGTAGACACTTGACCACAGAGGTACCGCTTGTACAAATTAGGATTTCAGGATTCTTTTGCGTGATCAAACAAAATCTAAGGCAAGGAGCAACTTACTTTCTGTCAGGTGAAATGTTAATTCCATTGGCTGAATAAAACCCAGCTGCTACTTCTTTAACTTCTTTTGGACTGTAGTAAACAACATTTGACCAAGTTAAACCCAAGAACATCTCCAAGAACATCAAGATGAAGTCGGAGAAGTAGTGGTCATTGGTAGCATAGAAGCTGTCTGGCCCCATAGCTACTACATCATTCACACTAAAAAATAAAGAGAAGGAGAAAGATAAATAAAAGAATGAAATGAGAGGTACGAAGGAGCATTGCAGGACTGCCCAGAATCCAGCCAGGACACAGTCATCCCATAGACATAAAGGGACTGCAATTACAGATGGTACTTCAGATAGACACTGAGTTTTAGATCCTTTTTACTTCTTTTACATGAGACAGAACTGTGCAGTGCTGAGACCTGAACAGGACCATAGGGCACCAGCTAGAGATCTGGCTATCTGTCTGTAAGTCCATGGAAATTTTTCTGTCTTTTGATCACATTCAACTGGAAACCAGAGAATGGGTAGGAGTTGTGACAGCTTTATCTGTCAGGCTCTGTTTATCTTACAGTCATTTTGCAGTAGGACAGACCAAGAAAATTTTGTATGCAAAAAAAAAAAAAAGAAAAAAGCCAAAGGTATGTTTATTTTTACAGTGTAGCAAATTCAGAATAATAGAATGTCTGAAGATTCATATCTGCAATGACCTGAGAGTGGTTTACATGAAAGAAGGGGAAATGGCTGCCAAGCTAATTCACTGGCATCAATCACAACGGCACTTAAGACTGATTTAGTGATACAACTATTAAAAATCTTATTTACAGAAGAGACGGGAGAAACACAGTTTTTGATCACACAGATAAGAAGTAATTGATAAGAGAAATGGGAAAGCTGGTTAAAGAGAAAAATATCTTGTATTAATAATACCCTAAACCCCAAATCATCCTACTTTGGATTTTACCAAAGCAGCCTGTTCTCCTGGGGGAAGACGGTATTTGGCTCCAGTACCTTGTCAGAAGGTCATGTCGAACAGTTTTCAGGTGTACAAGAGAATTGTCATCTTCTACAAATTTAAACAATTCTACCGTGCTCTTCTGATGGGGATGGTTCACAACAAAGAGGTACACGGTGTCGTCTTAAAAAGAAAAATGGAAACAGCTGAATTCTCTGCGACAGTGCGCATGGCTGCACACCCGCAGCCCTGAAGCAGCCTCTAGCACAGAGCACGCCTTGCGTTGGGTGCATTTGTCTCGCAGCTCTTCAGAGGCAGGAGGACAAGTACCAAAGTAATGCAGGATGCCACCGCAACTGGATCCGGATCTCCCGCTACTCTTCTCCCAGGCCCGCTCTACAGGGAACTGCTGTGTAAACTACAGTTTTGTTATTTCTAGCAGGGAAGAAAGAAATCATGACTTCATCCTTGTGCCCAAGCCACTGGGTTTTGCAATCTGCCGCACCTCAGTGACTGGTTGCGTGAAGTAGCCATGGTCAGCTGGGACGGAGGGCTTGTAGCCCAGCCAGCTCGGGCTCTTTGCTTCATTTACCGCATCCCCTGAGAAAGCTGAAGGAGCACCCCTCTCCTGTTCTCTCTGTAGGGCTGGGTGAGACCCTGAATTAGCCACCACTGATTTCTCCAACACCTTCCCTGAAACGGTGACTGTATGGGGACGCAGGTCAAGCTGCAGTAGTGGTTCTCTTTCTCTTAGTATTTGCAGACATCTAATTGCCCTGATAAAATCCCCAGTGAAAGGACAGGGAAAAAAAGAGGAAGGAGAGCATGAAGGGTATTTTATTGGTAGTCAGAGCCTGCCGTAGGAGAACATGTCTTGGAGAGGAGAACATGGCTTGGCCACAGAGTACCAGCAATTTTTTTAATTTAAAGAGATTTGATAATTTACTGTTTAGCCACTAAATCACTACTAGTCAGTGAAGCATATGTCTCCTCAAAAACCTTGACCCCAGGGCGAGAGATGTAAATTGGTAAAATAAACTTTGTGTCATTTTCAACTCCTCAAACTTTTCCCATGTTTTCTTTATTTTCCATATATAGGGTATCTTTCTGTCTCAGACTGCCTGAGATTACGTGCAAAGGTGTTTGCCTTAGCAGCTGACATCTAGAAAAGAGCCCAGCGAAGATAAAAATCCCGAAAACCTTTGCCTCTCCCAGCAAGCGCAGGCTACTGGGGG
>NW_009258383.1:4442259-4452158 GCF_000687185.1 Egretta garzetta
TGCAAAGGGATTTCTGTTTGTGCTCTTTAGGCTGAGGTTTGCCATCACCTGCACTTAAAGATCTCTTTACCTTTGTCTACATAGGTGCTGATTCCATGAGGGTTAAACGACGCCAGATCAAACCCTCGGCTGATTCTCAGTTCCACTGCTTTGGGATTGTCTTCATTCAGATCCATCAAAAATATTTCACCTGGCTTGTCTGGTGCAAAGCTCTTTATTCCTGGATATTTCAAGCCCTGTAAAATCAAGACATTAAGAAAATCATTCCTGGATAAAAGGTAGAGGGAAGCATCACAGGGCTGAAAACACGAACTGGAAGTACGGCACCACCGAATGCATCCAATGTGGTAAAGCCACAGGGAGCAGCAGTGGTGCGACAGCTCACCATTTCTGGCACGAATTTTGCAATGTTATCATTCCCTGGGTGTCCCTGGAGCACGTAGATGAAAACATCAACTTTTATTTTAGAAAACAATCACTAGCCATCCTAACTGCAAAGAAAAGCTTGAAAACCTATGTCCTAAAGACTAAAAAAAACCCCAGGAACAACAAAATCAACACACAAAACATGCTTGTTTTTTTTTTTTAACAAGGGAGGGAATTAACACATCTTCTTAACAAGGGAGAGGATTAACGTTTCAACATTTCAAGGAAGCACCATGAAAGAAATTCAAGGTTACGTGGGCAGATGAGCCAGCGCAAGAGGATACATGTGTCAGAGCCGCCACCACCACCTCAGTGTCAAGCAGGGCACTTGCTCAAGCAGAAGGAAACACCGGCTAAGCCGACACAAGTCTGGGCCGTTCCTACGGAGCCAGCCTTGTAGAAAAAAAACAGCCCGTGCTGCAGTTTTCACCTATGGCTTCTGTTGATAAGGAAGCAGGCAAGGCCTTGCCTGCGGAGGGGGCGTGGGCACTTACGGAGCTGATGAAAGCCAGTCCATTGGGAAGGATGTCAATGTCTTCTGAACCAGTTTCTGCAAGACAAAGATAAAACAGGGTTTTTCAGGTGACACTGAGTATTTCCCATTGAAAAAAAACCCTCCTTTTTAGTACAGTTCTCACTCTCATGAATGTCCTTTCCTGACATGACTGTGCAAGAGATGAAGTTCAGCCGAAAAGTTCGCATCGTGTTAAAAGCGGTAGCAGAAGGCAGCGGCATGCCAGGTTAGGAAACAGTACTGGGGTGCACCTCTTTCTGGGGGCTTAGGGGTGCCCCCGTGGTGGCCAGGCAGTCTCCCAGCCAGCTCCCTGTGCCCAGGGGTGGTGCGGGATGAATCACTGGCTTTTGGCAACAGCGTCCTGCAGCAAGCAATTAGTGCAGACGACGAGATTTTTCAGGGCAGACGGTACCCTTTATCAACCCGCACACTTGTGTAAGGCAGCTCTGGGAATTGTGCATGCTAATTCTCCTGGCTGAGCTGGGGCACTTCACTAAGATGGATTGCCAAATATTTAGTTAAAGCCCTCAAGTGACAGAGAACCTACTGTATCTTTAACAGCTAAAGGGCTTTAATAGTTAGAACACACTTTTAACTGCGGGTAATCACTTCCAATATTGCCAGTTCCAGTAGTTCCTGTAATGTTTTTCCCTACTAGGAAAAAAATAAAATAAAATAAAATGAAATAAAATTAAATAAATAAAATAAAATCCCTTTAGTAAGAACACTAGAGCAACTGCAGGCTTTGATCAAGCACTCTCCATAGAGCTGTTAGTCCGATGCTGAAGCACGCTTGCTATCCCACATTTTCACTGTTCCCCTGAGAAGCCTCCCCCCCCCCCTTCAACATACAGGCAACAGCAGCGTTCCCAAGAAAAGCTTGAAAACCTATGTCCTAAAGACTAAAAAAAACCCCAGGAACAACAAAATCAACACACAAAACATGGTTGTTTTTTTTTTTTAACAAGGGAGGGAATTAACACATCTTCTTAACAAGGGAGAGGATTAACGTTTCAACATTTCAAGGAAGCACCATGAAAGAAATTCAAGGTTACGTGGGCAGATGAGCCAGCGCAAGAGGATACATGTGTCAGAGCCGCCACCACCACCTCAGTGTCAAGCAGGGCACTTGCTCAAGCAGAAGGAAACACCGGCTAAGCCGACACAAGTCTGGGCCGTTCCTACGGAGCCAGCCTTGTAGAAAAAAAACAGCCCGTGCTGCAGTTTTCACCTATGGCTTCTGTTGATAAGGAAGCAGGCAAGGCCTTGCCTGCGGAGGGGGCGTGGGCACTTACGGAGCTGATGAAAGCCAGTCCATTGGGAAGGATGTCAATGTCTTCTGAACCAGTTTCTGCAAGACAAAGATAAAACAGGGTTTTTCAGGTGACACTGAGTATTTCCCATTGAAAAAAAACCCTCCTTTTTAGTACAGTTCTCACTCTCATGAATGTCCTTTCCTGACATGACTGTGCAAGAGATGAAGTTCAGCCGAAAAGTTCGCATCGTGTTAAAAGCGGTAGCAGAAGGCAGCGGCATGCCAGGTTAGGAAACAGTACTGGGGTGCACCTCTTTCTGGGGGCTTAGGGGTGCCCCCGTGGTGGCCAGGCAGTCTCCCAGCCAGCTCCCTGTGCCCAGGGGTGGTGCGGGATGAATCACTGGCTTTTGGCAACAGCGTCCTGCAGCAAGCAATTAGTGCAGACGACGAGATTTTTCAGGGCAGACGGTACCCTTTATCAACCCGCACACTTGTGTAAGGCAGCTCTGGGAATTGTGCATGCTAATTCTCCTGGCTGAGCTGGGGCACTTCACTAAGATGGATTGCCAAATATTTAGTTAAAGCCCTCAAGTGACAGAGAACCTACTGTATCTTTAACAGCTAAAGGGCTTTAATAGTTAGAACACACTTTTAACTGCGGGTAATCACTTCCAATATTGCCAGTTCCAGTAGTTCCTGTAATGTTTTTCCCTACTAGGAAAAAAATAAAATAAAATAAAATGAAATAAAATTAAATAAATAAAATAAAATCCCTTTAGTAAGAACACTAGAGCAACTGCAGGCTTTGATCAAGCACTCTCCATAGAGCTGTTAGTCCGATGCTGAAGCACGCTTGCTATCCCACATTTTCACTGTTCCCCTGAGAAGCCTCCCCCCCCCCTCCAAATCACAGGCACCAGCAGCGTTCCCCACAAGCCACTTTCCAGACAATGGATTAAACCCACCCGGGAGCATTTGCTTAAAGGAGGAAATTGTTTTGCAGGTTTGGTTTTTTTAACAGAGCCACCAACACGAAGGTTTCCCACCCAGCTTGTCCCATCTCTCTGCACCCCCTCCTGCTCGGCCACAGACCACCCGTGTGACCCGGCATGGGTCACACCAACCTTGGCACCTCCTCCCAGGGAAGCGCCTGCAAATTCAAGCTGGGTTTACTGTTTGCTTTTATGTAACTCCAATTTATCCTGGCACTAATGCATCCGGGCTGTAATTTATCCTGGGGCCACCGAACAGTCCTTGTGGGGAAGAAGCAGATCCCCAAATTCACCCTACCAGGCCAGTTTCTCCCCAGCTCAGCCCTGGGGAGATGCGGTGGCACGACTTCTCCCGGAGAGCCAGGGGCCAGGGCTAGGGCCAGCTCCTCCTCAGCCTCAGCAAGCCCCTGCTCCACCCCAGCATGTGAAGGAGAGGCGCATCCCAGTGGAGCAAAAGGTCTGAGATGCATTTGCAGGGAGCCAGCCCATTATCCCACCACCTGGGTTTTGGTTCTGACTTGTGAGTGGGCTCAGGCAGGAGGCAGACATCTGCACCGATGTGCCCAGAGACATTTAGTGCCTGCATTTTCCAACTATTCCCAATTTTGAATATATTTGGTTTGGGTTTTTTTTTCTGACTCAGCTTATGCCCTGGTTTAAGCAACAAGCTCCTTTTCTTTGCCCCAGCTCTTGGTCTCTGCAAGTCTGGGTTCATTTATAAGATGGGGTTAGCAGCGATTCCCCACATCCCGGGACTGCTGCAAAGATAACAAGCTAAGAGAGGCTCAATTGCCATGGTGACGTGAGCTGGACAGGCAGATTTTACTGGCAGAGCATGCTGGTGAATGCATAAATAGAGATATCATCATTTATCGCTACTGAATCAGTGAGGATGCTGAACAGAAAGATGAGCGGG
This sequence comes from Egretta garzetta, assembly GCF_000687185.1. Classification (NCBI taxonomy): domain Eukaryota; kingdom Metazoa; phylum Chordata; class Aves; order Pelecaniformes; family Ardeidae; genus Egretta; species Egretta garzetta. Next base: position 4,446,363 of record NW_009258383.1, read on the forward strand.
CTAATTGGGAGCAGATAATTAAAAAGTACAGGTTTCTGGTCGAAGGACAGTAACGAGAGCCCTGTACCCAACTACTTCAAAAGAAACTGCCCAGCAAAGCCCATTTTGGCCACTTCTCAGCCAGGTCCTGGTATGTGCGGAAGAGAGTGAGTGCCGTTGGAAGAGCAGCAAAATGCTGATTCAGCGCGATCCGGCTGAGCCGGCACTGCCGGAGGCAGAGAAGCTCCTGGGCTCTCCTCCAGACCCCATTTGGGGAGGGCTCTGGGCTGCTGTCTCAGGCACTATATAGGTCAGGAGAGTTAGGAACTGATTTACTAGGTATCAGTTACCTGCACTATATTGCTTAATTGTACTCTGAGCCCAGCTCATCCATGAGATTCTTTGATTAAGCAGCGTTTTAAAAAAAAATTAAAAATAGCAAGAGAAATTACTGTCTACCCTAAAAATGTTATATTTTTTTGTTCTTTATCTTAGTATGATGTATTCTGCAGATGCATCCAACAACAGAAAAAAAAAACCACCTGGATTTTATGTCCCAAAGCAAGTGACTATTTTGCCTTTATCCCACGAATTGTTCCAAGATGCAAGTATTTCTAGCAATTTCTATAGTAGCTTCTTGAACTCCAGGAATTAGTTCAGGACATATGGTTTTCTTATTTATAAACCAGTAACATGAGTAGATACTCATATAATTCAGAAGATACTGTTTATTCTACAAATATAGCCTTTCCTACAATGAGGTTTAGGACAAGCTACAGGGTTTTTATTGGTTTGTTCAATGTTTGCATCTGTGTTGGCATTGCACAATATTTGAAAAGCAGAATAGGTCAAAGTCTTAAAAAAAAAGAGAGACACAGAAAGGATGAAATTGTGCAGAAAGCAAAGGGTCCACTAGAGAATTTTTCCATTTACTCTTGGTTTGCTCCCTTTACTGAGGATGCATGCATGGCTTTTGATGCCATTGCAATAGAATGTACCAGATGCCTGTTCTCTCTATGGAATGGATAGGTTAAGATTATGTTGTTCAGAGATGATCCAGCTCATTATCTGTGTCCCACTTAAGAGGTCAGAAGGACTGTTTTAAAGATTAAAATAAAGATGGATTGTTTATTCAACTTTATCATAGCATTTTAAAGGAAAAAGGCCCAGGAGGACCAAGATGTCCATGTAGAAAGACACCAAGTCACCCGCAGGAGCAACCTTACAGATCCCAGTACAGCAAAACCCCTGTCTGACTGGTGCTACCCAGGCGGCAGCAGCTAGAGGCTGGGCTCCTTGGTCTCCCTCCCTGAGTAATATAACCCCCCCTCGTCACATTAAATGAATTTTGGAAGATATTTGCGTGAACTTGCCAACTTTTGAGTTTGCTCAAATCCTTTGTTATTTCTCCTTCTGCCGCATGGGACCTGCTGAATTAATTTTTGGCATTTTAATTTTTCTAAAGAGCAGCAAAGGACAGAGCAATGGCAAGGCAAGGTGCAGAGCTCTGTGTGAAGGGACAGCGCCACGGGAGCACAGCGAGGAGCTGAAACAAAACTCTGGGAATTGATCCACCACCACCTCTGAGCAGAGCCAGGTTCTCAGGATTCACCTCATCTCCATGTAAATGTCAAGCACCAAAAATGAGGTATCATTCGGAAATTAAGCACAACTGTATTTGCGATTTCCAGCTTTCCTTCTTTCCTCAACAGAGCAATCATGCTGCAAAAAGTCTTGTAAAGATTGCAATAGTGATATGCTTAAAAGAATTACTCAGAAATTATTTTTATGTGAATCACCATCAAACAAGCATTATTCAGTCTTGTATGAGTAAATTACAGCTCGGTCTTGAAGACCTGGAAGGTTTTTTCAAATGCAATTTCTCCTGCACATAACCTTAGGCAAAGAAACTCTGCACACGCTCACTCATGGCAGCAATTTGACTTTACAAAGATGTTTGATTCCTCACACAAGGAGGAAGCAAGATTTATGAAATCAAAACAGTGACTCAGCAAGCTCAAAGGCTTAAAGCTCATCCAATGACTTTGTACAGATGCAAAATCCAGGCAAATTTCAACAGGATTCAAGATGTTCCCGAAAAGACTGAGGAGGAGAAACCCCCCAGCCATTAAGCCTGTATCAAGTTTAGAAATTGTAATCTGGGGGAAAGGGAGGCACAAAAAAGCGATCAATTTTAAAGCTATCCATTTTATACCCTGGTTATCCTGAAGGAAGAGAAAAAAACGAGACAGAGACAGAAACATTGCCATGTGCTAAACACATGACCCAAAGTCCAAAGTCAACATTTCAGCCACTCTGTTAAACCTCTTCGCAACCCAGACTAGGATGACAAACATGACCCCTTGCTCTTTGAAACCACACAGCTGCATTACACAACCGCACCCAGCTCCTGCCTGCTGTTTTTTGCCCCAGCGTGGGACCGGCCCGCTCCTAAATCTCCGCAAAATGAGGGGCTAAGGCGGGCAAGCCTGGCTGGCATTTAGCAGCTGCTCCTTTACCACATGCCTGTGGCCTTCTCCCAAAGCTTCCATCCTGTGGTGTGTCCTGTCTTCAAGATGTCACCAGCTGACAGACATCTGTAGGTACCTGCCTGAAGAGCCAGCACGCCCTCATCTAAAAGCTCAGTAATTTCCTAAGTGGCTGAGCAAAGGTGAAGTGTTTGCGAGGTACTCATTTGCAAGGAAAGGAGCAGAAACATTAAATACCAAAGGCAAGAAGTATTACACCAAACCAGCTGGTTTTTCAGTATCATTTTCTTCCTGGGCTTCTCCATACCTTAAAGTCCAAGTAACAAGCGAAATTCAAATTAGCATTTTGTTTCCAGGATCAGGCTCGGAAGCTGGCTTTAAGAAGCAGTTTCAAAATAAGGCTGGACAAAAGCAATGCACTCGGTTATTTTGAGCACGTACCGATCCCTTTAATGAGCCGGCAGTTTGGGAGGGGTACTGGGGCTATTTCCCTCGAAGCATTGAGTCTGTTCCTGCAAGAAGAAAGAGGAGGGTTAACAGCACCCAGCCCGTTTTAAAACAGGTAACATTCCTAGCATAGCTTTATCTTAGTTTTATTGTCTGCCATATTGCAGCAACAAATCAGCCGTAAAATACTGAATAAGCAAAACCCAGAACTGACAACAGCAATTTGCTCCAAATCACTGCGATGGTTACACACGTCCAGGGATTAAGTGATTCTCCTACACCGAGTATCTTCAGGAGCCTGACTTTGTTCATGAGCTTCAGGAACAAGCTTTCGTGAGCCACCACAGCTCAAAGAATAACAAAGCCACACTTTCTTCAGGCTTCAGCCACTTAAACATAGGAGCACCCTGCAATTAAGACCAGCGTTTCAGATGAGGAGAGGGCAACCTTCTGCCCCAAGCCACCAGCATTTTGGGGGACCAGGCTACCAGCGGCTGCACTTTCTTCATTTCTTAGTCCGCATTCAAAAGGAGCAATAGCGTTACTGCAAGGCAGGACTCCCCTCTTCCTAAAAACAGGTAGGACTTGGCAGCACGATTTTCAGCAATTACCCCGTCCCTTCCTCCTCTCACCTCTGGTACCCACCCAGAGTGTTATCCTTCAGCAGCGCTTCTTTCATGCCTGAACACCCACAAAATTCGACCTCTAGCCCATGCTTTGCTGGACAAGCAGATACAGACAGGTACCCACCCATTAGTTCCTATTTCTCCATCTCCTCCATTCCAAGTTGTCTACAAACCTGTATGAACAGGCACCTCACTACCAGAACTGCTGTGTTTGACCATGGTGGTCTGCAGTGCCATGAACAAATAAGTTGTGTTTCTACCTAAAAATGTCAAGATAGCATATTAGAATATTTCTTTCTTTTTTTTTTCCCCAAAAGAAAGCTTTTAAACTAATGCAGTTACTCCTTTGCATGCCTATCACACATGCGTGTTGAGCCTGTACTTGCTCCAACCACAGGAAATTCTCAATGCAAAGACCCCATAGCAAAACCTAACTATGTTTATGTTATAGTTTTAGGCATAAACTAAACATCAGTATCAGCCTGTGGTATGACAAACACGCAGTACAGTTGAGCACCCTATGGTATGTCAGTCCTGCATTGCTTTTAATCACTTAATTATGAATTCTAATTTGCTTCAATGCTGTATCATTGACACAGGTTGTTAACATAAGGCCAGGAAAAAAAAAAAAAAAAAAAAAAAAAAAAAAAAAAAAAAAAAAGAAGAAGAAGAAAAAAGGGCAAAAAGGGCAGAGGACAGTAAGGGAATGGAGCCAAGTTAAACTCTCCCAAGCCCTCTCTGCCAGCTCAGGAGTCCTGACAGCAAATTACAGCAGCTCCCAGCCCACAGGCAGCACGGGAGGGATTTTAGCAATGTAACAGATGCATAAACAAACCTGATTCCAGAAGAAATAAGTTTGTTAGAGATTTCTAGTAATTCTTCAAGCCTTACCTTTTAAGTGTTTCAGGGATTCTTGTGTCATACTTAGACACGACACGATATACCGAACTCAGATGGAACAGCAAAAAGTCTTTGCTGGATTCCTGCCTTCTGGGTGGGGGATGGGTAACAGCGAGGCCTAGCAAGAGTTAACACTACCCACAGTTTCTCCTCTCTAGGCTGTATAAAATTACTTTAGAGCACTTTCTTATCTGAAGTGATGCGTTTCCTGCTGCAACCGTCTTGAGATCGCCACTATGCTTTAGCTTGCTGAAAAGACAGCACACAGGAAAAATCCACGGCGAGCTACAGAGACTGGGGGGATCCAGTGTCTGCCAGGACATTCGGCTTTACCAGCTTCCCAATATTGCATTTGTTCATTTGATTTGGGGTGTGGGGTCTGCCGCTCTTCACGGTGCTTTGAAATGGCTCGCCCCACTAAAGCCCGGGAGCGTTTTCCAGCTCCGCCATCCCAGCTGGTGCAACTCCAGGGCAAGCGGGTCCCCATTCCCACCACGGTTATCACTGACGCTTGTGGTGGATTTAGTGCAAGATGCAAACGCATCTGTGGGAGGTACCTGTGCCCAGGGAGCACAGCCCTCCTTCTGTAATTAGCTACAATTACTATCTGCCCAAAGATAACTCGCTGGATGTCGTTCCTTTGAAGCCAGGCGTTTGGAGCCTCAGTGGACGTGAGCAAAATTACAATGAGGAGGCTGCCTTGCAACACAGTAACTCACCATCACTTTTCTGGCCTGAAACAACCAGTTAACATGTTCAGCAGCTGTCGGGACAGAAGCTGCTGTAACACCAGCGTTCACACTCACACCTCACGGTATGAGGTGTACGATATGGAGCATGTCATGGCTGGGTATTTTAGCTCACAGTGAGTGAGGTCCCAACTTCTGATCACATAAGACCATGCTCCTTCAGAAGAAACCTCATGTACACAAGGGCTCCTCTTATCCCGAGGTCAGCTTCAGTAGAAAACAACGCAAGTTTCTGGCAACCTGATTTCGGCTTGCTGGAAATGAAGTAAATGCGCAGATACCGGTTCTGACACATCCCTGTTAATGGCAATCTCTGCAAAAGCACGGGCACCAGTCCCTCCACCCCAGGGCACCCTCTCCCTTTGGCCCCCGTGTCCCCAGCATCTTGTTGGGGAGGATTTCACACCCCCCTAACAGCAAAGGGCGTTTCCGCCCGACAAATGCTCCCGAAGTTCGTTTCTGCCCCCCGGGGAACAAGGGTGCCGCTGAGCGAGCCGGTGCCCGCGTCTTCTCTGGGGAAAGCCGGTTCCCCTGATAACGACGGTGGCAGCGATGATGGTGATGATGAGGACGGACCCTTCCCCTCTTGGCTGAGGCTGCGCCCCA
>NW_009258383.1:4452739-4483035 GCF_000687185.1 Egretta garzetta
GGCCCGTTGGGGGACGGGCACCCTTCCCCGCAGGAACAGGTCGGTCCACCCGCCGCCCCGGCCACGAAGGGGGCGTGGGGGAGAAGGGCAGAGGAAGGAGCCGGAGGCTGCGCCGCGCGTTGGGCGCCGTGTTACAGCGCCCACGAGAAAGGCAAGTGGACTAAGTTCCAGAGTCTGTTATTAAAAAAAACCAAAAAAAACCAAAAAAAATACGTGTTGTATAAAACTACGTGTGTTGGACAGAGCCCGCATGATGCAGAATGTACAAGTGCTCCATGTACGCCTCTGTGCTGAGATACACATGCCGAGACGTGTGCACTAACACCAAAGTGTGTCCCCCGCTGCCAAAATGATGCTTCCTCTCGCTGCCCTGCTCCCACCAACGGTTTGCTTCTCCATGCAGGAGAAGAACACACCACGGTTGCCTTTGGGGCTCGGGGTCCCCCCATGCAGCAGTCTGCTTCTGCATCAGCTGCAGCACTGGCCTCCCCGTGCTTTCTGCTCTTTGGGGGGCCACACCTTGCCGGGTGGATGCACTCCCTCAGCAGCTGTCTTTCCCTTCTCCGCACAGTGAATGCCCTCACCTGCAAGGCTCACATGCCTTTGCACTTTTCTGAATGACTGAGAAACCACTAAAAAGTGCTTCTCTGCTCTTCTTGCCCTTGCCCCCGAGGCCGAGCAGATACTCCACGCTCAGGAGGCTTCAAGCGAAGCGTGGCTGTGAAGAGGAGGAAATGCAGGTCACGATTGCCTTTTGTGGCAATGGTGCTAAAATATCCCCCCTCCCCCAGTTTTGGAATATTGTTTCTCCTCTTTCTGGTCCTTGATTACTTTGGAATTATAGGTAGGTGGGATTGGTTGTTTTTTTTTTTTTTTGGGGGGGGTGTATTTTTTTTTTTCTGCCTGTGCATACAAATGTCACTCTAATGAAGTCTGCATCAATCCTAGAAGTACGTGGTGGGATGGGTGGGAAGCAGTGCTTAAAGTTTTGGGATACTGGGATGACAAAAAAAAGTTCAGTAGCCACTGTTCAGAACTAGGATGTATTAATGCTGCCGATCCTCCTTTGCCCTCCCTGTGAACACGCGCACCTTTCAAAAATACATTCCCTGGCGTAGGTAAGATCATGAAACATATTGTGCCTTATTTTGAATGTATCATTCAGTAGTGTGAAAAGGCTTACACAAGAATGATTTCTTATCTCAGCTTGCTGCAGCACTGCTTTGTCGGCATCTGTTTCATTTATTTATTTACACCACAGTTAAATTTGCAAGAGCACATATGGCTTCCTGCCTGGGTCTCATTTTTGGCCCAAGGTGGGTGCAATTCATCGGATAAAATATACATATCTACAGGGGAGATGCAGACATCAGAATTGGTCGTAAGATCCTGTGTCAGACCAAGGGTTCCTCCAGCTCAAAAGCCAATGGAGGTGGTAGGCAGGGGCTTAGGGAAGAGTAAGGAATTGGGGAGCAAGTTGGGTAAATCCCCCAACTTTCTTTCCCAGCTCCTAATTATTTTCAGCTCAGTATGATGAGCTTTACCTATTTAGTAACTCCTACATAGATCTATCTTTCAAGTACTTTCCTGTCTTCCCTTGAAGTGAGTGGTACTTTTACCATATTTTTTTGCTGATGTTGAGCCACCCAGGCACCCTGTATAGCTGGGGCAGGAAAAGAGTTACTCTGAGGCAGCAACTCATATGGAAGGTGTCTAAAGCAGATCAAGAAATCCTCTCTGAGAAGTGGCCATTTCTCTGCATTCATTGGAAAAGGCGACAGCAGTGACTAACTCAAGCGCAGAAATCTGCTCTGTAGATGCCTGAAGATTCATGGAGTGAATCTCCCTTGAGGTCGCTGCTCAGCAGGTCACCCTTGACTGAAGAAAGAGCCTCGTTTTCTCAGCAGCTTGCCCACCTCCGTGGCACCATCCCAGCCAGCCTGGGGTCTGCCCGGCAGCACCGGCAGCATCCGCTGCAGAGTCCCGTTTCCAGCACCGGCTGACTGAGGGGCTGCAGCAATGCTAGAAAGCACATGGCTGTTATAAATTCCCTGGAGCTCTTTGCCTTCAGGGCACTCAGAAGAGACCTGGGAGCCACCTCCTGCCCCACAGTACACCGGCTAAAAGCAGAAATGAGTTGTGTGCCCATCCTCAGCTGTAGAGGGATATGTACCAGGCCTGGGAGCGGAGGAAGTGAGCAGAGCAGGGAGACAGCATAAGTCTTATTCTAATTTAGTCCTCTGTAGAGAAGGAAAGAAAAGCAGCCCTCTGTAAACTTGTCCAAGTGTATATTTATTCCATGGGGAGAAGCACGGGTGAAGTAGGACAAGTAGCACTCTGCAGATGTCCAGCCTCCCTCTCTCTCTCCACTCACGACAGAGGGAAGTTAGACAACGTGATAAGAAAATAAAAGGTAGCGTTTACATGGCTAAAGATAAACAGAATCTTTCCTACCAAAAACTTTGGAAGTCTTAAATCTTTCACTTGTGAAATGTGCACCCTTTACATGTGCTTCTCTATCACATACCATCATGTTTTTTAAGAGATAAGATACAGAAGCTATGTACACAGAGATTTGCATTTTATAACACACTATTTCAAAATGCATCATGCTTGAGTTATTATGAAACACAGTGAGTTTTACCAAATAAACTTTAGAAAAGCTGAAACTCTCTTTTTATCCAGATTTCACTTTCTCTTATACTGATGTTCATCTGAAGTAAATTCACCAATATCTGCATTGCCAAACTATTTACAATGGATTCACACTAAAGATTAAAGCTCAGAATATTATTCTAGAGCGCTTTTGGGGGGCTGATCTGACTCAGTAGGGAAACCCACAATGCAGACATGGTAGTATTTACTAGACCCTTCAGACTAAGGAGGGCTTCAGAGGGCATTGAGGGAAAATCTGATCAACAGCTAGGGAGGAGTCAGGCAGCACTTGTTGACCCAGAGCTGCTTTACAAATACCGGATCAAATTCAGAAGAGGACATGTGGGCATGAAGACACAGCAGACGAGAGGAAGCAGCTAGAGACCAACCTCGATGTTGCTGTCGTCTGACTGTAGAAACAAGCAGAAGGTGCCAAGACAGTGTGGAAAGTTTCAAGGAGAGACTAGCGAGATCTTAAAACAGAACTCGTTGGGTTTGCTGAACGCAGGTCTTAGGAGCGGGTTAATGAAAAGGGCGCATCCATCAGATTGCTGCTGACATGCAGGTGCTGCACCAGCTTCAGGTAAAAATAAAAACTGGCAGGCAAGAAAGCTTCTTACCACAAAACCAGACAGAAATCACAAGCAAAGCATACTGAAAGATAAGGGGAAAAGCTTCAGAAGCTGCCCATCATAGAAAGTACAAGATTCTCTACAAAGGCTGTGGCCTAAAACCACTTTAACCCTGTTAGCTGATCAAAGGGAGATTGCAGATGGCTTGCTAAGAGACCTCAGCAATTTCTTAAACCCTGCATGCTTCAGCTCTGCTAGAGCTAAAAACCACTCCTCAGCTCCCCACTCCAAAGCAGGGAGCAGAGATTCTTGCAGCTGCTGAGCAGCTGCCACAGGGCAAGGCAAGGTCCCTGCTCACACCTTGCCACTATGCATAAATACGGTGTCACCAACTAGTTCAAAAACTGGAGCTCACCATAATTGCCTAATAAAGTGATGGTATCTCAAGGGGTTCAAGAAAACAGACGCATAGCGCCTTTCACAAAGGAAAAGGTAAAAACGTTCCTGCAGTCATACCAAGGTGTATTGATTTTCTCAACTGCTGAGAAAAATTTGTGTCAAAAGAACATCAATGAGTTTACTGGTGAGGGTGTTGAAAAGGCTTTTGCAGAAACAATCTGGCTTTCAGCCGTGTCCTACTTCAAAGTGCGCAGAGGTCTCTACCTGGCCTTTGCGGAGCTAGCCAAAGGCTCCAGCACTGTCAGCCACAAGCAGCCTAGGGGCATCTGCATAAATTTGGATACGCAAATAAGTCTGCGAGCATATTTTGATTATTTCATGATGGTGTGAGGTAGCGCAAAGGTTCTCAGTGATGACAAGGTGTCAGAACATGTCACTGTCAAAACCAGCCCCAAGCAAGGCTATGTCCTAGCCTAACTCTTGTTTACTGTCTTTTACACAGCAGTGCTTCTTGCTGCACCTGGAAGTAGCAGCAAAAGGAGTGGCTTTAATTATTTTATAGGTGGCAGAATTGCTAAACTGGAGAGATGCCAGGCTAAATCAAAAGTCAGGGAGGTCCTCCCAGGCAATCTGCCCTTTGCTGCTGACACTGTGCTGGGTGTGCAGAATATTACCAACGCCGTTGGCTGCACTGCCATGGCTCAGCCTCGTCACAAGCATAAAGCAAATAACACAGTCTTTTGCCAGGCAGAAGCATGCTGAGCGAGTGGTGTGCCTTGGCAATACGATGCTTAAGTCTTGCAGGTGAAATTCTGCTATCTTGGCAGCAAGCTCCTCAAACACCGTGACTGATAACGTTTGTGCAAAGGAGGGAGAGGACCATGTGGCTTCTGAAAGATTAAAGCAGTGTATGAAATGAAGGAGGCTCCTGACTTCAAACACAAGTAAAGGAGTGCCATGTTCTGCTCATCTTCACCCTTCTGTACAGTCGAGCTCTCAGGCGATACACAGCATTGCTCCGAGTCTCATTGCTCCGAGTGCATTATTTTCATGCCCTTTCAGATTAAAAAAACAAAAGTCAGGACAATGTCCTGAATGCTGATATTTGAACCACTGTCAAATATTAACCACTGCCAAAGACTCTTGCAGGCTTAGCTACACTGCTGTGAGCACTGGTGCCTGTATCAGGTAAAGCATTGCGCATGGCTGTGTTTGGGGATAGGAGGTAAAGTACAGTCCGACGCAGCCTCGTAAGCAGGCATCCAACACTGGTTTGCAGTTGCGGGGTTAGTTTCACGACACGGGAGGCTCACCGCTGGCTGCTGTGGTAGGGATGATGTGCTGATGATGTCACAGCCTCTCACGGAAGTGGAACAACCTGATGACACAGAAAAGGAATGAGAGGGAAATGCCTGATTAAGCATTACTCCCATGCTACCCCTATTTATTTATGCATTGAAATATCAGGAAAACTTCTCAGAAAACAGACCACAAAAGCTGAATTTTCAGGATATAATACCTCAGTAAAAAGATAAAAAGTGAAATTTAGAAATTCAACAGCTTTCAAAGTACTTCAAATGCAAAGAAATGGAGGAAATAGCCTTGACTTATAAATACGGTAACAAACAAGAAAAACTATTACACACACTAGGTTGTGATGTTTTGTGCTACAGCAAAATACAGGCGTGATTAAGGGGTTTACTATACAAAGTTTATTTATAAAATGTGGGATTCTTGAATTGTATTGGCACCATGAAGCATAAAGAAAACAGGACGAAATGGAAGTGTTAAACGAACCCAGAAGCGCAGATCGCATCATGAACTATGATTCTTACACCTGCTTTCTCACTTTCTGGACTGCCCCACACACGCACCCCAGCCTACTTGCAGATTTACGTCAGTGTAAATCCAGTATAACTCCACCAGGATTAATTTAACCTTATCTTACAGCTCCAGGTCCTGGTACTGGTGTTACTGGAGTTGCTTCAGATACACGAGTGTGGATGTTGGCCATGGAGGCTCTTACGTGATGCAAAGGCAAGGAGACCTTCAAACCGGTCGTTCTAGTGGAGTGATCAATGCTAATGCTGTAGAAACCACTTCATACTTCTTGATTGGAGGGATGGTGGCCATAACCTGAAACTATGCAAGCGGATTGGGACTGGATGCAATGTGTGGCTGGAATATTTGGGGTTTCAGGCGACCAGAGCAGCAGAGAGACCCAAATTAACTTCCTCACCTCCAGGTGAGATAGCATCAGGGGTTTGGTAGTTCTAGTTTGCCTGATCACCCTGTGTGGGCTGACCTGGCTGAGCCACACTCTTACCATGTAGGTTCATTCATGTTCAGCTCCATGTTCCGTTGTACTCATGTAGGAAGAAGCAAGGGGTACTGTGAGGGGGCTTGGGGAGGTTGAACTGAGGCCTCTCCCCCTTACCAGTGAGACAAGCCAGAGTTGTTGTGGTAGGGAGATCATATATATAGATAAAAACACATGCATCCAAACCGTTCATTTTATTACCAGTCTACAGAGCAAAGTGTTTACAAACCTGAGAGCAGCCTTGCAACTAGCAGCCCTTTCCCTTAGCATGGGAAGCGTCTCTATCAGAAGTAGTTCGGAAGCCAAGACGGAAGACTCAGTGCATAAGAAGCAACAGAATCAACTTCGCTCACATTTTTTGGCAGCTTTGAGTAATCGCAGTCTTAAAAGATACTTGGCTTATTGCAAGCCCAGCCCACAAGCCTGCCTAAGCACAAGCCCAAGGAATGACATATCCTTTTCATTGCTTTCAGTGGGAAGAACTTTACACAGGTATTGCATGGTTGCTTCTGTCTGTGTCTGGATTTGTTTCCTGAGTTTTCAAACCCTTCTGGTAAAATTCTGTGAAAACCAAATATACAGTCATAAAGTTATGACTTGCAAAAATACTATGTAATCCTTTGGGTATACAGGGTGGAACAGACAACTAAAGCTTACAAAGTATGCACTTAACATCTGTTCCCTGCACAGACTATGGTTACCCACCCTCCACTGGAATTAAGCTGAAAATAAAGTGTAAAAGCTTTCAGCTAAGATTTACTTAAGCTATAAGAGCAAACTGAAAAAAAATACTACCCCTGTAGAAGAGGCTGTCTAAATTATACTCGAGTAAGTCTGAAAAAGCAAAAAATTCCTGCAGTTATACGGCTAAATGTGGACAGTTTACCTGTTTGCTGTCGGTTATGTCCTTAATATTTAGCTTTAAAAATACTTTCATTCAGGTATAACAGTATACGGATTTGTATGGATGTACACTGTTACAGCAGTATATAACCATATATATGAAGGTATAATTCATGTGAATTCATAAGCTATCTTACTTTCCTTTTAAGCATGAAGTGTGAACAGACAATGTGAAAAAGACTCTAGGATCTAATCCGACACTCCCTGAAATCATTGAGTTACTACATAGAATCATAGAATCGTTTAAGTTGGAAAAGACCTTTCAGATCGACAAGTCCAACTATTAACCTAACACTGCCATCCCACCACTAAACCATGTCCCTAAACACCACATCTACCCGTCTTTTAAATACCTCCAGGGATGGGGACTCCACCACTTCCCTGGGCAGCCCGTTCCAATGCTTGACAACCCTTTCTGTGAAAAAATTTTTCCTAATGTCCAATCTAAACCTCCCCTGGCACTCCTTGAGACCATTTCCCCTCGTCCTATCACTTGTTACCTGGGAGAAGAGACCGACCCCCACCTCACTACAGCCTCCTGTCAGGCAGTTGCAGAGGGCGATAAGGTCTCCCCTCAGCCTCCTCTTCTCCAGGCTAAACAACCCCAGATCCCTCAGCCGCTCCTCATCAGACTTGTGCTACATCATAGCCTCCCCTCTTTGAGGGAAGCTTAAACTTTCTGATCACCGTGTGGAGGTATACACAGTGCAGAACATGTTGTGTACTAAGATTTGACCATATTTGTTTGACCTATAACGTTCAGCACAATGAATAAGAAACCAGTCCATTTACCTTCACCTTTTAGAAATCTTACATACAACGGTCAGTAGGCTGTAGAGTACTCCAGAATCACCTGTTAAAATGTTCTTGTAGTCTACTACCAAGATCTCATCCCAATATGTACATTCTGATTTTTTAATTATATTAACCATATAAGTGGGGGTTTTTTCATACTAGTAGCTTCAAAAGTTGTTGATTGAATGTTTTTTTTATAATCTAGTGTCACAATTTGGTAATTCAATAAAATTGCACATGGTTGAAACTTTCAACACCATTCCTTAAAGCCTAGGTGGGTCTTCAAGAATTGTGCAAAGTGTTTTCACTGATGAAAAAAGTGTTTTGCAAAGCTCAAAAGAAACTATGGACAGATGAGTCTGCTGGCATTGGGCTGTCCTAGGGGCTTCTCTGTGCAGCAGGTCAGATGCAACCATGGACACTTAGGCTGTCTCAGCCAGAGCACAGAAAAGGAGACCGACCATCTCTGACATCCCAGGTTGGAGACTCACACAACTGGCTTTTGCTTGCTGCTTCCTAGCAGCTTTGTGTAGAGAGTCTAGTTTCTCTCTGAGTCCTAAAACCCCTTAAAGTCTCTTGTGCTTTGGAGATAGTTCAGGGATTTGTCTCAGGAAGACCATTCTATGTTTCTACTGACCTCCTTCCCCTAGGAGTACACCAGGAACCTTTAGGTGTAGGTGTCACTAGATTGCCACCACAGTGCCATGGATCTCCCCCGGGGTGCTGGTCTAAGGTGGGCTTTGGGTGCTGGGAGGGAAGGGTTTGGGCAGGGGGTTCATCACTGCCTGCCACAAGCATCCTTCCATCCATCAGCTGCCCCAAGGATCCCCTGCACTCAGTCCCATAGGCATCAACAGCCAAAGTGGGGCAAACCCAAACATTCGGGCCCCTCCATCCTGGTTTAACTTTTGCTCATTGAACCACCCTGCTTCAGCTACAAAACAACACTAACACAACTGCATGTTATCACAGAAACCTTCCCCAAAATATTTCCTCTGGAATTCATTAGTTGCAAGGACTTTGGCTGTTTACTCTCACTTTTTGCAGAGAGCAAAAACTTTCTCAGAGCTTTTAATGTGTGAACAATAAATAACAGTTGTAATTAACATATAAGTACTTTGGGGAAATTCGCCGCTTATTGGATCATTTTAAGAAAGACCAAAAATAAATGTCCTTAGAAAGAAAATTAGTAAGATTTTTCTTCCAAAGGGGAATTCTCTGATTTCTTCTGCAGACTTGTCCTCCAAGAATCAAGCCTATTTGTTAGATGACTTAACTCCATTAGTGCACTTGCCATTTACTCAGTGATGAGCATTTAGATGGATTAAGAAAAACATTTTCCTCTGTTGAATAGCACAAGAGTTGTTTGTATCATAAGCTTGATTTGAATGTTAGAAAAATAATAAATTTAAATCATAAAAGAAAACCAATAAAGTTCTATTTCTTCATAGTATTTGAAAGTAGTTTCTAATATCACCATGGCACATACTTTATTTACTAATCGGCTTTCATTTCTGCATAATTTTATTAAACACGTTCAAAAATTAACTGGTTAAACTAAATATTGGTTAAATTACTGCCTTTGACAAACATCTGTAATTTACCTTTAGAAGTATCCTCCTACAGAAGCAGATTATATTTGACTTACTTTATACTTAGTGGAGGAGAATTAATATTTCTAGAGTATGTCTCGTCTAGTTTTGATTTCGATCTTGAAAGTGAAATTGCACCCCACAGCCATTGCCGTGGATTCTCCCAGGAGATGATGTGACAATCTCAGAGCCAGATGTCTACACCACAGGTATCTATGTTTGGATCAAGGAGGATCTTGGCTGATCCCAGCGTCGTCATGCTGCAAGAGTCAGATAATCTTTCCACCTATCTCACTCTGGCTGGTATCTGTCTCTGCATAGGTTTTTTTATGCTTCTCTGTACCTATCAAGGAAACAAAAGTCTGGTCTTGACAAAGGTGATGGCAAAAATGAGTAACTGCATCTTCCCCTGTCTAATTACCCTTGCTTCAGAAATGTTCCCACTGCCTCTCCCTGTGCAAAAATCTTCCACCAGCCTCAGGAGCAGAGGATACAGTGGTGTGCAGGCTCTGTAGCCTGTTCTTCCCTTGGAGAAGCTACGTATTTCAAGCAGGAATAAACCCACCACTTTAAGTTACTATTTCTCAGAAGGAGGTACATTAGTGACAAGATTTGGGCTGCAGCAGAGTGATAAGTGGGTTGATTTTTTTAAAGTTTTGGTTATAAAGAATCATCTTGAAATATCAAGCCTTTTCTTCAAGTGTTTTTTCAGTTTTAAATGCAATCCACCATATCTTTGACATGGCTATTATATCGATACTAAAAGGTATCAGACTCCCTGACACTTTGGGACTCCATCTTATATTAGGTCTGCGTGATCCATTGATGATAAAGAAAGCCCACAGTGTGCAGTGTTGTATTTTCCTGTTTCTTACATAATTCTTGAAAAGGAAGAGCCCAAGCCATGATCTGTATTTTAAAGCCAGTCAGAACTCTTACTGACTTAATTGAGAGTACAGTTGAAAAAGGACAGAGTATAAAAAGAATAAAATGAGTTATACGAGGACTTGGCCCACAGAATGCAGGGAAAAAAAAAAAAACCTAAGCAAAAATAAAGCCTACACCCAATTCCTAGACAAAGCTACGGAGAAAGTTGTGATTGGTCACTATGGCAACAGATTTTTAAATGGAAATAAAATGCTTTTAATACTGCGAGCACATTTTTCTACACCGATCTCGTAAATGAACTCAGACCTCATTAAAGTGAATATGATTTTACAATAGGTAGTCTATATAATGTTAGAAACACCAATACACAGAGAATCAAAACATAAATAGCTATAAGATGTTGATGTTTTTACCATATTACTGGTTCAGTCATTCAGAGGCTCAGGAGGTAAATGATAGCATTAGTTATTTTCCTTCCTTGGGGAGTCTTTTAATAACTGGTATAAATCAAGACAACTGTAAGCTTAAATTAGAAATATTTGCTTTTGTTTTCTTGGCTTTTATACTAATGGGCTCAGGTTGGTGAGTCAACATATTAAGCTCTATTCCATGATGTAAGGATTTGTTTGTATGGCCTCTTCTCTGACGGAGGCGACTCACTTCTCGCCCCCTTTGCTCCGCACCCCTCACGAAGGCATCGAGACCGAGCCAGCCTTGCATCATTCACACAGATTTTGGATGTCTGTCAACAAGAGCTGGAATTCCTGCAGCTGGAGCAAAATTTATCCAGTACTGTACCAATAAATCCAGCACTTAAGCTGCGCATTCTGATTTAGGCTAACATAACCGTATTGTCACTTCTGCACCTCAGGACTTGGCCTGCTGCCTTCGGGGGAGGTAGATGGCCATACTCTGAAGGAGCAAGCTTAACAGCTGGTGTGGCTTCAAAATGTAGCAAGCAGACCACTGCATACCAGTGACTGATTTATCAGGAAAGGGTGGGAAACAGAGGCACCAGCTGGGATCGAGAACATTCACCACAAGGGCTGGCAGAGCCACACCAGCGCGGAGCCACCGCAGACCTGCGCCGCCCGACTGCCTCGCCCCTGCGCCCGGCCTTGTCCGTGACGCCCTGCTTATTTCATGAAATCTCATCTTCCCTCCCCACACCTTCCACCCTTTCAGCAGATTTTTCCACATGCTTTATTCTGGTGTCGCTTCAGATTTAGTTCTTCAGAGCAGGAATAGTCTTGTTCCTAGGCTGCTTGAGGGCTGTTCAAAGAGTACCAGGACAGCTTCTGCTGAATGTGGTCATGTTCCTTCATACATCGGTGTTTTGATCCCAAAAGACTGGCATTTCAGAGCAGCTGCAAAACTGGAGATCCTTTTACACTTTGGCTGTTTGCCTATCCTGAAACCCCCATCACTTTATTTGATACATATTTAATATATAGGGAACAATTTAATATATAGGAACCATCTCACGACCACCATCTCAGCTCTGCACAAATTGCACTTCAGCAGGCAAGGCAAAGGTTGCAGGGAAGAGCCCGATGAGAATGTCTCATTTTTGGCCAAGCACTGTCGGAGTTCAGCCCCGCCAGCCCTGCCAGGGAGCACGGCCAAGCAGCAGGCAGCCGGGCATGAGAGAGGGTAGGAGAGACACAGCCACCCGCGGGGCCCTTTCTACGGGCAATGAATTATTTTTGTCTTGCTGCTGTGAAGGAACACTTGTCTTTGAAGAACTGCTTTCCACAGGCTTCATTTAAACCCATAGTCCATGCCTCGCTTCATCAGGAGGAAAGAAGTGGAAGAGACTCACATTTCAAGTTCAGCTGCAAAATCCCACTGTTTCAAATACTGTCAGAAATTATGACATCAAGCTGCAAAAAATATGAGAAGAATTTTCCACTAAGCATAGATAGGAAAGATTTGTTTTGTCAATGCCATGAAAATACTGTCCACCTGATTTTAATTTCTCTGTGTACATGTATCCCCTTTACAACACTCATGCCCTTTGAATCAAAGAGAACCTACAAGCCTTGTGTCTTGGTAAATATGGTATGTGTTTTAACTCTTTTGCAGAATAAGTGCATTTTGTGCACACTTTTTATAGCACAACAAACTAATATCATCTTCTTAACAATTTTTGAGACATTATTCCTCATTCTCAAACATCCTAAACTCAACAGCTACCACCTTAACATCAATAGCTAATCCAACCCCCAGCTTCTGGACATCCCAATAAATGCACTGATAGCAGGAGTTGTAACAATGTGCAGGAAGGAAGGAAACAGCTCCCTGGGGCTGAAGATGGAAATAGCAGCCATAAAAGCCAAAACAAAACGCACAGAAGGATGGGCTAATCTTTTGCCATGAAGTTTTCAAGCCTGAAGTTCCATGAGAACAAAATTCAGGGTTGTTGGCATCGACCTTTGGTTTCATAACACGCATGTACCTTAAGGCATAAGCACCTCACTGGGTCCATATTTTTAAATGATACTTGCTTTACTGAAAACAAAACCAGAAGGCCCAGGCTCTCACAGATACATAGGTTCCCAGCTTCTAGGAATTTGACTTATAATGACTTGAGGGTTTTATATCTAAATGCCTTTGAGGATCTGGGACTATTTTTTTCCCCATCCCTAGCAAATGAGAACAAAAGTGAAATAACACAATGAAGAACAAGAGGAGGATTCCAAGCTAATGATGCTAAGAAGGTTTCAGGTTAACCAGCCACAGGAATGAATTTACAGAGAGGAATTTTCTCAAAAGACGATTTACAGCTGAGCACCTGGAGAAAATAGTTTGCACCTGGCACAGCTAAAGAGCTTTTTTCCTACTAAGAAATAAAGCAAGAAGCATGGAGAAGATTTATGTAATCTTCACACTCAGAGTCAGCATCCTGGAAGAAGAAAATCAGGTAAAATACAGCGATAGCTAATGCAGGCAGAAAGATGTACAGCAGTGAAAAAGAGTCAATATTAATATTAGCAAAAAGATGTGATATGAATAAGGAAGAGTGCTGTGCTTAACCAAGCCTGGGAACTGAGAGCTGTCAGGAAGAAACGAGGGGTACGCTGGGCAGCACAAGGGGCATCCAAGGCAATATTGCCCAAAGAGCGGGCAGCAGTGTGGCAGACTTGTGCAAGGGCCACAGCAAAGTGAGGGGGTTGTGATCACTGCTGCAATGGTATTTTTACAAGCCCGCACTGTTCAGAAGAGATGAAAGTGTGGGATGAACTCAAGGGTCTGGTTTTTTGCTTCAGGCCCACAGATCTGATGTTCAGTACATCCTCCCTCCTTAACATGTAAGGCTTCGGAGCCGGACAGATGGCTTCTCACGGAGGCTGTGTCTCTACTGCTTAAGCAGCCTGCGTTAGCCAGGAAGGAAAGGGCAGCGTTGAAACCTCACCAGCCAAGCGTGCCGGTACGCTGCTGCAAGGCTGGAGGATGCAGGCCATGTTTCAAGGTTCCCTCTGTAGGTGGCGGGGTGGGGGAGGACATTGGTAACGACCCTGCTGAAGCTGCAGGCAGGTGCCCCTGTATCCATTACTGCTCTCCATACCCACCCCCACCGGCGCTGCCTTTGGGACAGGGCTCCTGCAGAATAGGCTGGCTGGCAGGGAGCTGGCAGGGCGCTGCCAGGCTTTTCTGTATTGCAGCTAGGAACTGCTCCGGTTGCATCACCACTGTTCTTTTGGAGCATTTCTCCTTTTGCTGGCTTTCTGCCTGCCCCAGTGTGGAGTTCAGGATGCTGGTTTTCACCTCCAAAACTCTGCTCGAGCTGTTCCCAGCACTGCTGTGAGTTACATAGCTGCCAATAGATCATGGCTTGGCAAATGCCAATGGTAGAGGCTCTGGCTCCTCAGGAGACACACCGCACAGCCTACCAGTATATCCTTTCTTATTTTCTCCTTAAGGCTGTCTTTGTCTGCTATGAGCAGTCACAATTCTGAATTCTGTACAAACTCCTGTGCCACCGATCATCCTTCTCATAACACCACCCTGACAGTGTTCATGCACTTGCCTCCAGGCAGCTTTCCCTGGCTCAGCCCTGCTGCTTGTTGTCCAACCTTATAAAGGATGCACCTCAAATCCTGTGTTCAGTTTTGGGCCCCTCACTGCAGGAAAGACATTGCGTTACTGGAACATGTCCACAGGAGAGCAGCAAAGCTGGTGAGGGGCCTGGAGCACAAGTCTGATGAGGAGCGGCTGAGGGATCTGGGGTTGTTTAGCCTGGAGAAGAGGAGGCTGAGGGGAGACCTTATCGCCCTCTGCAACTGCCTGACAGGAGGCTGTAGGGAGGTGGGGGTCGGCCTCTTCTCCCTGGTAACGGGTGATAGGACGAGGGGAAATGGTCTCAAGTAGTGCCAGGGGAGGTTTAGATTGGACATTAGGAAAAATTTTTTCACAGAAAGGGTTGTCAAGCACTGGAATGGGCTGCCCAGGGAAGTGATGGAGTCCCCATCCCTGGAGGTATTTAAAAGACGGGTAGATGTGGTGTTTAGGGACATGGTTTAGTGGTGGGATGGCAGTGTTAGGTTAATAGTTGGATTTGATGATCTGAAAGGTCTTTTCCAACCTAAACAATTCTTTTATTCTATGATTCTATGGCGTGGCCTGCTGACATCAGTGGAAATACTTCCCTTGACTTCCGTGGGCTTCAGAACAAGCCTGCAATAACCCTGACAGAGAGGGTCCCCAGCAGCCTGTCTGAAGCCAGTGACGATGGTGCCATCACTAGATGGGGAAAGCAGTGTGCACCCCAAGAGCACTGTCTGCTCTTCTCTTCCTTGCTGTGCCCCTTCACACCTGGATCTTCTGACCTCTGGTAACCACTTTTGAGGGGCAGATTGTCCTTGTTTTGGCTGGGATAGAGTTAATTTTCCTCCTAGTAGCTGGTACAGTGCTGTGTTTTGGATTTAGTACTAGAAGAATGTTGATAACACACCGATGTTTTAGTTGCTGCTGAGCAGTGCATGCACCAGTCAAGGACTTTTTGGCTTCCCCTGCTCTGCCAGGTGCACAAGAAGCTGGGAGGGGGCACAGCCAGGACAGCTGACCCCAACTGGCCACAGGGCTATTCCAGACCATAGGATGTCACGCTTGGGGGGAGCTGGCCAGGGGAAGAGTGATCAAGTGATCACTGCTCAGGACGGGCTGGGCATCAGTCAGTGGGTGGTCAGCAATTGCATTGCGCATCACTTGTTTTGTGTTCTATTACCATTATTGTTGTTATTGTTATTATTTTCTTTTATTAAAGTGTCTTTATCTTTACCCACAGGTGTTACTTTTTTTTGTCCGATTCTCTTCCCCATCCCACTGAGGGAGGGAGGGAGCAAGCGGCGGTGTGGTGTTCAGCTGCTGCTGGGTTAAACCACGACACAGATCCAGCCCGTCCCCATGAGGTGCGGGTGTTCATGTGCCTGCGGCTTGTCCTGTGAGCAGGAGCACGTTGTGTGGCACTGTGTGGAGCAGAAGGAAAGTTTGGGGGCAGGAGATTTCTCCCTGGTAAATACGTGCCTTTGCATTAGCTGGGTAATTTAGACAATTGATCCTGAACATGGAAACCAGGTTTTCACAGTGGATACAGTGTGTGAGTGCACGGTGCCCATCGCCGTGGCCTCAAGTATAACCTATAAATATCGTAAATACTAGTATGGTTATTTGTATTAAACAAGTGATGAGCTGTTGTTTCACAGTGAGATGTTCAGGATATTTGGCAGCCTTGGGTGACATCGGTTCTGACTTTCAAAATCAAACTGCCACCTTGTGGTACAGTGGGGGAGAAGCCTGTAGGAAATTACACGGATAGCGATAATTTAGGCACGTGGTAAAAAGTGGTCCCTTTGCCCCACTGATGACTTACAGCATTTATGTATTCTCAAATATATTTTTTTTTAGTATACTACAGGCAAACTAATAAAAATTCTTATGTTGTGCTTTAAAAAGTCAGTCTAACCTTTTGTGGTTTTTTTGTCAATGTAAAACATAAGCCCTCATTCTTGTATGTAATTGTACTGAAACCACTGGAGCACTCATATGAGTAGGTTTTTTCAAGATTAGACCCAAATGCAGCTTACAGGAAAATGCTAACTGTAAAGGCCACTGGTATCTATAATTGTTTCCTTTCTGTCTTTTAAGCTTATTATGTTAAGAAAAATTTCTGTGAGGGTCAGAGCAGGGCCACACAAATGACTGAAGATGAGCAAGTTGTAGTGCATCATCTGGTCTGAGGTGCTGTGCCTGCACATCCTCTTGGACCATGACAGATGCAAGGTGATTTTAATCAGCTTCCTCTTTCACTGTGGGCCAAGATATCACAAATTACTTCACCTTGCTTGTCAACCAAAAGCAAGCACGATGGATCAGCAGATGTGCAGTAATCTGGTATAGCAACGTGCTTGTGCATCTCCGCCTTCAAGCAGCAGACCAACACGGAGATGTGCTGGCGTGATCCTTTCAGTATACATTTAGATTGAATGTCCTTGTGTCACCTAATACTACTTATAGCAGATGACAGGTGAAAAGCTAGTCCATTCCAAACTGAAAAGTGTAGCTGAGGTGAACAACTGATTGCAGCCACGTATCAGTGCTTTGTACATCCATGACTTTTCAGAAATACAGTGGTTTAAAAAATACGGTGCAGGTAAGAACCCTGTAAGGTCTGGAGTTCACATCTTGTCCCTCTGCTCACACCAGACAAGCATTAAGACTTTTTTTAAATCATGAAGTAGAGTCACCCACTACTGAAAGTACAAAGTGAGAGGGAGGCAGTCATGCCGGACGGACGGAGTGTAAAGGTATGGAGAGCCTGATGCTGACTCTCCTCTTAAGTAAGCCTAGAAATACCCAGATGAGCTGCCTGGGACCTATAGCACCAGGGCAAACTGTTTTCCTTCCCACTGTGTCTATTACAAAGTGCAATACCTCAGGGAAGTAGTTTTTATCAAGTATTCTTCATCCAAAAGCACACAGGTAGAAGGTACAAATTTCACAGTTCTCCACGTAGTGGTGTCCTGTAACGTTTTTGTTGAGCACTGGTTCTAGGAGAGAGCTGGTGAGCATTCCCATGGATGGGGGGTCCTGCAGGTCCCCATGGGGCTGCCTGAGGAGCCTGGCCCCTGGACAACCTACAAACATTGAGGCTGCTCTGACTCCCAGTATTACCTGGCTCACATTTCCCCATCAGCCCACTTGGCAGCCAAACTCCCAGGAAGGATAAACATGAAAAATTATTTTTAATGGTTCTGGTGGCATCTGCTTTTCTGGATGATTTAAGTCAAGTCTCCTTCTAGCTATGGTCTCATCCAGCAGCCCCAGTGGGTGCAGGTGTGAACAACTTCTACGTGATGCATAGCAGCCGCTCATGCTGGCCACGTGTGGGTTTGCATCATCGCAGACTGCTGTCAACACAGGGACAGGACTGGCAAAGAGAGAAGGAAAAGGGAGGGGGGAGGGAGTGTTCAGTGGATGATGGGGTTGTGAGGGAGAGGGAAAAGTAGTTGGAGCATAGGGAAGGGTCTGAATTTAGATGAAGAGTGTGCAGGGGGAAGGAGAAGAGCCTATGGAGCTACGCAGCCTCCTGTACTTGCACATAAGTTAATTGGCATGGAAGTCCCCTGCGGTCTGTGATGTCCCCCACCCCAAAACATGGCTGTATGGCTCTGCAGCCCCCTCATCCCAGCATTCCTCCTTCCTGGGAGCACTGTTTGTGGTAGTGCCCCTGAACAAACCTGGGAAATCCTGCTGCTGAGGGTATTATACAGGAGACGGGGCTAGATAACACAGTGATGCCTTGGGGCTTTACGGATCAGGGTATCTGTGAGACCTGTGTGGTGGGGATCTCTTGCGGAGGCCTGCCTGATGGCTGGAGGATGAAAGCAAGACCAACATGCCAAATACCGTCCTGGGGAAGCGTGAGCTACCTCCCACAGAAAGAGTGCCTTGGGGATTTTTATTTTTTTTCCTGAAATGTGCTAATTGCAAGGCATCTGCAGACAGAGCGTCACATCCCATTGCAGTCAATAAATCAGCAATGGTAATGATGAAAGGAAATGAAAGTGATTCTCTAGCTGAGAAACAGCTCCCAGGACTAGTGTCTTTTAATGTAAGTGTATGGCAGGAGAATAAGGTAACCATGTGGGTAATGAAGCTGCATGTGTATGAAACTCAGGGAGATAACTCTTATTTTGGTGTTATTGCTAGTGTGTCTGTCCTCACTTTCATAAAAAGAGTGTGGTGATATCTCAGAGTGGCATTTCGATGCCTGAAATGCTCCTTATATAAATAGAACAAGCAGATCAGCATGACTGAGTGATAAAATTACCTTCTGGTCTTCAGGAAGTTCAGCATGCAACTGTGCTATAGGGATCTCAGCATAACTCTCTTCACAGCACAAACAAATAGGTTTGGAAATGGATCTAGAGGAGACATACAACGAGGGAGAGAGTACAGAGGGGAAAATGACTCGAGCTGCAGCTGCGAAGTTGGTGAAAAAGGCTTTTCTCGAAGCCCTGAAGTCCAATGACTTTGAAACACTGGAAGAGCTCTTGAGTCAAAAGAAAATCGACGTGGACACGGTGTTTGAAGTGGAAGATGAACACCTGATTCTGGCATCCTACAAACAAGGTAAATGTGGCAGCATTCGGCAGCCAGGAGGTAGATGGGTTTGAGTGATTTTCAAGAAATTGTGGCCTTTTGTCTCTTTGGAAGCTGCAGCGTGAGTGGATTCATAGGCAGTAACCTCTCAGTAGGTTCACATGGCCGCGGCCACCACAGCAGGGGAGCTGATCAGCTGTGCCCACCGGGCTTGGTGGAGGGCAGGCCAGGGACCGGCCCGAGCCGCCGTGCCACCGAGGCAGCTGCTGCAGCTTCAGGGGAGCCCAGAACGAGGAGCCCTTTGCCATTTCCTCGCAGACCACTTGGGTGCAAAGCCCAGAATAGACACGTGCAGGCTAAGTGTGTTATTCGCATTTCTTGTGTGTACCTACACACATATACAGACCATTTAGAAACATAAAATAGTAAATCTCTTCCATTTTCAGTTTGCAGCAGTAGTAGAGTGAATTCTCCCTTTCACAGGAGAGCTAAGGAAATCCTGTGGACCTTGGATGTTGCTGGATGGGGGGAGATTTATTTTCAAGTGGACAGAAAGCAAGGCTGTGCTCGTTTATCAAAACAGAAGAATAATCTGGAAAAACACACCATCTATTTTGGAGTGTAGAAAACCCAAATCAGTTCTCAGCCAGACACTGGCTGTGTTTCAAAAAACTTAAAACAAGCAATAAAACAAGTTTTCTCTGTGCTAAAATCAACATACTTCGTGACCTACTTGCTAAGAGACTCTTCGTGTGTCTTTAGAAAACAGTCATGATCAGCCTTTGCCAGAACTTAATCGTATGTGGAGATAAACACCTCCAGTCTCAGCAGCACAGCAAATGCACTTTCTTTTCTGTGGCATAAAGGAGGGACAATATCCCACCTCCTCTCCTTTTCTGTGTTTACCTCTTATTTAATGATTGGCTCCTGTTCTTTCATTTTCATTAGGGTGACGATGATTCAGTCATGACGTGGGGACAGTATCTGAACTAACCCACACAGTGATGAATGTACCTTAAAATACCTTTTCTTCTGTCCTCAGCAGGCTGAGATGCATTCTGGATGTGGTTTGAGACTACAGGATTAATGCACAGATTTTTAATTGTAGATCATTTGACTGCAAGCATGAACCTGTCTCTTTTGGAGAAGTCTCTCCTTTCTCCAAAAGGTGGAGAAGTAAATGCAGCCTATGGCCTAAATCACAGCAGTGTATTCATGGGGTTTTGTCCAAAAGGCAGAAGGCATTCTATCAACTCTTGTGCAAATTCTACTTTTATTCTGAATCCCAGGTAACCGTGGTTTGAGAGGGGAATTTCCTTGAGGAGGAAGAAAAATTAAGCCCCATCATCCCACCATTCAGACAGCCTGAGCTTTGCCACAGCCCTAAGTGATGAAGTGGAAAGGAGATACCATGGGTGACAGAGTGGCTTTGCTTCCTCTCTTCCAAAGATGCCAAGAGCTTCCAAGGACACTGACCTCATGTGCACCACAGCTTTTTTGTGTTTCTAACCAAAGAAACAGGCAAGCTGAATGAGGCCTCCTATGGAGCCCGCATCTGCTTCCTGCTCAGTGCCTGGTCCCCATCCCTCTGGGCTCAGAGATGTCTGCAGGTTTGGGCAGAGGACATGGGAGATGCTCCCCCAGGACGTCTGAGCACAGCTCACCCGCAGCAGCACAGGCAAGGGAAATAAATGGTGGTCTCAGGCAGGGAAATGTTGGCTATATAAAGTGATAACTTGGCTTTTAAATATCACTTTCCTGCTGTTACATATCATTTATGGCTCACACCTGGCCATAAATGTGAGGCCAGCTGTGTGTGGGATAAGCCAGAAGCGCTCCACAGCTCACTGGTAACATGCTGCATGTGTATTCAGATGGGGAGCCCATTTAAGAAATTTGCTCTGCTCTGCTGTACGCATAGACTCTGGGATATAGCCCACCTACTTTGTGCCTGGTTTGGGAGCATATGATCAAAAAGGTCATCTTACCGAAGGTGCCAAGGTAACCTGGATAGCCAGCAGCTTGCAAGAGGATTGAGCGGCTGCAGAGGAGCCTGTCACTCTGCTCGGGCACTCAGGTGCCTTGGGGCTGCCTGCTGTTGCCATTTGTGGTGTGGGTTCCTTGGGGACTGGGTTTGGTAGTCCCCAAAATTTAGTCCTAGAGTGGGTGCTGTGGTCTGTCAGCAGTTTCTCACCCCTGACATCTCACAGGCTGGCACTGACAAATGCTTATATTGGTCAGGAACAAATCACTGCAGCCATGCCAGAGCAGGAGGTGCAGCCACTGTCATGACTGTCCATTTTATAACTATAACCTTTCCATGGAAATCCAGCATTTTTCAGAGGCGTACAGGACTGCATTACTGGCATCTACCCCAGAATATATTTGCAATTTAACTAGGAGGGAAGAAGAACTTTAATCCAAGCTTCTCCCTGCCACCAGCACTTTGTTTCTATCTACCTCTTTCCTTCCTCTCCATCTTCTTTCTGTCCAATACCACGCACATGAATACTGTAAAAACTATCTATATGACATTAAGGTTGAAAAACTATATAAAACTAGAGATTCAAAAGTGAAGGTCTGAATTAATTTGACCTCATTATACATCTTTAGTATTTTTGCTATGTCTTTTACACGGTAACAGTATTCAGCCAGGCATCCGTCCAAGAAGAAATAGATACATCAAACCCAGAAAGTTTTACAGGCACATTCTAGCTACAATGCAGCTGCTGTATCTAAAAAAAAAAAGTGAAAAGAAAAATTTTTAGACTTCTTCTGCCCTTCTGCACATTATTATTGTTTTACTTTTTTAAAACAAATTATTATAGTAATCACTTCTGAGACTGTCTCTGTGCAGTCATTAAGTATGTTGTCCTATTTGGGAATCAAATATTTAAGTGCTACTTGGTCTTACACCTGTTTTTAAGTAAAAAAAAAAAAAATCATTGTGAAATTTTCAGAGAATAATCCAAACATTTTGGAGGCAAATTTCATGCTAAGTTGTCCCTGCTCCTTTTTGGCTCTTCAACCTAATTTACATCAGCATCCAAACTCCTCCCTCCATACTCCTTGGGGGCAGTGAGGGTGTGGGGCTGAGGGCTGGGAGCAGCCGCATTGCCAGGGGTCCTCTATGTGCAATGCACCATTGGAAGTCTGAGTCCAGCTCCTGATGTGAACGATACTGCAGTCTCCCCTGTGGATACAGCAGGATGAGCTCTCTCTTGAATCACCTGCCTAAGAAAATGCTGCCTTCTTGTTCCAACACCACCTCTGTTCAACTATTGGCAGGCTGAAGATCCCATTTCCCCCATATGTTTTAACTGGTGGCATTTCAAATGCTCTAAGCATTTATTTTTTTTTTTTTTTTATCGAAGAAAAACAAAAACTGCCTTCAGAGTACATCTACATGGGAATTGTCTCTCCAAAAGGCAGGCTATTCAGCACGCATGGTAAAAGTGCTCAATGGAAACAGGCTTGAGAGAACTTTGTGTACACTCAACTGTATCTGGTGAAATTACAGTAAATTAAAGCAAAACTCCAACCCTTCCTTCCCCCTCAATTATTCTCAGTAGGTGGATAGTCCAAAGAAAAGTCTTTGCCAAGGATGGTAACACATTTTCACTTTGTACAGGATACTGGCTTCCTAGCTACAAATTAAAAATATCCTGGGCAACCGGACTTCATCTAGCTGTCATGTATGGGCACCTGGAGAGCCTTTCAGTCCTGCTCAATCACAAAGCTACCATCAACTGCCGTCCCAACGGAAAAGCTGCAATCCACGTAGCGTGTGAAATGGCAAATGTTGAGTGTCTCAAGATCCTTTGCAACCATGGTGCTAAGCTGAACTGCTTTTCAATGAGTGGGCAGGCCCCCTTGCATTTCTGTACGACACGAACCTCCATGCCTTGTGCCCAGCAGCTGGTTTGGAGAGGTAAGATAAAGCTCTGGGGGGTCTCTCATGGCATGCCCGGAGATGGTGGGCATGGTCTGTGTTTTCTCTTAGGAGGCAATTTGTCAAAGTATATGTGTATTTATCCCTTCCATCCACAGCTGTCTCACGTCTTCATCTCAGACTCCTTTTTCCTACCTCTTTGATCAGAGGAAGTTTCTCCCATTCTGATTCCTCACCCCATCTGTCCTTCCCTCTCCCTGGCCACTGGCCCTTACTCCAGGGTTGTTTCCCATCTCAGTGCCTCCAGCCCACTGCCTGATCACTCCTCATCAGAAGGACTCCTCTGAATTGGGGAGTTTCTATTTCTCTATTTTTTTCCTGTCTTCACAGAATCACAGAATGGCAGGGGGTGGAAGGGACCTCAGGAGATCATCCAGTCCAACCCTCCTGCTAAAGCAGGTTCACCTAGAGCAGGATGCATCTTTGTCATCTAGGTTTACTATTGAGATGTTTTCAGATGAAAGTGCACCCCTCTCCTCTTCTTTCTTGTTTAAATTTCCTTGATCTCAGTAAAATTTTTCCAACCACTTGTTTATTGAGACCTGACCATGAAAAACTGGATGCAGTTTTTCATACCATCTCTTCATTTATCAGCAGCCAAACTCCGCGTCTGTGTAGGGATTGGGGAAAAAAGGCTATTGATACAGGATTTTTGTTTTTCCAAAGTAAGATACATTATGCTGCTGGCCATCTGTAACAAATGAAGCTATGAATAGTTGTAATTCCCAGATAAATATATTGGTTTCACACATTGATTCCTTAACACAAGGATGCTGACTCGGGACACAGTAAAAGACAGACAAAAGGTACAGCAAAGTCAGGCAGTTCAAGTCTTAAGACAGATTCCCCTATTTATCACACTATGCCATGGCAAATACAAATGCTTTGGGGTTTTTTTTTTGCTATGTGTGTTGTTACTGAAGGCTTTTCCTGCGATGCAGAGCGCAAGTATGCTTTGTGGGCAAGGCAATCTGCAGTCCTAAATGAATAACCACATCAGTTTTCTTCTGCTGGAAAGATACATATTATGTTGTTTGGTAGAAAGGAAAATAAATGCTGCCAGTTTTATCCTGCCCAAAGCAAACAGTCCTGACAGCAGGAGTTGAATTTCCTACTATGGAAGAGCTTAAAAGTCAAATGTAGTCTTATAAAATGTAGCACAGGACAAATGCAAATGAAAGGATGTATTCTGTAGGCTTTCTCCACCCACCCATCAGCAACAGAATAATAATACTTTACACACCACCCTTCATCCCAAACCACTGGGTAAACTCAAATCTCCACACGAGCTAAATTTTGAGACTCCAAACAAAATGGGAAAGGTCTGGAGCAAGATGTGGCAGGGGTGCGCATACACATTGCACCACCAACCGAAGCCAGGTTTTCGGTTAATGTCCCTGCACCAAGGTTTCCGAGATGCATCTCTCCCCTGCCATCTCCACTCGGTGGTGTCGTGCTGGGCTGATTCAGCTAAATGCTGGTTTGGGCACCCTGCCAACCAAGCAAAGCTGATCCCCTGTTCATTTACCACCTCCAAACTTAGACTGCTGGTACTCACAGACCTCTAACATGACTAACGCTCAACATGGCTTAATGGCATTAGCGCTCAGCTTTTCCAGCCCAGAGGTAATTTCTGATTCCTCTTTCTCCCTCCCTGTCCTTACACCTTAGTCTTAGTGTAAGTTTGGCCACGTAAGGGCTTCCGTGAGCCCGGAGGGAAGAGGGGTGGCCATTATGCACTTGCTCTTGCATGAGTACTTTATTGATGGTTTGCCAAGGCCCGGGGTTCAAGGAGCCCTTGTCTACCCAGCTGCAGTGGTCAACACCAGCACCTTCCATCTCTGGAAGAAGCCCCCTTGCCCCTCCAACCTGCTTGCCCTGCTGCAGTTGTACAGTTCTGCTTTGCTCTGGGGAGCAGGGTCTTGCCAACCTTCCCTCTTTTCTAACAGGCAGCGTGCAATATTATTCCTACAGTCATCTGAGTTTCTTTAGAGCAAACAGCCAGTGGCCGGAAAGTGGGGATCCCCCCGTTGTTTGGGCAGGGGCCAAGGGGGAAGTCGGGCCCCCCTCCGCTGTGCTGCTCAGTAGATGGAGCTGTTGGCTCAGCTGCGACAGCTGCCGGGCACAGCTGGAGCAGCCCGACAGTCCCCTTAACAGCTGGAAAACAGGATCTGCACCCGCAGCCGGGAACTTGGGCTATGGCTTTTTTAATATCATCTACAGATCTGTCATAGATGTCCTTTTTTCCAGGCTTGCAGTTAATGAGGTGCTGCAGGAAGGGCTCACAGGGTGTAGATCTGAGCAGAGCTATTCTCAGGAGGAGGAGTAAAGTTCTCCTTTTTCCTTCAATTCTTCATTTATAGGAAAAAGCGTTTTACACAGGGATTTGGACCTGCATGCTGCTCCAAAATAGTGTTCCAATCAGGCCTTCTGTCAGCTTGGGGCCAAGTTATCACATCCGAAGCTGGATGCAAGTACCTGAAGTTTCTGAGGGTTTTCTGGAGGCTTAAGAAATGCAGAATCCATGTCCCAAGCTATTTGCATGTCCATGTGCATCTTTCAATCCAGCCGCCCACGCTTACCTTCTCCTTGGGTAGCAGGGCGCAGATAGAGAGATGGCCAAACCAGGATTTCATTGCCTTCATTTTTTTTCCTATCATCTTGGTTTTTGGCAGGAGCAAATGTGAACATAAAAACAAACAACCAAGATGAGGAGACTCCTCTGCACATCGTTGCACGCTTGGGTATCCCAGAGCTCGTGGCTTTTTACGTGGAACAAGGAGCGCACGTTGATGCTCTCAATGCCTACATGGAGACTCCCCTGGCCTGTGCAGCCTATTGGGCCCTGCACTATAAGGATCAGATTTACAGCCCAGATCACCACCTCATCTGTCGGATGCTCTTAGACTATAAAGCTGAAGTGAACACTCGTGATGAGGATTTCAAGTCACCGCTCCACAAAGCTGCCTGGAACTGTGATCACGTCCTGCTGCATATGCTGCTGGAGGCAGGAGCAGAAGCAAACATCATGGATGTCAATGGCTGTGCCCCACTGCAGTATATCATAAAAGTGACATCCGTGCGGCCAGCTGCCCAGCCTGACATCTGCTACCAGCTGCTGCTGAATCATGGAGCAGCTAGGATATATCCGCTGCAATTCCACAAGGTTAAGGTCGGCTTTGTACAGTAGGGATATGGAGAGAGGTGATGTCTCAAACAGGAACGGGATGAGAGATCCAAACTTCAGCATTTGGTGGTATCTGGGTTTGCTGGAGTCTTGTAAGCTGTGGGCCCAGAATGCCCAAAACCTTGTGAGCTGACTTGGTATAAGAGTGGTATCATTTAACTGAAGTGAAATTACAGTTGCTAATGCCAGAAACCAGACCAAGGTCCCATTTTTGTTCTTTACCAACCCAAAACCCCAAACTCTAAATGCTAGTTCAAGCCTAATTTTTCAGAGCTAATGCACTTTCTCATTTCAGAAAACATACATGCCTTCGTCAAACCTGGCTCCATACAGGCTTAACTGGGTTAGACGAAATGCGTATTTCATGGCCTCTACCAAAGACTGGAGATCAGACCAGTTGATTCAGTTTGTCAGTTTTGGCCTTTAAAAATCTACCAAATCTATTCCAAATTAAATGGGTTTCAGTAAAGCTTTGACTTATTCCCAGGAAATGTGAGAAATTAAGGGCAAATGCATGGCCTGGGCTCATAGCTGATGAAAAAAAAAAAAAAAAGAAAAAGAACTGCAGGATCCCTCCCAAAGAATTTCTAAAGGTCTGCAAGGCCCAAGGCACTGACAGAAGTAGCTGACAGACTTCTTATATCAGGGAACTAGGTAAGCTTGCTGCAGTCAGGATTTATTCTCTCTCATGTTGCCATGAGCAACATTTTGCAGCTCCTCCACTGTATATAAAAAATTTTAACAAGCCAAGCAACCAGAAACCTTTGGAAAAAAAAATGTCAAACTTCTGGCTGTGCCCCCCTGAGCCCAGGATGAGCTGGCCAACTGTAACAGAACAAGTCTCAGTCTCCAGAGCGTGTTTGAGAGCCAGGCCTGGGGTGTCCTCTTCCTGCCTCCACCTTTCTCCTGTTGCATGGAGTGGGTCTCCCTTCCCAACAATCATTTGCCATCTGTAAAATATGTAGGATGATATTTATCCCAGAGGGATGTTCTGCAGTTTGGTTTGTGAAAGCCTGTCTGCTGTGTGGGACAAAACTGTGCACGGTGTGAATGCAAAGTGTTATTCTGCATGTGTGAGTGACAGTAGACTTTGTTTTTTTCCTACTGAGCTAAAGTTGCTGAGCAGAGCAGTTGTTTCTGGGGCTTTGTGTGGCTTGGAAGCCTTACTTCTGAGCTGGGTTATCTCCCAGTCTTCCTTTAAATTTTCCTGTAACAGTGCATTTTTGATTTATGTGATGGAATTTTTTCTGTTCTTGTGCTGCATGACCTGGAGCAAGGACTCTGTGCATGGCTTTGCCTGGTGTCAAGACACTCAACCTAGCTATGAACAAGTTATTTCCAGATTCAGATGATAAAGCTGCCCCCATCCACAAGCTACGCTGCTCTGGAGACCTAGGCCAGTATTTCTGTATGGTGTTAAACTGGGGGGTGCACAGCTCTACTGGGGGCTAATGGGGAGGGTTTTTTGCTGCACTTGCACTGAGTGGTATACACAGAGCTTCTGCCTTTTGCATTTCCAGCCTTATCCTCTGGTACTTTTTTGGTTGTGTCTGTCTCAGCATGCCGTTGCACAGTGCCGAGCATCCAGGCTAGCCCCAGCTTCTTGGTGGTACTCATGGTCTCTATGCGTTCTGCCTGCAGGTGCTACAAGCCTGTCATTCCCACCCCAGAGCTGTGGAGGTTGTCGTCAATACCTACGAACACATCAAATCCACATCAAAGTGGAAAGCAGCCATACCTGACGACGTCTTTGAGGTAAGCTCTTCACGAGTTGCGACTGAGTAAAATCCAAGCTCATGCTTTGCATTCTCTGTATCTGGCCAAAGAAAAGTGAGCATGCTTTTAAAGAGAGGAACATCTCAGAGGATTTGGGACTTCCCTGATTAATACCACTCACTTGACAAAAGCATATCATGTACTGACAAAAGACACATTTTGGGGTAATTTTCATTGCAATGTTATCCTTTGGAGCACCCCATGCTCAGCTGTCCCTGCACTCAGCAAGTGCAAGGATTGCTCTGGTGAGACCTCACCTGGAGCACTGCATCCAGCTCTGGAGCCCTCAGCACAAGAAGGACATGGAACTGTTGGAGCGGGGCCAGAGGAGGGCTACAAAAATGATCCGAGGGCTGGAGCACCTCTCCTATGAGGTCAGGCTGAGAGAGTTGGGCTTGTTCAGCCTGGAGAAGAGAAGGCTGTGGGCAGACCTGATTGCGGCCTTTCAGTACCTAAAGGGGGCCTATAGGAAAGATGGGGGCAATCTTTTTAGTAGGGACAGCTGTGACAGGACAAGGGGTAATGGTTTTAAACTAAACCAGGGTAGGTTTAGACTGGATATAAGGAAGAAATTCTTTATGATGAGGGTGGTGAAACACTGGAAGGGGTTGCCCAGAGAGGTAGTGGAGGCCCCATCCCTGGAAGCATTCAAGGCCAGGTTGGACGGGGCTCTGAGCAACCTGATCTAGTTAGCAGTGTCCCTGCTCCTGCAGGGGAGTCGGACTAGATGACCTCTAGGGGTCCCTTCCAACCCCAAACATTCTATGATTCTGGCTGTGATTGGTGTCTCTTCAGGTCTGTCAATGTGTATGTATTTTTTTTTTTAAGTCAGCAAATGTTTTAAAAGTACTGCATTACATGTGAATGACTGTATATCTTTAGGTTCTGTTGCATGGATTGGGTTTGTCTGAGCACGACTGGTTAGCTGCAAATACAAGGGAGAATTTAAATGAAAAATAAGCGATCAAAGAGGAAAAGAAAAGATGTCAAAAGGCAAAATTGTGGGACAACCTACATGCTTTGACATAATTATCCCTTTACTTTGGACATCTGCATAGCCCCAGTATTCCAGTTTAAAACTAGTTTTTTATTAATGCTGGGGTCTTTCAAAATTTTCACGTCAATGCTGAAGTTAAGCGCACCAGTATCTGCTATGCTTTATCAGCGATGTTTAGGGAACCACATCTGTATTATAATGCAGTTATATAGCCAGAGGAACTGTGAGACTGACTGTTTTCTCAGGTCAGCTTTGTTCAGAAAAAAACTAAAAGCAATCATTTTGGGTGAACGTAAAATTAAATGCTGAAGGTCCTTTTTCACCTAAATAATAATAATAATAATAATAATAATAATAATAATAATAGCTTTGCTGAGCTATGAGTGCAATTAGAAAGGAAATATCTAATTCATTTTCTCCAAAGCAAACCTTTGATCTGATATATTGAAACATTCTTATTTGGAAAAGTCTACAGTCACGGTATTTATTCATTGAGATTGTTGTTCCCCTTGTTGAAGCTGTTTGCCAAATTTGGCATGAAACTGAAGAAAAAATTTTTGTTGACACAAATCTGTACTTTTCAATACACAAAATGTATCTGAAAAAAAAGTGAAATCAGATCTGTCAAGTAGCAAGAATATAAAGTAAGGTCAAGTCACACGTAGTTGCACATATTTACCATTCGCTTCTTTTATTTCAACATAATTTGTAAGCATCTGTACTTTTCTTCTCGTGGGGATGCAATTTTATTTAATCTAAAAGGCCTCTGGGGCTATC
Source organism: Egretta garzetta (assembly GCF_000687185.1). Lineage (NCBI taxonomy): Eukaryota > Metazoa > Chordata > Aves > Pelecaniformes > Ardeidae > Egretta > Egretta garzetta. Next base: position 4,482,157 of record NW_009258383.1, read on the forward strand.
AGCAAGACCAAAGGTACCAAAGGCTGTTCACAGCCCCAGCAAACCCATCGGTAGCGCTGCCATTAATGCTGCCTCGCTGCCCCGGGGTGAGGTTTAGGGGATTAACTCATCTGCATGCGCTGCCCCTGAGCTGGCTGCAGCATCCATTCAGATCAGGACTAGTGCCACAGAGGAACCCCTGCCTCAGACCAATGGATGTAAGAAATACCAAGCCTAAAGATTTCAGCATGGTCTTTAACTTAGCACTAAACATTTTAAGGCAAGCAGAAGGATTTTGTGCAGGCATTTGGCTGAACCACATCACTGGTGCCTGATTTGCCTCTAAGGGACAGGGTGGCTGGCTTTGCCCTTTACCTTGTTCTGCCAAGGGCTGCATGTGGGCAGGGGAATGGGAGGGAAGGAAAACAGCCTTCTTGCTCTAAAACACGCTTGTGTTTTTTACAGCGGCACCAGGATTTCTATGACTCTTTGTTCACTGTCTGCAACAATTCACCGCGGTCACTCATGCATTTATGCAGATGCGCTATTCGGGCGATACTGTCAGAAAGGTGCCACCGAGGAGTCCCCTTGCTCTCCATCCCCCTGTCCATGAAGAAGTACTTGCTGCTGGAACCAGAAGGAATCATCTACTGAGCCGCAGCAGCGCGGGCACTGGCATCTCCCTTCCTGGATCTGCACGCCTCTGCGGGGTGCTGGAGATCCAGGCACAGCCCTGCCTGACCCAGCCCTTCGCTTTGGTACAGCTGTAGGCCAGCCTGAAGCTGGGCCAGGATTTACCGGCTCCCCTTCGAGCTGCTGTCTTGTTCTGTGCTGAGGAATTGCAGCTGCAGGCTGTGGGTCGCACTGGGGGAGATAGAGCTGGACAATTCCCTCCCCGCC